>NC_041388.1:96282848-96327288 GCF_002162155.2 Triticum dicoccoides
ACCTCGTGCCTTCCTGGTTGATGTCTTGATGTAGGGTCCAAGTCCTCTGGATCACGTTCGTTCCAAAAATCACGTTCCTGAAGGTTTCATTCCGTTTGGACTCCATTTGATATTCTTTTTCTGTGAAACTCTGAAATAGGCAAAAAAATAGTAATTCTGGCCTGGGCCTCCGGTTAATAGGTTAGTCCCAAAAATAATATAAAAGTGTATAATAAAGCCCAATAATGTCCAAAACAGGATATAATATAGCATGGAACAATAAAAAATTATAGATACATTGGAGACGTATCAATCGCCGAAGCGGAATACATTGTCGTTGGTTCATGTTGTGCTCAATTACTTTGGATGACCCAAACTCTTAAAGATTATGGGATCTGTAAACATGTTCCATTGCTTTGCGACAATGGAAGTGCTATTACGATTGCTCACAATCCCATGCAACATTCTCGAACTAAGCATATTGAAGTTCGTCATCATTTCATTCGAGATCATGTTGCTAAAGGGGACATTGATCTTAAGCATGTTCGTACCGACAAGCAATTGGTGGATATTTTCACCAAACCGCTTGATGAGAAAGTATTTTGCCATTTGAGAGGTGTATTGAACATCATTAATGCTTCAAACTTGGATTAGAAACTCCACTTGGATACATGCAAGGCATGAGCCTTTGACTAATCCTTGATATTTCTCTTATGATGATGATCATATGAAAGATCGAGGATGTCGCCTAGAGGGGGGTGAATAGGCGCTTTAAAATAATTACGGTTTAGGCTTGAACAAATGCGGAATAAGCCTAGCGGTTAATTTGTCAAACACAAAACCTACAACAACTAGGCTCACCTATGTGCACCAACAACTTATGCTGAGCAAGATAAACTACTAGGTGATAGCAAGATATATGATAAGAAACAATATGGATATCACAAAGTAAAGTGCATAAGTAAAGGGCTCGGGTAAGAGATAACCGAGGCACGCGGAGACGATGATGTATCCCGAAGTTCACACCCTTGCGGATGCTAATCTCCGTTTGGAGCGTTGTGGAGGCACAATGCTCCCCAGGAAGCCACTAGGGCCACCGTAATCTCCTCACGCCCTCGCATAATGCAAGATGCCGTGATTCCACCTGGGGACCCTTGAGGGCGGTCACTGAACCCGTACAAATGACAACCCTTGGGGCGGTTATCGAACCCGTACACTTTGGCAACCCTTGGGGGCGGTCACCGGTACCTGTCAAATTGCTCGGGGCGATATCCACAACCTAATTGGAGACCCTGACTCTTGCCCGGAGCTTTACACCACAATGATTGAGCTCCGAACACCACCAACCGTCTAGGGCGCCCAAGCACCCAAGAGGAACAAGCTCAAGGGAATCAAGCACCCAAGAGTAATAAGCTTATCAACTTGTAACTTCCACGTATCATCGTGGAGAACTCAAACCGATGCACCAAATGCAATGGCAAGGGCACACGAAGGGCCCAAGTCCTTCTCTCCCAAATCCCACCAAAGAAACTAATGCTAGGGAGAAAAATGAGAGGAAGAACAAGAAGGAGAACACCAAGAACTCCAAGATCTAGATTTAAGGGGTTCCCCTCACATAGAGGAGAAAGTGATTGGTGGAAATGTCGATCTAGATCTCCTCTCTCTTTTCCCCCCAAAACTAGCAAGAATCCATGGAGGGATTGAGAGATTGCAAGCTCGAAGAAGGTCAACAATGGGGGAAGAACACGAGCTCAAGAGATGGGGTCCAAAGGGGAAGAAGACCCCCTTTTATAGGTCCCCACGAATCTGCCCGTTATGTGCAGAAAACTGTAGAACCAGTGCATGAACCGGTACAACTGGTCAAAGTAGAGGAAAAACTAACCTGTAGGAAAAAACCCTAAGCGGTACAACAACCTGGGGAAGAGATAGTACCGGTTAAATTGAACTAACCGGTACAACCGCTCCACAACCGCCCAAGAATCGCTCCACAACAGAACCCAGACCGGTGGTAGAGCGGTACAGGGCCGGTACAATCTTCGGACCAATTCTGGAGCGTTACAACCGCTCCAAACACCGGTTGTACCGGTCAACCGGTACAACCTCTCTAAGGGCCGGTACAACCTCTCTATGTAAAACAGGTAAGATCAAAACAACCACATCTTTTGCATACGAGCTCCGAATTCGACGAAATCAAGTTTGTTGGAAAGCTAAAGACAAGAGCAAACACTATCTTGGTAGAAATATCAAGAAATAGCAATTAAGAAAAAATCCAAAATTAAATGGTGAGAACCCTTTCTCAAATAAGACTGGTAAAAACTCCAACACCCAAAACACAAAAGAAGATGCAAATGAAATCGGTTTTCGATGAACTCAAGCTTGTCATGAAGATGACCATCAGCTCCAAATCTCACAAGGAGAAGAAACAAACAAGAACCAATAAAGATGATGAAAGGATGCAATGGTTTGAGCTCTCGACGAACGATACGGTCAAGCTACTCACTAAAGAGCCCCCCTTGATAGTACGGCAATCGATCCTACAACTCGGTCTCCCAACTACCACCACGAGACTGGTAAAATAGAAAACCTATCAAGGGAAAACCTTTGCCTTGCACATAGTGCACTTGAGCTAGATTATGAGGATCATGACTTCCTCAAGTTGGACCATCTTTCTTGATTGTGTTGGCTCGATGAAGACTAGTTGATTGCTCCCCCATACTCCACTATGGGTGAGCCACTCTTCAGGACATCTTCACAAGTCTATTGACACCACAATGGACGGCATGCTTCAAGCACTTGATCTCTTCGTGATGCTCCACTTGAACTTGCACACAACAATCTTGATGATGATCACCACTTGATGTCATCCTCTCCATGGGGTGAGTGATATCTTCCTCTTGACGCAAGCCCATGAAAACTTACCTAACCCCACATAGACCATGGGTTAATACAGAAAGCGTAATGAACAATGCTTACCATACCACATGATCACTTGATCCCTCTCGGTATAACTTGTGCGCTTTGTGTGTTGATCAACTTGAATCACTCTCTGTACTTAGTCTTGATCAACCTTGAATCTTTCCAACTCTCTTCATTAGGATGATGTCTTGAAGGTAAACATGAATGATCACACAATATTCTTCTTCAAGACATACTTGCAATAAGCTCAACACTCACATGACCAATCTTTGGATAATTCCTTAATAGCACCTTGGTCAACTCATAAACTCCTTGAAACCAACACATGGACTTCAGGAAATGCCTATGGAAAAATCCTTCAAATATAACTCAATGCAACCATTAGTCCATAGAGAATGTCATCAATTACCAAAACCACACATGGGGGCACCGCATGTCCTTTCATCATATGTCTTGGATATACTTGCACCCTTGCATGATATCTAACCCTTGTAGGTACTTGGATGAATCTAAATCTATGAGATTGCAAAACACTCACATCTTGAGCAATCTCTACATCGCCAAGACTCTAAAATATGGTGGTTGAAGATAAGGAATCATGAAATCTTTCAACGTATACTTTGACAATTTATTTATATCAAATTTCACTTGATATCAAATTTCATGATTGTCATTTTGGATACACAAGTGCCCTTCCTTGCAAGACTAACCCATGTAGGTAGACGAACTCAAAACTACAAGCGGTGCTCCCAACTCTTGATGAGCTACATCAACTTTGAGTATCGTACACAAGTTCAACTACATGATCAAGTTTAACACCACCACCCAAGGTATGTTATTCCATCTTAGAGAAGCTTTACCCCAAGTCATGGGTCAAGGTAGCTCAACAAGATGGGAATACATCAAAATGCTTAAATGAAAAATGGTAACCCCATTTTGAGCTTAAACAATGAGTATGAACTACGATCAAGTCTTCTCACTTGACTCCTCAGTCAATATACTCTAACATAGGTGACTCTGTCACCGACCAATTCTAGATGAAGTTATCTAGTGTTTTTTCTGAGTTTCTGCATTTGTCTCTTGCATGTTTGTTTCCCATCTAGACTTCATTTCTTTTCTCTATTTCTGCATTCCTTGCATCCAATTCATTGCAAATATTTCGGTTAATTCCTTGCACATCTTTGTGAGATCTTATTTGCCTAGTGAGCTGAGATGAGAACTATTTTCTCTCTGTATTGAACTCGGCCTCACCAGTTTGTTTCTTTCGGTCCAAGCGAACCATTTCAGTGACACCAAAGAGAACAACTCGGTGTTACCGATTTCAATGCTGAGAAAACACTTTGCCATTTGCATCCTGCATTTTTGTTCCAGCTCCACTCGATGATTCTTGTCCTCCACCTGCATCACATTCTACATGTTTCTTTGTCATGTGACTCAAGGACCAAACCCTTTCGACTCACATTCTATAAAACCCTTCTTGAAAATTGATGTCAAAGGGGGAGAGAGATCACATCAAAGGGAGAGAGACCCCAGATGCTTGGTATTAAAGAGGAGAGAAGTCACATGTCTTTAAGAGGGGAAAGAGGGGAAAGATGGGCTTGCAAACTCTTTGTTGCCTGTTGCAACTATTTCGGCCACACCGAGATATGCAATCGGTCCCCCCGAGTTTGCTTGACCAAATCTCTGTTTTGCTTATTACCAAAATCGGTCTCACCGAGTTTGTGTAATCGGTCAAACCGAGTTGAGTTTTACCCTAACCCTAGCACATTGGTCCCACCAAGTTGATCATATCGGTCCCACCGAAAACTCTAATGTTCACATTTTGAACCATATCGGTCTGACCGAGTTTCTCAATTCGGTCCCACCGAGTTTGGTGAATTGTGTGTAACGGCTAGATTTTGTGTGGAGGCTATGTATACCCCTCCACCCTTCCTCCACTCATGGAGAGAGCAATCAGAACATGCCTACACTTCTACCACTCATTTTCTGAGAGAGAACCACCTACTCATGTGTTGTGACCAAGATATTCCAATCCAACCACAAGAATCTTGATCTCTAGCCTTCCCCAAGTTGCTTTCCACTCAAATCATGTTCCCACCAAATCCAAATCTGTGAGAGAGATTTGAGTGTTGGGGAGACTATCATTTGAAGCACAAGAGCAAGGAGTTCATCATCAACACATCATTTAGTATCTTTTTGAGAGTGGTGTCTACTAGATTGGTTAGGTGGCACTTGGGAGCCTCCGTCAAGATTGTGGAGTTGAACCAAGGAGTTTGTACGGGTAAGGAGATCGCCTACTTCGTGAAGATCTACCCAAGTGAGGCAAGTCCTTCGTGGGCCATGGCCATGGTGGGATAGACATGTTGCTTCTTCGTGGACCCTTCGTGGGTGGAGCCCTTCGTGGACTCGCGCGACCGTTACCCTTTGTGGGTTGAAGTCTCCATCAACGTGGATGTACGATAGCACCACCTATCGGAACCACGCCAAAAATATCTGTGTCTCCAATTGCGTTTGCACACTCCAATCCCATCCCTTTACTTTTTTGCAAGTTGCATGCTTTACTTTCCGCTGCTCATATACTCTTGCCATGCTTGCTTGAAATGTATTGTGAATGTTTAAACTTGTGCTAAAACTCCACCTTAACTTAAAGAAATTAAAAACTGCTACTTTTCCTTGGTGAGGGTCTAATCACCCCCCTCTAGACACCTCTTCTCAATCCTACACCAATCTAGACACCATCTCGGATGGGGTTCACCACCTCCATTGGTGCCTCTTCGATGATGCGTGAGTAGTTCTTTGTAGACCTTCGGGTCCATAGTTAGTAGCTAGATGGCTTCCTCTCTCTATCTCTCTGAATGCTCAATACAATGGCCTCTTGGAGATCCATATGATGTAACTCTTTTGTGGTGTGTTTGTTGGGGTCGATGAACTTTGAGTTTATGATCAGATCTATCTTTTTATATCCATGAAAGTATTTGAGTTTCTTTGATCTCTTTTATGCATGATATCTTATAGCCTTGTATTTATTCTTCGATATTTTGGTTTTGTTTGGCCAATTTGATCTATTTATCTTGCAATGGGAAGAGGTGCTTTGTAGTGGGTTCGATCTTACGGTGCTTGATCCCAGTGACAGAAGGGGAACCGACACGTATGTATCGTTGCTACTAAGGATAAAATGATGGGGTCTATCTCTATATAGATAGACCTTGTCTACATCATGTCATCGTTCTTATTGTATTACTCTGTTTCTCCATGAACTTAATACACTAGATGCATGCTGGATAGCGGTCGATGTGTGGAGTAATAGTAGTAGATGCAGGCAGGAGTCGGTCTACTAATGTTGGACGTCATGCCTATGTAATGATCATTGCCTGGATATCATCATGATTATTTGAAGTTCTATCAATTGCCCAACAGTAATTTGTTCACCCACTGTTTTCTATTTTTCTTGAGAGAAGCCACTAGTAAAACTTACGGCCCCCGGGTCTCTTTCTCATATTATTTGCCTTTGCGATCTATTTTCCTTTGCTTTTATTTCCAGATATATTAAACTAAAAATACAAAAATATCTTGCTGCAATTTATTCTTATTAATTTTGTTTGGCGTTCGATCTATCAATCTACTACAATTTATCTCACGTCCATTTGCCTATCTTGAGGCAACGTACCCGGAAGGGATTGACAACCCCTTTAACACGTCTTGCGAGGATTTGTTATCTGTGTGCAGGTGTTGTTTGCGTTGTGTTGCTTGGTTCTCCTACTAGTTCGATAACCTTGGTTTCACATATGAGGGAAATACCTACCGCTGCTATGCTGCATCATCCCTTCCTCTTAGGGGAAATACCGACGTATCTTCAAGCCGCATCAATAGCACACAAGGTGTTCCTCTGGTATTCGGGAGTTGCATAATCTCATAGTCAAAGGAATATGTATAAGTCATGAAGAAAGCAATAGCAATAAAACTTAAAGATCATTATGCTAAGCTAACGGGTGGGTCTTGTCCATCACATCATTCTCCTAATGATGTGACCCCGTTCATCAAATGACAACACATGTCTATGGTTAGGAAACTTAACCATCTTTGTTTAACAAGCTAGTCAAGTAGAGGCTTACTAGGGACACTTTGTTTTGTCTATGTATTCACACATGTGTCAAGTTTCCGGTTAATACAATTCTAGCATGAATAATAAAAATTTATCATGATATAAGGAAATATATATATATATATATATATATATATATATATAACAAATTTATTATTGCCTCTAGGGCATATTTCCTTCAGCGCCGACCCAAACAGACGGCGCATTTGTCCACTCTTTATCCGTTTGGGTCGGCCGCCTGCTCGGTGTCCACCCTCTTTTCGATTTGGGTCGGAAGTGCACCCAACGCGTCGACCCATATTTGCTGGCGTGGCCGGCCTCCATTTTCAATGAACACTTTGCATATTTCACAAGCAAATATATAGTTTCACAAGGAAGCATAGTTTCCACAACCAAATATAAAAGCATAGTTTTACAATATCGAATATAAATTAAATTGTTCTCACATAGTTTTACAAGCCAAATAAAAAGGATACATCTATTGGCTGCCAACATGAGCACACATAGGCTCGACCAAATCATTTTGCAGCTGCATGTGTGTCGTGGATTTGTCACGGCAGATGTCCTTAGTGTCAGGACTTAGTCATGAGGCCAACGCATCTATGTGGTAGCTTGAGAGGGGTTGATCGGGATCGAGAGATGCAACACACAAGACAAGGATTTAGATAGCTTCGGGCCCCGGGAAACATCATCCGGTAATAGCCCTACATGCTGTTTGTGGCTAGGTCTCATTATGCTCACGAGGGAGACGCCGCATAAGCCGGCTCTCCTCTAGTTGTGTCTAACCTTAGTCATTATTCTTCTCTCTCTCTCTTGGGGTGCCTTGTTCCTCCTTATATATGTTAAAGGGGCGGGTTACATCACTGGTCCTAATAGGATTAGGATTACTCTATTACAAGTGGAGTCCTAGTCTTGCTTCCTTTGTAAGGGAATATTCCTTACGCTTTCCTTTAAAGCCGGCCCACCATCACATGAACCGGCCTACTAGGCCTTGTTGTCCATCTGACCCGCCCGCCGGGTCTCCGATGAATCGTAACCCGCCAGGTCCAAGCGGGTCGCCAGTGAGTCGCCAAGCTCTAACCAGGTCATAC
Organism: Triticum dicoccoides; assembly: GCF_002162155.2. NCBI lineage: Eukaryota > Viridiplantae > Streptophyta > Magnoliopsida > Poales > Poaceae > Triticum > Triticum dicoccoides. Next base: position 96,290,937 of record NC_041388.1, read on the forward strand.
ATCCGGCAGTTTATACCGCGGGGTATATCCCTGACATTAGCCCCCAGTTTAATTTGGATTTATCCATGTTAAACTGATCCTGCAACATAAACATAAGAAAAAATTTGATGGGTTGTGCTCCGGGTTAAATATTCTTGTAAGCTGACACCTGATCATCCTTAAGTTCTTGACATTTTATTCTGGAGAATCCAGGTCAATAGGCCAGCTTCATAATCCATTTCCTGACATTGGCTCATGTAAAGAAATATTATAAGAAATAATCCATTTGAGTCGGCCTTCAATGCTCTGATTTGACAAAAATATTGGTCTTGAAATATTCAACTGATATTCAGTCGGCTTAAAGATGTAGATCTTGCCGATTTATGATTGCCAAGATTGTCGGGTTATAAACAAATGATGCCGGTCATGTAATTGTTGCTGATGCGGGGTTAATCTTATGATGACGTCAGGTCATAAACTTTGCAGATTTCTTCGATAATAATATAATACATGATTTGCTCAAAACTAAGAATTTGAAGTTATTCCTCCTTTATATGCATATCACATGTAGCCCCCAAGTGCCGGGTTGTCATGCTTGCAGCAACCTGGAACTTGCAATTGCCTTATGCTCATAAAAATTTCAACCCGTGTAGCCCCCAAGGGCCAGGTCATTATGCAATAATGAGCAGGGACTTTGTAAATATGGTCATGTAAATGTGAGCAGCAACGTGTAGCCCCCAAGGGTCGGCTCAGTAAGATATTACTGAGCTAGGACTTTGTATATGATTCATTGATAATAACATCATATGATGTAATCTCCACCATGGGGCTTGAACCCATGTCCACAAGGTTAAGAGCTTTGTACTCTACCAACTGAGTAGTGGATCTTTCAATATAATGGATTAAGGCTTGTGTACCTTGAATTTTTGACAGGAGCAATTGGTAGCCCCCAAGGGCCGGCTCATTTAGAATGTGATGAGTCGGGTCTTAAATAAGGTGAGCAAAAAATGACTTTGCATTAGCCCCCAAGTGTCATGGTGCATGCTTGCAGTGACATGAGACTTGCATATTTGATGTAATCTCAACTTGAATAATGTAGCCCCCAAGTGTCGGGTCATAAGACTACAGCGACTCGGGACTATTCCTTCCATTGTAGAATAAATTATATCCATTGATAAAATAATAGTCATTGCGTTGAAGTGACTTTGAAAACCTCAATCATAATACTGGTTATTGATAACCATAATAAAAATCCAGCCATGTTGGCTATTAAAGATTTAAATAATATAATCCAGTTTGGAAAACCGGTTCCTGTGATATTGAATCATACGGCCGGTTTAGGACACCTGTGCAGTAAGGGTGATAACCCAATCGCAGACTAAGGCATAGCCTAGTGGTGGGGAGGGGTTGATTCCTTCCCACCCACCCAGGTTCAAGGCATGGTACTTGCAATTTGAGTTTGTTGCACCAATTATACTGTAAGGGGTTCCCTTACAGTCTTTCTATCAAAAAAAGGGTGATAACCCAATCTTTAGAAGCCAAAACTTCCAAATGTTTATGATTGTCATATATGGCGACTTATCATCCGAAGTCAAGCCGGGTTAATCGAAACCAAATATATGCTTCAGATATGAACAAAAAGGTCCCAAGACAAAATCAAAGATTGTTTTCTAAAAACTTAAGCCAAAAAGAGAAAAAATGAGGCTTCTGATTCGAATATGATCAGTAAACCGGACCAAAAGGGGTTAATCTAGGATTTGAATACGATCATGAAGCCCCCTAGTGGTTTTGGCATTGCGCCGATCAAGAGGGTACCGACAAGTATGTTCTCTTTGGTTCGAATACGACCTATGTTTGAACAGGAAGCCCCCAAATGACCTTGAGAGTTTTTAACGACTCTGATTCAAATACGATCAAAGTCATACCTAAAAGTGGTTAAGCTATGATTCAAATATGATCAAGAAGCCCCCTAGTGGGTTTGGCATTGCACCGATCAAGAGGGTACCGACAGCTATGTTCTCTTTGGTTCGAATACAACCTATGTTTGAACAGGAAGCCCCCAAATGACCTTGAGTCTTTTTTAACGACTCTGATTCGAATACGATCAGAGTCGGACCCAAAACGAGTTAAGCTAGATTCGAATACGATCTGCCCCCAATGGTCATTGAAGCAGGGTACCTATATTTGAGTTGTGCTTTGCAACAGACTCTCTTTGGTCCCTTTTAGTTTTACTGAGAACTCAAACTTGTGTGTAATGAATTCGTCTTGAACCAGGCGTTGAGCCGGATATTGAAAGCTTCAGAGCTTTGTGGGAGACATATTTCCCTTGAGCCGGAATGTTAAACCGGATATTGAGAGCTTCAAAGCTTTGTGGGTGACAGCTTTCCCTTGAACCGGATTTTAAACCAGAATCCCTCTTTTTAAGCTGGAAATTTTCTGACGGCCTTTAAATTTTTCACCAATATAATGGTAGCCTCCGAAACCGGGTTATCTTCCCTCCAATGACCCGGAGTTCTTGAATTCACTGACACCGGCCAATTTCGCCAAGTCATGCCATTGTAGCCCCCGAGTCTTAAGACGACCCGAGGAGTTGTCTTGAAATTCTCCATCTTTGACCATGATATAAACCGGTATGAGTCATTCAACATCTCAGTGATATAACTTGTCCTGCACTGGAGAACTTGCAAGCCAGAGTAATTGCTCTTTTAAAGACAGCAATAAAAATATACTGGATGGATCTCACCTGATATATCAGGCCAGAATTTATCCGCCGTAGAGTTGATGATCAGTTGACCACCACGATGAAGCGACACGGTGAACTGTGCGAACGGGCAAGTTAGCCGCATTATGTTGATATACACCAAATCGCAGAGGCAGATAGAAAAAACAACTGCAACATTAGAGGCAGTATGGACGCGGGCGAGTCGCTACCGCTCTTGCAGTGACCAAATGTCCTGCATAAATAATATCATAACCCGGAGTAATTGTTCTCAAAAGGAAAAAGTTGATACGTGCTATTTAAAATAGTCTGGACAGATATCACCTGATGTATTTATGATCCTCGGCGGTGTCTATTAGTCAACCCGGCACGTTGAATAGGCCGGACCGCAGGGCGGACAGTAAAACGACCGCAACATCAGAAGCGGCACAGACAAATGAGTCGGGCGCAGTGTTGTAAGCCGGCTCGGGCAGGAGAGTCGGCCGCGACGTTGTAAGCCGATGCAGATGCGTGAACCACCACGAGGGCATATGAGCGAGTCGTCCGTGGCATTGCAAGGCGGCGCAGACGAGTGAGTCGGCCACAACATTGTAAGCCGGTGCGGGAGTCCGTTCAGTAAGGACGACCACCTGTGCCTATTAATGTTGGCACGCCTCCATCTCCATGGTATAATGCCACTTTGTAATAAATAATTCTCCTGCATATAAAACATAGCAGGGCAAAGTAGTTTTGCTCGGATGAATTAATATGCACTTTTAAAAATCAATAGGATAAATAGCACTTGGTATTTTTCGTCGGATGAACGTGGACAATGATACTAAGCGTAGTCAGACACAAAAGATAGTCCATACAGATGCACGTCATCTACGTGTTTTTGCTTTGTCTTTTCCCCCCTCCCAAAGTAATGATTGCCTGCATGCAGACTTTGATGTGTGGCGATGAGTAGCATCGGTCTTTTACCTCCGCAGACCCGTTAGGTCAGCGCTAACTAACTTGTGAACGCATCGTTGGTTCCTGCAGTACTTTTTCTGAACAAGTATGCATCTGCTTGCTTGTGAACCAACTGGGTGCCGCGGGAGACGGACGGCGTGCGGAGATCTCGTCCCTGGCTTGGCGACTTGGCTGAGGCGGCCTGGAGGTTTGTTGCAAGGCTGCAACGGGTAAGTCGGAGCACCGGCAGCGGCTCTCGAGCAGTTTGGAGCAGCGACCGGTGGAAGCGAGGTGCAACGGCGGGTTAGCTTCTCAGCCGGAGGAGTGAGGCGTGGCGGGTTGGATCGAGGCCATGGGCGGCCGGCTCGACGGTTTGACGGAGATCGCGGAAGCGAGGCGTGCCAAGCACGGAACGGTTCGGCAGCAGAGCTCGGAGACAGTCCTTGGCAGGGCCGCGAGTGCCGATGTGGAGGCAGAGACGGTGTTTCGGAGCGGCGGCTTATGGTAGATGCAGGCCGCCCTGGCACCTGTCAAAATTTGTTCTCTATTTTCCTCAAACGTTAGTTTATGGAAAAAAGCAATCTCGTGCTTGCTGTGGAGATTCGGCAGGCTGCCGACCACATACGACATAGTTTAAACAGCTGCTGATTGGGACTTGAAACGCCAGGTAATCATCTGAACGGGATCTTAGCTCCGAACCTCATACGACATAGTCAGACGGTCGGACACGGAGAGCCCTCGCACCTTTGATTTGACGATCTAGTATTAGTACCAGTATCTAACACCACGTTGATTTGATGTGATGGCTTGATGGATCAGTAGATGTAGTGCTCAAAAGCCATTGAAGGATTTAAAAATATGAAATATAGTACTCTAGTATTATTGCCTCCACATGAGTAGTACTAGTAGATGAACATGCTTTTGGCTTTCACACAAAGGGAATATCACAAACAACCACGAATCGATGCCTCGGGACTTGTGACATGTCCGATCAGCAACATAGATGTATAGTAGAAACCATCTCGGCGACTTGATGATCTAACGGTGTTACAGCAGAAATTAATCCGTTTAGATGGATCGCCTCGTCACGCGTGGCAGTGCACACAGATGCAATCCTAACTCTCATCTTGATCCAATCTTGTATATGACGTCCCGACTATTCGTCAACAACGTGGATCCTTCCATGCCAGCGGTAGAAAACTTCGCAGCGACCACATGAAATCTATTTGTTTGATGTGGAGCTTTCAGTTCCGGTTCTTCATGATCCGGATGATCGTGAACTCCCAATCCCTGAGATAGATCCCTCCAAGAACTCAACACCACCGTGCGCAGGCCCCACGGTGGGCGCCAACTATCATGGATTTGTCACGGCAAATGTCCTTAGTGTTAGGACTTAGTCATGAGGCCAATGCATCTATGTGGTAGCTTGAGAGGGGTTGATTGGGATTGAGAGATGCAACACAGAAGACAAGGATTTAGACAGCTTTGGGCCCCGGGAAACATCATCCGATAATAGCCCTACATGTTGTTTGTGGCTAGGTCTCATTATGCTCATGAGGGAGCACTACAAAAAAATACACTTCCGTGATGATACGTGTTTGCCACAGTAGGTCGCTTTTTGTGTCATGCATGTACATCCATGACAAATTTATGACAGAATCAAGATAGTCATACTTGTGCTGTCGTAGAAGTGTTCCATGACATTACCAAAATTATCATCATGGAAGTGTCCACTTCCATGACAATAAAGCGCGCGTCACAGAAGTGCTTTCGTCAAGGGTGACCGACACGTGGCATCCACCGTAACGGAACGCCGTTAAGCTATCGGGTCAGGTTTTGGATCCGATAACCCGTTAACAACCCCGACCAATGGGGATTTTCCACGTGTAAAATCATCATTGGCTAGAGGAAACACGTGTCGGCTCATCGTTGGGACAGATGTCATCCACTCACTGGACAGAAGGCGCCTATGATACGTCGACACGTGGCACGGCCCAACGGTGGCCCATTCCTGTGAAAAGGCCGACCCATTTGACTTGGTCAAAAGCTGGCGGGCCGGCCCATGGAAAGCCTGTTAACGGCATGTTCGCATATAGCCCATTTACAACCCGCTAATCCAAGGCCCGTTACGCCCTATCCGAATTAGGCCCAGTAGCGTCATCTGGGCCGTCCAATATGATTCCAGCCCGTTTTCACTTCTGGCCCATGTATAGCCCATGACGTCTTTCGGCCCATATGAGGCCCTTTGTAACTCTTGGCCCATTAGCGGCACATGCTGAAACTGGCCTGTAATGAACAGTGTATTACTTTACACCCATTAACGGCCCGTGGTGAAACTGGCCTGTAATGAACAGTGTATCACTTTATACCCATTAACGGCCCGTTACTCCGTTGGACCGTTTCCAGCCCAAGTTAACTTTCGGCCTTCTGAGGGCCCATTTATTCTTGCCTCATTTGCAGCATTCGGTTACTTACGGCCCGTTACTGTCATTTTCTGTTTGTGGGCCAAATTCAGCCCGTCGTTACAGTCGGCCCGTTTGCGGACCGTTAGTCTGTTGGGCCATTTTCATAGCATCACCAAATACGGCCTATTAACGGCCCATTATGGTCAGCCCATAAAACGTACAATTTCCATTAAAGGCCCATCTACGGCCCATTAAAGGCCCGTACAAGACCCATAAATGAGTCGGCGGCCCATGGATCCTAGAGACGTACAAGGCCCATGGATCCTACGAGACGTAGAAGGCCCATGGATCCGACGGCCCATGAAGGGCCATGGTCGGGCGAATTGGCCCCCGTTTGAACGATATAGCATATTCAAAGAATTATCCTACTCAATACTATCACCTCTAAAAAGCCTACACTATTACAACAAAGAGATCAAGGCATAGAAAGGTAGAATAATCCTACACTATACAATAAAGAAATTACAACCGATTATACCCACTGGACATTATGGTTCGGCACAGGTGATAATAAGGCACACACAAACAGCAAATTACATGCACTGGGTAAATATAGCTCATACATCATGGACGCGCATCAACTTAACTCCATTTGAACTATAATCTCTTCAGAAAATAGGATTGGCCGGATTCAGATAGCACAAATTTCAGTCTGCAAAATCTCCAATTCCTTCATGGTTACCCCAGTGTCTTGTTTCACTTTTTTGACTCCTGCATCTAATACCTGCATGTTTAGTCTCAACTTGTTGATTATACGTTGACAATCATGTACACGTTATCTTGCCGACTCTAGTTGATGCTCGAGAACATCGACACATTCCAATTCCGATCCATAATCATTCGGTAACGGCCATGCCGCACTGCTCACTGATCTTTGTGTTGATGTCACTTCATCCTGAAATGTTTCTGTAAGTACACATGACTAGGGAAAAAATATAGTTACAACAGTGAAGCGAACAAGACACTATTTTGTACTACATGGCAAAACAGGACTAACAATAATGTTACACGTCACTTTCAAAAAAATGTTACACGCCATGAAGCATAAGAAGGTGATATTTTAAAAATTATAAAAAAGATAGTCTGTGCAGCCTGCATACAGAAATCCCTCTTAGCTCACCAGAGGAGCATGATGTTGGGGCCCAATCGAAAACACAGACAAGTTACAAATTTAGACAACACGTTGCGTATAAGTAAGCAAGCAGTTGGCCATTCTGTGCCTCAATTAAAGTCTTAGGGAGCATAATGAATAGCAGAGGGTTTCATACAAACATACTACATCAGGCAAAACTATGCAATCATTAGCGTAGTATAAACTAGATTGTGAGCCTCATGCAATAATAGTTGGTTAATAGACTTCAAAGCTTTAGGCACACTTCGGCAGAGTAATTAAATGGTAAGGCCTTTAATTATGTCAACTAATAGTGATACAAGTACCGAACATCAGGCATGATTATTTGGGCATCTCATTAACCGAGGACAAATAAAGCAATTGAAAAGAGAAAATTAACTATGCCTGAAACAAACAAGGAATTGAACTGTTGAGTTGCATACAGTGACTTACCTTAGCAGGTTGAAGAGGCTCAGCACAGCTCCTACTTCTCTTGCAAGGCTCCTTCCTAACATCTTGTACTTGGAAATCCTCAATCTTATCTTCATTGCACCCCCTCTGCAAGGTGACACAAACTAGTTACTCGTCTCCTTGGAAGATAAATATGCATACTTTCCAGTCTATAAACACAAAAGAATGAGATTATAACAAAACAACACCACATAATGAAACATGCCGCATCTCTTGCACTTGCACACAATGAAATGAGCATTTACTATGTTTGCACTATGTAGAAACTAGGCATACCTTCGAACTGGATCTCCAGGTACTCTTGGAGAGCCTACTGTAGTGTACAACCAAACCTTTATGTCACCTATGAGTTAGACAAGGCCCCACTATAGCAGCCCTTAGTGTTTAAATCGTTGACAAGCTCTGTTAGAGTGTTATGTCAAGAACAGCAAGTAATCAAAGCAAACAGTCCTAGTATGGCTGGCTGATGCAAACAAGCAATTGAACAGATATGTGAGCAAATCTTACATATCAAGAAAACAAGCAAAGAAGGAGGCTTAAAGACCATCACTTGACTGACCAGATTTAAGGGGCATTTAAACATCATGTGCAATGTATGAACTAACATAAACATTACATATTCCAGATTCTACAATGGAATGCACATGTATTAGGTTATGCCATGTATGATGATGCCTAAATGTACAGATAGCAGGTAGGAGTGATTCATCATTGCATGCACAATTGAATTGCAGGTTAAGGGCCAGTTCGATTCCGCCTTTTCAGGGCATATTGTCAAAATAAGCCATAAAAGATGTAAAGAAGTTATTTTTGAGTTATGGGCTTGGGCTTAACTAATTTCGCTTTGGAGGGGGGTGTTTCGGGTAGAACCTCACTAAAAATTGAAGGGAAGGGGAACAGTGAAATGACTCTGTTGTCTGCCTATATTACACTCAAAATACAACTGCTGACGCGTGTGTCACACTTGACCCTCAAGTAAAAACAAACACGCAAGCATTCATTGCCCTGCCCGCTTGCATCTCCTCTCCCCTTTCCACTATACGATGAATTGCTATGAGCTACTTCTGCTGCTGCTATATGATGCATTGCTATGAGCTGCTCCTGCTGCTGCTATATGATGAATTGCTATGAGCTTCTGCTGCTGTATGATGAGTTGCTATGAGCTGCTGCTACTGCTGCTATATGATGAATTGCTATGAGCTGATGCTGCTATATGATGAGTTGCTACAAGCTGCTCCTGCTGCTGGTATATGATGAGTCGCTACAAGCTGCTCCTGCTGCTGCTATATGATGAATTGCTATGAGCTGCTCCTGCTGCTGCTATATGATGAATTGCTATGAGTTGCTCCTGCTGCTGGTATATGATGAATTGCAGACTGCTGCTGCTGTATGATGAGTTGCTATGAGCTGCTGCTGCTACTATATGATGCTTTCAGGTGGTGCTGCTATACGATAATAACCAGCCACTTGGACCATCGAATTTCAATAAATAATTGTTCTTCATTTAAATGTGGGTCATGCGTTCTTCGTTTAAATTAGGCAATGGGATCTCTATGGAAAATATTGACCAAAGTAGATTGTGCCAAGCAGATGGTATCTTTGTATTTGCATTTTGAGCAAATAATGATGGTCTATTTTCCTATCATATTAATTACTGCACTGGATTCAATTTGTGATGTTTGCAAGTCAAATTAATTTCCATATGGGCAGCAAAATGAAAAAAATATAATGCAATCTAGACTTTCCACTGATCATACCAAAGATAAGCTGAAAACGCAATGAAAAGAACTGGTTGGCTTATTACATGGAGCTTATATTCACAGGTGCTTATTTTCTTAGGATAACTCATAATAATTGTCCCTAAGAAACTTGGCTAATAGAACTGGCATACAAATAATATGTCACGATGATTGCAATGGAGGAGTGACGTACCATGGCACACTGTATAGGCTCACTGCTGCCTCTCCTTTTTTTGCGATGTTCCATGAAATTGCCACATACATCTTGTACTTTTTCATTGTGTAACCCTATCTGCAAGTTGACACGGCTAATTTCAGACATCTCTACATGATACTACATTGCATATCCCTTGTGCATATTTAAACCACCAATTAACGATTGTGTGCGTACCATACACTAGCCATGACTCTATATGCTGGACTAGCAGGCACTCTAAGGGAGCCTAATGTAGTGCACTGGAATTCCTACATGCCACCTACGATTTTGTGTAATGTACTGCCCCTGTTCCTAAATATATGTCTTTGTAGAAATTCCAGTATGGACCACATATAGATGTATATAGATGCATTTTCGAGTGTAGATTCACTCATTTTGCTTCGTATGTAGCCTATAGTGGAATCTCTAGAAAGACTTATATTTAGGAACAGAGGTACGAGGTAGTATCATGTATGACATCTACATATCAAATTTAGCAGCCAGTAGTAGAAATCATTGTCTACACAAAGGGATTACTAGTCAAAAATCCTAGCAAAGCACGCGGGCAGGCATAGAACAATACAAGAGAGAGAGAGAGAGACGCGCTTACAAGATCACAGCAATGCCTCAGTCCAGGATCTTGGTTGGCCAAGCTGTTAGATCCAGAAGAAACATCGTCCTTGTAGTTTTTGCCAGCTGCATAACAGGTAACAGCGACCGGTTAGTATATTTGAAGTACATCGGGCAGGTGATGTTGGACGGGTTTAAAGGTGACAAGTACCTAGGCCGTGGCGGGTGCTTGGCATCTCTCCAGACTGTGGGAATCAGGTTAGAAACGTCAAGGTGATGTCGCTGCGCTGGCTGTCGGGGTCCGGTAAGGAGATCTAGAACCATCGAGTAGGGTGTTTGTGGAGCGGCTCCGGTAGGGTGGACTACGGTGTGGGCGAAGCGGATCTATGGTCGTGGATGAGGGCGTAGGTGAAGCTGCTCCGGTGGTTGGCTTAAGGATGGTGTCGACGATGCGGATCTGCGGCCGTGGACGGGGTGTCAGAAGCTACTCCGGTGGTTGGGTTAAGGGTGGTGAGGGAGTCCTGGATTAGGGGGTGTCCGGATGGCCGGACTATACCTTCAGCCGGACTCCTGGACTATGAAGATACAAGATTGAAGACTTTGTCCCGTGTCCGGAAGGGACTTTCCTTGGCGTGGAAGGCAAGCTTGGCGATACGGATATGTAGATCTCCTACCATTGTAACCGACTTTGTGTAACCCTAACCCTCTCCGGTGTCTATATAAACCGGAGGGTTTTAGTCCGTCGGACAACATACAGAACAACAATCATACCATAGGCTAGCTTCTAGGGTTTAGCCTCTCCGATCTCATGGTAGATCTACTCTTGTACTACCCATATCATCAATATTAATCAAGCAGGACGTAGGGTTTTACCTCCATCAAGAGGGCCCGAACCTGGGTAAAACTTCGTGTCCCTTGCCTCCTGTTACCATCCAGCCTAGACGCACAGTTCGGGACCCCCTACCCGAGATCCGCCGGTTTTGACACCGACATTGGTGCTTTCATTGAGAGTTCCTTTGTGTCGCCGCCGTCAGGCTTGATGGCTCCTACTATCATCGATAGTGATGCGGTCCAGGGTGAAACTTGTCTCCCGGGACAGATCTCTGTCTTTGGCGGCTTTGCACTGCGGGCTAATTTGCTTGGCCATTTGGAGCAGATCGAAAGCTACACCCCTGGCCGTCAGGTCAGGTTTGGAAGTTTAAACTACACGGCTGACATCCGCGGGGACTTGATCTTCGACGGAGTCGAGCCACTGCGGAGCGCGCCGCACTGTCACGACGGGCATGATCTAGCTCTGCCGCCGAACAGTGCCCTGGAGGCCGCACCCGCATCGGCTTCGACCCTTAATTCGGAGACAACTGCGCCGATCGAGGATGGGTGGTTGGACGCCGCCTCGGGGGCTGCGATCCCAATGACGATCGAGCCGAACACCAGCCCCGCACTCCACTAGACTCGTGTCTCCAAGGAGCCGGACTCCTTCCTGGACTCTGAACCTTCCGCGCCCCTGCCGATCGAATCCGATTGGGCGCCGATCATGGAGTTTACCGCCATGGACATCTTTCAGCACTCGCCCTGCAGCGATATTATGAAATCACTAAAGTCTCTCTCTTTGTCAAGAGAGCCCTGCCCGGATCATGGCCAGCAGGATTGGGATGCAGAAGACGAAGAAATTCGACGCCCACCCACCACCCACTTTGTAGCCACTGTCGACGATTTAACCGACATGCTCGACTTCGACTCTGAAAACATCGACGGTATGGACGACGATGCGGGAGGCGAAGAAGAACCACCGCCCACAGGGCGCTGGACGCCCACCTCATCATATGATGTATACATGGTGGACGCACCAAAAGATGACACGAGGAGCGGAAGGACGCACCGAAGGCTTGTTCCCTCGAGAAGTAGTCAAAGCGGCGACGCAAGCGCCGCCCCAAATCCCGCCTCAACAGAAATAACAATCACACAGACCCAGCGCTGGAGCAGGGCGAACCGCTGCCGGACAACGGCAATCCGGATAATCAAACCGAACAAACAAATTCTATCAAGGATAATAGTCCGGACGACATAACGCCGGACAGGCACCCGGAGCAGCAAAATGCCCGTAAAAGGCTTGTTGCCACCGTGAGGAGTCTTAAAAAGCAGAAGCAAAGGCTCAAGGCTGTGCAAGACACACTCCAAATCAGATGGAGTAAAATACTCAACACAGCAGCGAGGTACGGCGACAATCGCCCCTCCAAGAGCTACCCAAAGCGGAAGCTGCTACCTGAATTCGATGAGGAGGCCTCAGACCCCCCACAACCAAACATCAAAGCAGCCACCTGGCCAGATAGACGACCCCTCTACCAACACAGAGCGGCATACAACACCACACACAATACAACATGCGACCCATGCGAGGGCTCGCACCCAAAGGACGGCGCAACAAGATCCATCTATGGACCACGCAAGCGCGCCCCAACATACAATGCAACACAACAAACATCCGAACAACGCGGTACACCCAGCTACAGGGGTGCCGCACACCCCCTATGTTTCACTGATGAGGTGCTGGACCATGAATTTCCAAAGGGATTCAAACCCGTAAACATAGAGACATACGACGAAACAACAGACCATGGGGTCTGGATTGAGGACTACATCCTTCATATCCATATGGCTCAAGGAGATGATCTCCACGCCATCAAGTACTTACCCCTCAAGCTCAAAGGGCCAACTCGTCACTGGCTTAAAGGCCTCCCCGAAAGCTCCATTGGAAGTTGGGAAGAGCTCGAAGACGCCTTTCGGGCAAATTTTCAAGGGACTTATGTCCGACCTCCGGATGTGGACGATTTGAGTCATATAACTCAACAGCCCGGAGAGTCAGCCCGAAAGCTTTGGAACAGGTTTCTTACTAAAAAGAACTAGATTGTCGACTTTCCGGATGCTGAAGCCTTGGCAGCTTTTAAGCATAGCGTCCGTGACGAATGGCTCGCCAGACACCTCGGCCAAAATAAGCCAAGAACGATGGCCGCATTAACAAGCCTCATGACCCGCTTTTGCGTGGGTGAGGACAGCTGGCTAGCCAGATGCAGCACCAGCGACCCCAGTACATCTGAAGTTAGAGATGGAAACGGGAAATCACGGTGCAACAGCAATAACAAACGCCGGAATAAAGAAGACAGCACGAAGGGCATGACAGTAAACACCGGATTCAAAAGCTCTCGGCCAGGTTAGCAAAAGCCGCCCTCTAAAGGCACCAGGGATGAACTTTCCAGCCTCAACAAAATTCTGGACCAAGTATGTCAGATCCATAGTACCCCTGGTAAACCTGCTAATCATACCCACAGAGAATGTCGGGTCTTCAAGCAGTCCGGCAAGCTCAACGCCGTACACAAGGGGGAGGATACACCAAGTGAAGACGAGGATGAGCCTCCCAAGCAAGACACTGGGGAACAAAAGAAATTTCCACCAGAAGTCAAAACAGTAAACGTGTTACACGTGATGAAGGGAAAAAACAACGCGGCACTCCCAGGAAAATATACCCAAGTGCCTGTGACCGCGAAGTCCTGCCACTGGTCATCTCAACCGATCACTTTCGACCATCGCGATTACTCAGCAAGTATCCGATGCGCAGGATGGGCTGCCCTGGTATTAGACCCAGTAATTGGCAGATATCACTTCACACGAGTCTTGATGGACGGTGGCAGCAATCTAAACCTAATATATCAGGATACAATCCGCGGGATGGGGTTAGACCCAACAAAAATTCGCCATAGCAATACTACCTTTAAAGGAGTAACGCCAGGCCCAGGGGCTCGTTGTACGGGCTCCCTCCTACTACAAGTTATATTCGGCTCCCCCGATAACTTCCGTCGTGAGCATTTAACCTTCCACATCGCTCCGTTCCAAAGTGGCTATCAAGCACTGCTCGGACGCGAAGCTTTCGCTCGCTTTAATGCAATACCACACTACGCCTCCCTCACACTCAAGATGCCCGGTCCACATGGCATCATTTCAGTGAACGGAAATATCAAGCGATCTTTGCGCGCCGAAGAGAGTGCGGCTGCCTTGGCAGCCGCACACTAAAGGCGCCCGGACCAGCGAAAGCATCCAATAGGTTGTCAAGACCTCAGACACAACTAATCAAGTCCGGTGCTGCTATTTATATCGAATAAATGGTAACACCCGTATTTGTCAATACAAGGGGCTCAACGCGCGCAGACAAGTGGCAATTTTTTCTCATCTTGAATTATACATGGTTTCTTTAAAAACTATCTTTTTGCACGACAACTTTTTCACCTAAATTCCTCTCTTTTATAGACGATCATCGTTCTACACCCGTCTAGGATACGGCACAACGGAGACACATGCGCAGACGTGCAGCAGGGACCCGCTCCAAGGATTCTTTTTAGATTAAGACCCTGCGTAAACCTTTTTTACTGTCTCTTGTTGATACATATCCACCATTGAGAAGGATGCTGATGTCTTGGCATGTGGCCACGCCAGAACAATGCACGTACCTGGACACAAGGGGCTTCTTACAAAGACCATTATTTAGGCCCGGTTTATACCACAAAGACCGAATACCTTAGGGAGTGTTCGGCGTCGCGAGTTTGGCCCTATATGCATCAGCTCCGAATCATTGCCTTTGGTCAAATGTTGGGTTTGCCCGGCTCCTGTGTTTTGGTGCCTTACGTTCCGCTTTACCGGCTAAGGTAGCACCAGGAGAACTAATGCGATCATGCCCTGGTTCATCCGGACGAGCACCTCAGTAGAGAAAGCCGAAAACTAACTGTCATGATATAGCGTGAGACTGGTCAACCACTCGATGACCTGTTGGAATGTTAGAATTCCTCCGCCTTAACGAAGGGCCGTTTTCCAGCTAGGCATGTACGCACCCCGGGATCGGGAGAGTGCGGAGCCACCAGGGGCTATCTAGTAGCCCCACTGTCAAACTCCTATGGCTAAGTGAAAGTGCTAAAGCATTATAGTCCGGTTGCCTTGCTCGCTCCGCTATCACCTCCTTAATAGGACCAAGACGTTGGGTTAAGTGTGAACGCGTGTTTTTTGCGAGCACCTCCGCATTATATGCGTGGGGGTTGCAGCCGACGGCTGCAATCTTTCAGGTTATACACATGTATACATAAACGGCCACCCAGGAGGCATCATATTACTTTTAGGCAATAGTATAAAAATAGCCTTATAAAAATTTATAAAAGCATTTCGCTTACAATGAGATTACATATCACTCAAACATAATATTTTTTGAGCACTGGGTCTCTATCAAACGAGCACCCTCAAGAACTTCTTCAAAGAAGTGCTCAGCAGCCATTCGGCCTATGGCCGAATCCCGCGCTGCAACAGTGGTAGCATCCATCTCCGCCCAGTATGCTTTAACACGGGCAAAGGCCATCTGTGAGCCCTCTATGCACGCCGACCTCTTCATCGCATTAATGCGCGGCACCACGTCAAGGAACTGCTGTACCAAGCTGAAATAGCTGTTCGGTTTTGGCCTTTCCGGCCATAGCTGATCCACAACAGACCTCATGGCGAGTCCGGACAACCTATTTAGTTCGGCCCATTCGGCTAATTGGTCAGTCAATGAAAGCGGACGCTCGGGAGAATGGAATTGTGTCCAAAACAGCTGGTCCACTTCACGGCCCGTCTGACCCTGGAAGTACTTGGCCCCATCGGCAGCGCTCATCGCCAAATCCATATACACATCCTCCGAACTCCACAGCCAATCCAGAGGGGCATACCGTGGATCTCCGAACTTCCTCCGCAACATAAAGGATTTCCCAGCTACAATATCCCCGGCTTCCCGTAGCTCCTCCTTCTTCGCCCTCATAGCAGAGCGGATGTCTTTTCTCGTCGCAGCAGCCTTCTCAAGGTCCGATGCCTTTGCTAGGTTTTCCTTTTCAAGAACCCGGCGACGGTCGGCGGCGGCTTTTAATTCTATGGCCATCTTGGCCATCTTATCTCGGCTCTCGCCATGCACGGCCTTCTCGGCTTTCAACTCTTCGGCCGCCTTCAAAGCAACCGCATTACCAAACCTCGCTTGTTCCTTGGCTCGGGCAAGTTCTGCCCGCAAGGCTTCAACAGTGGCAGCTCCATCTGTAGTCACAACATATTAAAGATACTGGCATCATGCTGCTCTTACTATGTGGCGTTTACCAGATAATGACACTTACCCTGTGCCTCGTCAAGCCTTTTGTTAACAAGCTCGATGTTGGCGTCTGCTGCATCCAACTGCCGTTTTAAATGGGCAAACTCGCTAGTCCGGCTAGCCACCGGAGCTTCCATCACCTGCACATAGAGGCAGTATGGTTATTACCTGGGAATATGATCCTCTGTTCGTCGTCGTTTCCGACGACAACCATAGTCTCAGGGGCTACTATCTACACAGGGCACACCTAGCATGTGCAGGACTATCATACATTATTTTACGTACCTCAAAGCCTATCAGTAGACTCATAAAAGCTTCATGCAATCCGCTTTCGGTGGACGAGATTCTCTCCATCACCGTATTCATCAGCATATGGTGTTCATCTGAGATGGCCGCTCGCCCCACCAACTCCCTCAGAACATCCGATCGCACACCAGACGGTGCCGGACTCTTTTGTCTGCTCTCTTCGGGAGGCGGACACTGGGAGCTTCGGGGGTCAATGGGATTATCTTCTGGCCTCACCGGACTCGAAGAGGCCCTCTGCGACGACACTTCGGGGTCGCCCGCTTCCGGAGCGGAGGAATCCGGAGGAGGCGTTTCGTTCTCCATCATCTCTGGAAGAAGATCCCCTGAAGACGAGCTCATTTGAGAGGGGCTAAGGCCCGAACTGCAAAGATATATGTGGTGGTTATTTTCTTAGAAGAAAAAGATGGCATACCTGTACTATTAAAGTATTTCGGGTCACTTACGACTCACTGGAGAATTGATCCCCCCGCGGACTTTGTGCGGCAAAAGCACCCCCCAAGGTAGGACCCTCTGTGGGAGACTTCTTCTCCCGTTTGGAAGCTTCGGCTTCCGAATCCCCGGGCGCAGTCTTTTTCCTCCTCCGGTCGTCTTCCTTCATGGAGACGCTCGCTCCCTCGGTTAGAATGGGCAGCGTTGGGGGCCTGCGTCCTCCCGTATTATCCTCCCCAGTATCTTCCTTCAAGGGCTCCGGGCATGGTGCGACCTGGAGCATCTTTTCCAATACCGGATTGTCCAAACCCTCAGGGAGGGGGGCCGAACACCGAATCAACTTCGCCTTTGTTAGCCAGTCCTGGTCAAAAAGCGAACTCTCATAAATAACTTCGTAACAAATGAGAGATAGTATGTTCGGCCGGAAGATTCCTTACTTGTTCGGCGGCGCGGTTACTGCTCAGGCCCACGTCCTCGATGATTTCCGGACACTCTACCTGAGGTCCGAAGAATGACTTGTACATCTCCTCGTGCGTCAGGCCGAGGAAATTTTGAATGACACGCGATCCCTCGAGATTGAACTCCCACAAGCGAAGGGGCCGGCGTTTGCAAGGCTGGACTTGACGAACCAGCATAACTTGTATTACCGCAACCAAACTAAAATCTCCATTGAAGAGATCTCGAATGCGGCTTTGCAGTATAGGCACGTCCTTGGCTGGACCCCAGCTCAGACCTCTGCTGATCCATGACATCAGTTGTGGTGGAGGGCCCAAGCCGAAAATAGGGGCGGCTGCCCACTTGGCACTTCTAGGAGCCGTGATGTAGAACCACTCCTGTTGCCACAATTCAGACACCTCTGGAATGGAACCTTTAGGCCATGGAGCTCCCGTCATCTTGCATATTGAGGCAGCTCCGCACACTGCATGTTGCCCCTCGATCATCTTCGGCTTTACTTCAAAGGTCTTGAGCCACAGGCCAAAGTGAGGGGTAACCCGGAGGAAGGCCTCACACACGATAATAAATGTCGTGATATGAAGAAAGGAGTCCGGAGCTAGATCATGGAAATCTAGCCCGTAATAAAACATCAAACCCCTGACGAAAGGATCTAGAGCAAGGCCTAGACCTCGGAGGAAGTGGGAGACGAACACGACGTTCTCGTTGGGTTCGGGGGAGGGGACGGCCTGCCCTCGGGCAGGCAACCGATGTGAAACCTCGGCGGTCAGATATCTGGCCTCCCTCAACTTTTTGATGTCTTCTTCCGTGGCGGAGGAAGGCATCCATCGGCCTTGAAGGCTAGATCCGGACATGATTGAAGGTTCGGAGCACCTGACCTGAACTTTGGGTGTTTGAGCTTGAGGTGGGGGAAGGATTCGATTGAGCACGGGAGGGAAAAAATAAAAGCCTTGTCCCTTTATAAAGAGGGTGAATATCAAGCGTCCTCTCTGTGGCCATTTGGACTTACCTATAGTCTAGGAGTCCTAGAAGCGGTTGGGTTACCCACGCCCGTATCGATGAGAATCCCGGAATAAGGGGACACGATCTCTGCTTTAACAAGACGTGCCAAGAAAACCGCCTCGCATGACACGCTGAGGTGGGATAATAAAACAATTCGAATAAAGGCTTGGTCGTGGTGTTGTCATGCTACGGAATACGTCAGCAGATTAGATTGGTGTGAACATTATTCTCTCTATGGAAATATGTGGAAATTTATTTTGCAGAGCCGGACACTATTCTTTGTGTTCAAAATCTTCTATGAAGTATGTGGAGGAGGAACCCGCCTTGCAATGTCGAATACAAATTGCGTGCCGGACTCGTCGTCATTGAAGCCTGGTTCAGGGGCTACTGAGGGAGTCCTGGATTAGGGGGTGTCCAGATGGCCGGACTATACCTTCAGCCGGACTCCTGGACTATGAAGATACAAGATTGAAGACTTCGTCCCGTGTCCGGAAGGGACTTTCCTTGGTGTGGAAGGCAAGCTTGGCGATACGGATATGTAGATCTCCTACCATTGTAACCGACTTTGTGTAACCCTAACCCTCTCCGGTGTCTATATAAACCGGAGGGTTTTAGTCCGTAGGACAACATACAGAACAACAATCATACCATAGGCTAGCTTCTAGGGTTTAGCCTCTCCGATCTCGTGGTAGATCTACTCTTGTACTACCCATATCATCAATATTAATCAAGCAGGACGTAGGGTTTTACCTCCATCAAGAGGGCCCGAACATGGGTAAAACTTCATGTCCCTTGCCTCCTGTTACCATCCAGCCTAGATGCATAGTTCAGGACCCCCTACCCGAGATCCGCCGGTTTTGACACCGACAGGTGGTGTCGATGATGCGGATCTGTGGCCGTGGATGGGGCGTCAGAAGCTGCTCTAGTAGGTTGGATGAGGGTGCAAGGAAGCGGATCTGAGGCCGTGGACTTGTGAGTTGGCAAAGCGGCCCCGGTAGGGTTGAGAATGATATAGGCGAAGCTACTCCGGTAGGGTTGAGGAAGGTGTCGGCGAAGCGGCTCTGGTAGGGTTGAGGAAGGTGTCGGCGAAGAGGATCAGAGGCCGTTGACGGGGGCGTCGGTGGGGCGGCTCCGGGGGGTGTGGACGAAGCGTCTCCGATGGGGAGTACGAATGAGCCGCTACAGATGTGCGGCGGTTGATGAGAGTACCGGCGAAGCAGATCCGGCGCCATGGACAAGGTCGGCACTGAATGGGCTGTGGTACAGTGGTGGATGAGCAGTCTACTTGTTTCTAGGGGAGGTGGGAGGGGTAGATGCGGCCGCAGAAGCAGATCCGGCGAGGTGGACGCCACTGGCAGTGAATGGGCTATGGTACGCCGGTGGATGAGCAGTCTAGGGTTTCGAGAGGGGACGGGAGAAAGGGCGATGAAGTACGGACGGTGTGATGTAAGATGCTCTGGTGATGTGGAGTTAGTCGTTTTTGCGGGAGGGGGAGAGGAAATGGGGGTGCCATGTAGTGGGGGAACCAGAAGTTACCAAAGCAGCCCCGACCTATCATGTAGATGAGGGCGGTATTGTAACCGTTGGTCTCCGTGCATCAAGGACAAAAGGGGGATTTCACATGCTAAAGACTAAGGTGGCGGAAATTTTAGAAGGAGGCGGGAGATTTTGCCGCCCGCGGGATCGTTCGTATCCAGTTTCAACTAATTTTGGACCGTGCTAGCGGGAAGGTCATGCTAGACTGTGTACACGGGGCATGCGTCAGCAGTTAATAACTGGTGTGAAGTCCACCCCAGAAAAAGACAATAACTCGGGATGATGCGCCGATAACTTGGACATTCACACGGGCGCGGACAATCGTACGGGTGTAGTGGCGCGTTCACAAAAAAGGGATCAAACGATCAGCCTATGTATTTCTCGTGTAAATATATAATTTAGTGCCATTGGTTATTTACTTTAAACATAATGCATTGACGTGTTAGTGTAGAGGCGCACAAAAATAAATGGATATTGTAGTCAGCTACTTAAAAGTGTTACCTCATATGATTACATAGCCTCCATTTCATAAATTGCGTACCCGTTGAATTCATATATGAATATTACATATATTACTTCAAAATAGAAACTTAAATCATCCAAGGCTAATGAATTTGAGTGCAAGAGTAACAATGGTGCATGTTCATGATAGCTACATTGGTTGTTTGAAGAAACATCATTGTCACTTTGGCATGCACAACTAAAAATGCTTATTTAAATAGAAAAAAATGTGATATGTGAGTGTCCAATCTTTATAGCGTTGAATCGATATTGTACCTTTCGCCACGATACGAAGTAGATATTGACTTATGTTCAAGCGATGCACGTCCACGATCGCTAGATAGTGATACGTGAATGAATTGTGCAATCTCTCTCACACGCATACATATCTCATTTCCCTGTGGGCATCGGAATCACACACGCGCACTTCGTGTATTTCTCTCCCTCCGTCAGGGTTAAATTCGTCTTTCTACCCCGTTCTACAAGTCTCTCACATAGAAACACACACGCTCTCTATGTCTAACACGCCCACCCCTTTAATTCCGCCACCCATAGCCACTAATGTCTCTGACACATGTGCTATCTACCTATCCCTTAATATAGCTAGATATGTGTCACACAAACTTCTTCTCCCTACTAGCAAGATGCCCATGTGTTGCACGGAACATCAAGATGCATTTGTATGAGAAGTTTATCTTGTGGGAGAAAAGGATGAATGAGGGAATGCCTTATTTGCAAATGCGGAGAGGGGTGTGGGTATCTTTTTGCAAAATTGCCATAGTTTCCTTCTTGTCCGTCAGATATAAATTGGATGGCCTATATTGCAGGATGGCAGGAACACCATCATCACCAACTCTGTTTTTTGTAAGAGTAGAGATATGTGAGTGTCACTGCCCCCCCCCACACCCACACTTCCCAACATCGAAGGAGTAGGGTGACACCTCGATCTTGATACTAATCTATCGACTGGCTTCTCTCCCAAACATAACACACACACACTACCCGGCACCGAAGGAGCTAGTAGGGTGGCACATCGATCTTGAAAATAATCTATCTACTCCTCTTTCAAACACACACACACAGACACTCGCTAGTTGTGCCTCTGTGCCTACCGCGCACACTCTTGATACGTCTTTCTCTCCCTCCCCCCCAACAATGACAGAAGAAGGGTGAAAACTCAATCTGATCATAATCTGTCAATTGGTTTCTCTCTTAAACATTGTGTCTCGGTGCCTCGCTCGGTAGCCCCCTCGATATGTAGACTTCTCGCGCGCGCACAGCTGTAGTGACGATGACGCTGAACCCAGTGTGCCTTGTTTTTACCGGCCTCATGTGATAGTTTTCACCCTGTTTTCTGTTAATTAACAAGGCAACCTTTTCTTTGTTACTACTAGTGAATCTGAAATCATTCGGGACAGACATAAAATATATCACTTCAACCCAATTATGGCAGCAACTATTTTAAAAGAAATAAGCTAGCTGCCCGTGCGTTGCACGGAACATCAAGATGCATTTGTATGAGTAGTTTATCTTGGGAGAGAAGAGGTTGAACGAGGGAAGGCCTTATGTGCGAACGTGGAGAGACGTGTGGGTATATTTTTGCAAAATTGCCATAGTTTCTTTCCTATCCGTTAGATATATATCCGACGGCCTATATTGCGGGATGACACGCACACCATCATCACCAACTCTGTTTTCTACTCCCTCCGTCCGAAAATACTTGTCATCAAAATGGATAAAAAGAGATGTATCTAAAACTAAAATACGTCTAGATACATTTCCTTTTATCCGTTTTGATGACAAGTATTTCCGGATGGAGGGAGTATTTGTCTTTTTAGAGATTTCAACAAGTGACTATGACCGGACCTTACCAACATACTCAAAAAAGTAGTCCATAATTTTGATGTTACCCTCTTTTCTTGGCGGTGCAGTGCCATCTGGATACCTCATAAATAAATAAAGTACTACATGATACTAATATATGATACATGGCACAGGAGTACTAAGTATTATTAATATAGTTTTGCTAGAACTCATTTAGATGAGATATAATTTGGTCTCATTCATCTTTTATAGCCATTGGATGTGATGCTATATAAGATGCATGTGTGTTGACGTGGGTTGTATTTGTTCTTGTGCAACGAACTGACCACTGCATGTCATGTTTGATAGTCTCAAGTCATTAAAAGCATACAAGCCCCACATCTCTTCTTGGTTGATTCCTCTATTTATGTCAAAAAATAAGAAACAACGTGAGAGTTAATGCACCACGCCTATGTGTTTACTATTTGGTTTTTGTAAGATGGCTTAATACTCACCTAGACGGAGGGAGTATTCGATTTGACAGCAGGTGGCGCAGTTCCCGATACGGATTTAATGCAGACGAGGGAGGGAGTAGCGGTTCCCGATATGTTGAGCGGCCAATGCATCCTTCTTCAATTAATGCATGAGGGAAGTAATGGGAGGAGGTCCGGGAAAAGAGGCTGCACGATGTGAATGCAACACAGTTTGCCCTCATTGCCCTCATATAAAGGCGCCCCTCCATTCCAATGCATCTTCCACATCGTACGCACCTAAGCATTTGCCTAAGCACCTACCCTAAGCGCAAAAGAGCTCACTCCAGACCCATGGCGGCGATGCTCGTGAGCGGCTAGCGGCGGCGCCAAATGGTCCAAGACGTCGGACCGCGGCATGGCGCCGAGGATCGTCTCCAGACGGTGTTGGAGACCGGCTGGTGGATGGCCGCCTTCGACGCCAACTACGACTCTCAGTTGGACCAGATGATCGTTGCCACCAGCAACAAGTTCACCGTCCTCAAGAAGCTCGCAGACGACATCGCCGTACTCCTCCAGCCCGCGCGCCTGGGCTCCTCATTGCCTGCCACCCTAATCGGCCTCCATGGCCGGAACCTCTTTCAAGCACTGGTGGCCCTGCGACTGCCCACCGACGCCACGAAGAATGTCCACCTAGAGGTCGCGCTCGCCGCGAGGCGCCTCGCCCTGCAAGAATTCGTCGACCTACACATCCACATGTACGAGGAAATCTTGTACATAGGTATCTACAAGGCCAGTGAGGACGCTACGACATTGGCCTTCCTCAACCGGCTGGAAGCCATGGATGCCTTTGCTGAGAAGCACCGCGACCTCGCCACAAAAGCCGCCGGTCGGTGGCCCAGTGCACTAAGTTGAGGAGGAGGAGGTCGTACGTTTGTGGATCCATCTTTCTTCTTGCCTTCTGTAACCACCACTGCGATCGCATCATCGTGTCCTTAATTCTTATTGTGCTATTGCATTCTCGTTCCAGTCAATACCGACATGTGTGATCCCTTTGCTTAATTATATGCATCACTGTAACTAGTACTACATCCGTCAATTTATAAGTTGTGCTTACCTTTTCCATCAACTTCGTGCAACGCGCGGGCATCTTGCTAGAAAAACTAGAATATGTCTATATAATTTGTATGTGATAGTCCATTTGAAATCTCAAAAAAGACAAATATTTAGGTACGGAGGGAGTAATATATTAGGAGTATATCAAAACAATAGTGATTTCTTTCAAGTTTGTGAACAAATACTACTATTCTACTACTTTGGATCCGTCGCAACGCACGAGCACATTGCTGGTAAAAGGAAAAGGCCTGCCGCATTCGCGTCGCACCCCCACACGCCCGAGAATCGGGAGTACAACACGGCCCGTCCGACACGACACATGGCTTAGGGATGGCGTGTTGCCTAGCATTTTCACTTTCATGTGGGACCGCCGTTGAGCAAACCGACACCCCGCCCGCCGCCGGGTTGGAAAAAAGAAACGAGGGGAAGATCTAGCTGTAGCACGAAAGCCAAGAAATTTGGTGTCAGATGGGGCTCGTTGATAGAGTAGGAGCATTCCGTACTAGTACTACTCCTACTAGTACCAAGTTTGTACTCCTAATACTATATTACTAGTACTACCACTATACAACTAGTAGGTACGTGCACGGCACAACATCATAGGAACAAAAAATGGGAAGATCTTGTTTTGGGTGATTTATCTTTTTTTCAATCAACATAGTATGAATAATATGATGTGGGGGGCACCCATGAAGCTTATGTGGCTTGGTTGCATGGCTACGGAATGTTAGAGAAAAATAAATAGATAATGTGTTTAGAGTGCACTCCACTAAATAGATATATATACTTTGGATCCATTGCAACGGACCAGCACATCTATATCTATACCCCCTATATAGTGTGTGAAAAACTTTGAAAGTTGGTCGTTGGATGAAGCCAATCCGACGGTACAAAGATGGCAAATCCGAGCACTACTGGCCGTTGGATATCATCCACCAGATTCTGCCACATGTATAATCTAGAAGACTCCATGGTTGAACTTAATTCATGACTAAGGGCCTCTTATATTCATAGGATTGCAGAAACATAGGAATAGGAAAAAAGTAGGATTGGAATGGCATGTTCATTGGATCCCTATAGGATTTGAGTTTGTTTGATTGTGTCACATGAAAAACAAAGGATTTCCTTCAAGAGGTTGGAGTGCATGTTAGAATTCCTGTGAAACGTAGTACAAATGAATCCTTAGGAAAATATTCTACATGATTCAATCCTATGAATCAAACGACCAACATAGGAAAAATTCCTAAGGATTATAATCCTTCAAAGATCCTATGAAAATCCTTTGAATCAAACAGACCCTAACTTTGCCACAACTAATCTTAGGCAAAGTTATTAGTTCTTCAAAACGAGAGAAACAAGTTGGCAAGCCTAAGGGAATCTTGCCACATTTTTTGTGTGTATGTCATGTGGGGCCTTAGTGTGGCTTGCCTAAGGCGTGGCTTGAATCAAACACTTGCCTAAGTTAATCAAACTTGCCTAACCTTACATTCCACCAGATTTTGCCACATGTTAGAATCCAGAAAGCTCCACATGTAGAAGCATAATGCACAAACCACCAAAATCGCATGCGTGCAATGCACGTGTACCTTACTAGTACTAGTTGGTAGTAGTAAGAAACAAATTCCCGTTTTGGCACGAGCTCGTACTACGGGAGCACCACAAGGCCTGCCGCAAGAGTTACATTTCCCTCTTGGTGCCCACGGGACTGAACTTCAGTGGCTTAGTGGTAGAAACAAGAAACGTGATGGTCGCCGTGGTTCAACTTCCATGGACAAGCTGTCATGTCTGCTGACACATGTATATCAAAACTAGAGTGTTTATATTTCAAGCATGTGAAGAAGTATTATTCTACTACATTGGATCCATTGCAATGCACGGGCCAGCACATTGGTAGTAGTAGTGTCCATCTCTATCTCTAGAGGCCTTCCCTCGTTCACCATTTTCTCTCACAAGATAAACTACTCATACAAATGCATCTTGATGTTCCGTGGAACGCACGAGGATGTTTCCTTGGGGGTCTCTCCAGCGCGGCGTGGCCGTAGTTGCAAGTTGATGCCCCTTGAGATGCCGACATTGAGGGGCACTCGAATTTCCTCCGATGAGCAGGTAAGATGAGTTTGATCACGTAGTAAATGCATTCTAAATACTACTTCCGTGTCCATTTCCTAATTCTCCCCCTGCCCAGTGTTTCACAGGTTAGGCTCGGTGTGAGTGGAGATTGGCTTGCATATGTACGGGAGGGTACCAACATCAATTTGCACAACATTTACAATGGTGAAACCGTTCCCGTAGAACATTTGTCCAACATTGGGATCAGCCATGCAACGGGCCACCACATGAATTGGTACGATGGAACCACGGTGAGATTGAATAAGATAGCACGAACCTTGCACATGGCGGTCAAAGGCGGACCATGCTGTCTGCGGCCGATTTGTTGCCGTACGAGTAGGAAGACGTTGTGCTCCTTTCTAACCACATCTTCGCGGTGACAAACCAAGGGACTTATTTTGTATGGGACACATCCTACGATATACTCCCTCTCTCCCAGTTTATTTGTTTTGAATCTTTTCGTTTTATAAGTTTCAAATTCAAATTTAGAGCTCCCCATCACATGTTGAGATTACAATGTCCATTAAATCGTTGCGTGCATGTATAGTAAAGAAACAAATCTCGAGTTTGGCACAAGTTCGTGCTGCGGGAGCACCACAAGCCCTGGCGCAGGAGTTACATTTCCCTCTCAGGGCCGTCGGGACTGAGCTTCAGCGCCTTACTACACCTACCTTTGAGTCAATAACATGTGGACCCGATAGGTGACTGGTCCACGTGTAATGCTCCCATAGGCAGAGGGGCAGTGGGGCCAAGAGGGGTGAGCCGCAGGTCGGGGGACGTGTGGTTTCATGGGTTCGAGTGGCGTTGTGGGAATCGCGAGTGGCTATGGTAGAAACTTGATGCTCGCCGCATTTTAGGTGGCCCACATGTCATGCACACAAAGGCAGAGGGGCGGTGTGGCCGAGAGGGGTGAGGCGCACGTCGGGGGGCGTGGTGCCGTGGGTTGGAGAGGCGTCGTGAGAATCGCGAGATGAAACATGATGGTCACCGTAGTTGAACTTCCATGGACAAGATGTCATGTCTACGGACACATGCACTGCATACCGATCACTGGAAGGAGTAGCAGAGAAAGCTATATATGCGGATAAATAGTTCCTTATAGTCAAGCGGACCCACGCTACTACTCTGTCCCAAATACATGCACACCATCGAAATAGTCCATCTATATCAATATACACCGAGAGGGAATAATTTTTTTACAAGAGAGGAAATAGTTCATCCATCCATAATGCCCTCCTGCTGGTGCAGCCTTTTCTTCTTCTTCTTCTTCTTCTTCTTCTTCTTCTTCTTATTATTATTATTATTATTATTATTATTATTATTATTATTATTATTATTATTATTATTATTATTATTATTCTCATTCTCTGTGGGAGACGGCTTCGCAACAAGCTCTTTGGACCTTGCAGCTATCTGAAACTCACACGGGCATCGAGGGCAGCATATTTTATCCGCTCGTACGTCAAGGGATAATTCTCCCATCCAGACGACCTTAATGCCACCGTCTCGTCACCCTTCTGAAGATTTGTACCAAGCACAAAATTTGCTACGTCGAATAGGGATGGTGTCTGTTTATCACAAACTTCTACAGGAATTTTGATTCTGGTTTGTAGGCCAGCGATGCTATTCAAATCAAGGTTGTATGGCTCCAGCTTCTGTTTGTCCCCTTCGATGGCTGCCCCACAGAAGTATACGTCCACCCGAGACAAGAAATCGTGAAGCTCACCTGGTATGGTGGGCGAGTGTATGATGTGGTACACCAAAACATCATCTTCGAAGCACAGCTGAAGGACGGCGGCGCGCTGGATCTTCCTAGGGGCACGCTCCGTGTACTCTATGTCGAGACCGATGACCCTCGTCTCTACCTTTTCGAGGGAGTTGGATACATTGTTGATCCACTGCCGAACAACCCTTGGGTGGACGGTGACGGTGGCAACTATGCGCATCGAGCCTTCGACGAGGACATGTTGGACGCTAAAAACCTGCATCTCGATCTCTATCGCCATTTGGAATCGCTGGAATAGAGGGCTATGGTTTGGAGAATTAGGATTAGATGGCTAGTCTAACTGAAGTAGTAGATGATTATTTAAAGAGGTTAAACAATGTGAACGCAGTGGGGTTTGGATGCAAATGAAGACGAAGGGGAGGTGAAGAAGCCGAGGAGAATCGGTTTCCGATGGAGAAGTAAATGGGAGAAGTGGCGTGCAGGCAGTTGATTAGACGGCTAGGTAGACTAAATGAAAAGGCTATGCGGGTAGACTGATGAGTCGTACCTGTTCGTGTACGTGCCCATCCTTCCTGATAGGTGGGACCTATGCAAACAGATAAAAAATGTGTTGTAGTTTTTTTTGAGCGCGTGAGTGGGAGACACAGCATTCTCTGGTTAAGGAATACTCCCTCCGTTTAGGTGAGTATAAGTCACCTTATGAAAATCAGGTTTTCCCAAAACCTTTAGGTGTGGAGCATTAACTTGTGGAGCATTAACTTCCTGCTCGATCCCCTCCTAGCCTTGTTAGCCAGCATTCTCTTCCTCTGCTGCCGCGTTCTACCTTTCAATTTTTCCTCTTCTCAAGTGTGGAACGATCTGCATGCCGTCCTTGATGCACCAGAACGACCACTGCATGCATCGCGGCAGAGCGTTGATTGGGTATGCACTAGAATTTGGTTCTGCTCGCAATATGGATGATACCTGAACGATGAAGTGAACAGGCATGCTAGCACGGGAGACCTATTTACGCTATACAATACTGGAGTACTCATGTACATACTGGTAGTAGTAGTAGTAGTAGTACAACTGTGGTACACTTGATGGTCAAAATACTATTCATCCGGTCCTCATATTGAAGTGACAACACCCTGCGCCTGACACTAGTCCAGGCGGCATGTTCGGGTTACCAAAGTCAGCCTCACCATGTGCACAGTGCAGTCTGTCACCGCTGCTATACAGCACATTGGCGCCTCGCCTCGTCTCCCTCTCCGCTCCCATAGCACCAGTCCATCTCCATCTCCTTCTCCATCTCCATCTCACTGTGCCCCCGTGTACCGTCGCCTCACTCGCCTCCCCTAGTACCACTATTCCCTCGCTAGCCGCTCCAGCACCGACATCCTTCTCCCTGTAAATCAAGCCCCCTTCCAAACTCCACCATGGCTGAACGCGAACCGCACAGCATCCATATGAGCCGCGATTGGAGCAATCTCCCCAGTGACATCCTCGACCTCTGTTGTTCGTGTATGGATATGTTGAGCGCCCTGCGGCTGGATGCATGCTCGAGGGACATGCACACGACCATCGTCGAAGCGAGGCCTAAGCTTTTCAAGACACCCTACTTGCTGCTATCTGGTCTTGCGAGATTGGATCACCATGATATGGAGGCGTGCATGATGCCCCTCGACTTCAATCCAATATCCATTAGCCGAAACTTCTTTGCAGGTATGTAGTGGGTCGCCGTACATCATTTCCCTCGACATTGATCCAATCACCATCGCCCGAAACTTCTTGGCAGGTATGTACTGGGTCGGCATGAACTCCCACTGGATGGCTACCTTCAAAGAAGACGGTAAAAAGTTGGTGCTCGTGAACTTCCAGACCTCCCATGAGATTATCCTTCCTCCGTTGGATTATATAGAGTATTACCATTGCGGTCCAAGTCATCTAGTTTACTACGTCAGTTGGACGGACCTTGTTTTGCAGAAGATTGTAATCTACCAAGTGCCCACACGACATGCGAATTATGCAGACTTCAAGCTAATTGCCTTGTTCGACCGCGGACTCACCTATCTTTATGCCGGTGCCTTCTTTAGCTGGAGACAACTCGGCTCGCAGTGGATCATCGTCAAAGCTGATACACACTTCTGTGATGCTATTGAACACAATGGCATCATCTACGCGATCGACAAAGCAGATGGCACCACATATTGCTGGGACAGCGCGTGTAAGTTGTTTCCTCTCATGTTAATGATGACGACATGACACTGTTTGAACTTTTTGTGATGATTGGCATATCTCTGTTTGAGCAGAATTTGAGTAGAACTATGGCAATGTATTAGTTAATTCATGCAATTGTGATCATGTCATTACAGCCAATTTGTACCCTGAATAATCAAACGGTTAGGAATATATGGATATTATCCTTGTTTTACAGTAATCTATATACTACTACTAAATATGAGTGTGTATCAATGGCCATGTTAGTTTCCTCATTTTCATGATGTAGAAACATGCACCACACTGTTGGTTTCATCTAACCATACATTAGGGAAGTAAATGTGCATATGGAGAACTCTATATTTGGAAGTGGTGAAATCCTGCAATGCTTACCATGTGTACATACCTATATTCGCCCTTCAGCAATCAATGGCTAGAATAATATCCTCACAAAATTTTTGCCCACAGAACACAAGTATATAACAATGCATGGTCTGTTAGTTACCTTGAAGAATTTGTTTGTGAGGACAGAACATGATTACATAACATGCATGACATGGTAGTTTCCTGTGAAGAATCGATTGCGAGATAACATGAGTATAACCATGCATGGCACTTCTATATTTTCGAACCCAGTATACATTTCCCTGTATTTTCCTCCCAGTTCCAACAGGGACATATCAATGTTGTTTCTTGCATTATCCTACTCATACTCTGAACAATGCTGATCTTACATTAACAATGCTTGTCCTTTTTGATATGATGTAGTGTCTCTACAGTTACTACCCTTTGTAATCACACCACCTTTGCCAAAAACAGGGAAGCACAACTGGTTCCTCGCTCGACCAGACGACGGCAAAAGACTGATGATCATTCGGACACATGAGCCGGAAAAGTTATATTGCAAAAACCCCACTGTATACAAGCACCGTGTAATACGTGAGTATCCGGACAGTGGCTGTTACGTCTATGAGCAGGATACCAGCTTGTTGGGGCCTTTAGGATTTTTTAGTTGGAGGCGGGTAAACAGCCTTGGTTCACACTCTCTGTTTCTTGGACTCAATTATCCGATTAACCAGGAGATCACCATTGTCAACGACCTTGATGGCAGAGAGGCTCTGTTTGCTATGGAAAACTGTGTCTACACGGCGAGCCCTAGGAGTTCGGGAGACAACTCCCCTGATTGTCAACGATACAGCCTGCAGCCAAAAGAAGGTGAGAATGATAAAGGCATCCGGATTAACTTTGATCCTTGGATGTCTCAATTACGACAGGCAGTGATGTGGTTTGAGCCTTCAGGTTGATAGGTAATTGGGCTGTTGCATCGAAAGGGTGGAGTACTGGTGTCTCCGGATCACTGGTCGCTGAAGTGGGGCTGCAAATTATGATGGTGTTGGATCATCTCTTCGAATGACTTTGTTGTCTTTGCTGCTGGTTCTGGATGGGTAGTTCTTTCTTTTGTTATGCATATTCCTTGTCATTTAGTCATCCTCGTCTATGTCACTCTTACTATGTAATAGTTGCTTCTGTTTAGAATGTCATTCTCATCTGGATCACGAGAGTTTGAGCGTTGCAGATGGGTGCGTTTTGGTGGTGTAGCAAGACTTCTTATGAACTATCATGTCTTGCTGTTTATGTCAGTAGTAGTCACTAGTCAGTGTTTGAATGTTGTATATATCGTTGTTTCGAACTGTTTATTGTCTCGAACTACTGGTGGGCTAAATGAGGGCATCTCCATTCTCCAGTGTTCAGAGTATATCTCCTTTTTTCAAGTTATATAATTTGAGCTCAGTGTCTTTTCGATGATGTACACTTGTTTGGGCCAGTGAGGTGTCGTTGAATATGGACCGAGTAGTAACGCAATGCCAAACAGGTCAATTATGACTCTCAGGCCGGGCTCTCAAAAGATCCTGAAAAAAAGGCCAGGCTCTCCAAAAAAGAATGAATAAGGACTCTTAGGCCAACATGTGGGCGCCACCGGTGTTTTCGTGCGCTTGCACGCCGAGAGCATATTGGCGCGTGCTCGAAATTCATGCTACCTTTTCATCCGCAGTTTCCCGCCCCTCCCCCACCTCTGGAATCTCGATTCCTACTCCAATTCCCCCAAATCCCCCTCCTGTACTTCCTGTACTCAAGCGCACTATCATGTCGCCGGTCAACGCGGATCTCTAAGCCGGAGATCCTGAGGTCCGTCCTGCCTTCGGTCGCTGCGTGCTGTCGCTCAACAGTGGCATGGCGGCGCTTGACGACAGTTTGCCGGCAAAGTGCTGATGGTAACCATCAACGGCGACCGGCCTCTCGTCTCGCCGGATGACCTTGTCAAAGCTCTTGGCATTATGCACAGCATCCAAATAAGTGACTTGCTCATCGAAGTCTGTCCGCCACCGGCTGATTTCTTTGTCAGGTTCCGGACAACTTTCGACTGCAATCGTGTGTTTGAATCTTCCCGGCGTTTGTTCTGCGATGGCGCGCTGGTGAGCTTTGATCGGTGGCACCCACGATGGGGCTCGGTGCCCTCTGAGCTTGAGTTTTTAACAAAGCTTACCTTCCACGGCATGCCTCGGCGTGCTTGGAACAGCGAGTCCATGAACGAGCTTATCAACGACCTTGGAGGTGAGCTCGTAAGTATGTTTGTTCCTCCAGACATCTAGGCTCTGACGGTTATGGCATGGATGAAGAAGTCGTCCACCATACCGAAGGTGATTGGTGTTGGGATACCGGTGCAGGAACCGGGGTTGTACTATTCGTCGCCACCAAGGCCGCCGCGGACCACGTTAGGGATGTACCTGTATCGAGTGTTCGTGCATGTCGAAGAAGTGGTCAATCCATCAATCGAAGTCCTGCCGCCGCCGCTGGTGCCAGGGTCCGTCGACGACGTCCATTACAAGAGTCAACGTCAGACTTTCCCCGTGTTGCTCGGAATGATGGATGGCACAGGGCCTACTCCATCGCGCAGCGGAGGCCACTGCTTTTTTGGGAGAAGAGGCAGGGCTGGCTGCCTGGATGTGCTCTAATTTGAGTTAACAACTGAATCTTGTCAGATACTAGTTAAATCCGAGCTATGGGTGTGAAGCACTGATATGCCAGTACATTTGATTGTGACCTGTTCTAATTTTGTACCTGAACTTTTTTTAGAAAGGGTTGTACGTCAACTTAATGTGCTAGGAGAACTTATTGTGTTGTTTGTCTGTTTTCTTTGCACAACATTCAAGATATTTCCCCGTCATTGATAAAGACGATGAACCATTATGTACGACTTCGTTGGTTTCAACATAGCCCTTCCCGTAGCGATCCACTGCTTCCATCCTGATTGTGCCGCCTGCGTGAAATTTTTGTATGCAAGTTCAGTGTGCTATGATGTTCTATATGATTGTGTCAACTATATAAGTTTTTACTGGGCATCAGCAATGCATATGGCTGAAAGATGTATTTACGAGCATCGGCCGATGGGTCTCTCTCTCTATATCTCTCTCTCTCACACACACACGCACAAGTGGGACCCGTTGAATTATTTATTTGCTCGTGACAGCTTTTAATTAGGTTCCACTGTAATCTAACTTTTTTCTTAAGTTATTAATTGAGCTCAGTGACTTCAAAAAGTTCTACAGAAGCCTTGTTTGGGCCTTTCCGGCGTCGCTGAATGTGGGCTGAGTAACCATGTTAGGTTGTACTGTACTACACAGGCCTTTTTCGCTATTTTTTCTTAAATAATACATTTTTTATTAATTTTCATAAATATTACGCTGGGTAAATTTTTTTCAAAAATAATACACCGTCCGCCCGCTGCAGGCCGACTGGGCCTAGTCGTCTCACAGCAGGCCGATTGGATTCCAGTCGGTCTACAGCTGGCCGACTGGCCCCTGTCGGCCCACTGTGGGCCGACTGGAGCTAATTGGCTCGCTGTGGGCTAATTGTTTTTGCAAAAGTGTTAATCATGTATTTAAAAAATATGTGTATTGCGACCTCCTTCGCTCGCTGTGGGCCCACCGTTGACTAAAATATATGTTTTAAAAAGTGTCAATCATGTATTTAAAAATTGTTAAATGTGTGTATAAAAAATGTTCCTTATCTATACAATTTTTTTTAATGTGTGTATAAAAAATAGCTTTTTTTCAACATCAGCAATGCAACTGGCCCGACAGTTGTACACAATATCCGGGTCAACTTGTTATTCTCCGCCCCGCTGGGCTGCAAACTTTTATAGGAGGTATGCATTAGGCTTAACAAGAAAATGGACTTTAAGAAATAATAAATGGGATGTAATTATAATAACTGGACAGTTACTATGCACCAAACATGTAATTAGTTTGAAAAAAATATTATTTTTGGAATTTGAGAATTTTAATTTCATTACTTGTTGCGCACGCAATATTTCGTTGGATTTTAACGTAATACAACTTTATTTTGAAATTATATTTAACCTGACTAGAAATTTCAGATACAAATATTTCGGATCCCATCAAAATGTGGGAATTTTTTTGAATTCTGTTTTGAGCGGTTGTTTGAAATTATTAATCGATGTCCTAGCTAGAAGTTGGGTTGTACTTTTAACAAACTGTAAATGGGCTATAGTAAATTCCATTAGAATTAAAAAATGGGCTATACATTCTTACAAATCGCAAACAGACTATATTTTCTCTGCCAAATCCGAGCTGTGGGCCTACCAAGTTAACGCGTACCAAGGGCTTTGTCAACTTAGTCAATATAAACGATTCTAGCTGCAGTGATCGTACGATGTCCATCCAACGGCCGTAGTGCTTCTTCAACCTCTGGTCTTCATGCTCCAGCCGCCCAAAGGAGCGTCGGTCGTGTCGCGTGCTCCTACCTCCCGTGGCCGGCTGTGATGCAGCGGAGGCCTCACCGCCCCATACTACTCCCACCGCTGGCCAGGCCATCCTTCTACTCACCCACACCCCCTGTTATTTTGCGGCGACGGCAGCCTCACACCACAGCCGAACCAGTGAACCCTCGTACTCCTCTCCGCGCGGGCTTCCACTGCTGCGTTTTCCCCGGCTCCGCGTCGTCCCCTTCCTAGGCCTCGCCTCGTCCAGACCACCGCCCTGGTGCTCTCGGCGCAGCGTGGTCAACGTGGTCAATGACCGACTTCCATCGGAAGAGTACTGTATGTGGAGAGGCTGACAGCTAGGTCCACGGCAGCCGCAAAGAAGTGCCTCCTTATTACGCGCAAAATAATTATTCCTCCACCTGACACCGGGGGCCCACCGGATGGGCCACCATATTTCGTGAAAAAAATGATTCGCCCACTGACTGCTGGGACCCACGAGCTACATCTTCACACGCAAGGAAGTGCGTCCGAAAAAACGATTCGCCCCCCTAACCGCTGGGACCCACCAGGCCCCCGACTGCTGGGACCCACCAGCTACATCTTCGCACGCAAGGAAGTGCGTCCGGGTAAAAAACTAAAACTAAACGATTCGCCCCCTGACTGTTGGGACCGACCAGCTACATATTCGCAGGCAAGGAAGTGCCTGACAGTCGGGACCCACCTGGTCGAAGCGTACGTAGCGTTGTCATTCTGGTCGCGAACGTGTACGTACATACTGGTCGATGTAGAGGCGCGCATATGTCGTAGTAGAGGCGCACACATGTCGTAGTATAGGCGCGCACGTAGGATGTACACGTACGTACAGCGGCCAGGCTACAAGAAAGAAAATACAGCCACGTATGTGTACATACGGGCGGGGTCTCGAACGCCTACTCGCGCATACGTACGGCCAGGGCTCGTGTACATGGTTGGGTCGGAACGGAGAAACAACATCGTCGTCGTGTTCATGGGGAGGCAACGGAATGCGCCGTGTTCATGGGGAGGCAACGGAATGCGTTGTGTTCATCGGGAGGGCTTGGACGGAACAGGCGATGGAAACGAGGCCTGGCGTACTGCAGAACGAAGGAAACAGCCTTGTGTTCGACCGGCCACCTTCGAAACGGGATCCTGTTCACCGGGAGGGGTCTGGCGTACCGCAAAACGAAGGAAACGGACCTCCTACGGTCGAAATGGGGGTCCTGTTGATCGGGAGGGGTGTGGCGTACCACAAAACGGAGGAAACGGACTTGTGTTGGAGCGCTATGGTCGAAACGGGGGTCCTGTTCATCGGGAGGGGTGTGGCGTACCGCAAAACGGTACTCCACGGGATATTGTTCATCTCCACCGTCGACCTCCTCCAGCCTCCACGGGCTCCTGTTCATCCAGCCTCCACCGCACGCTACTCCACCGGCTACTGTTCAACCACCCCTTCACCGTCTACTGTTCATCTAGCCCTCCACACCACGGGGACCTGTTCAACCACCCCTCCACGGGCACCCCTCCACCGTCTACTGTTCATCCAGCCCTCCACACCACGGGGTCCTGTTCAACC
>NC_041388.1:96327757-96380159 GCF_002162155.2 Triticum dicoccoides
ACTTCAGTTAGCAGCAGTAGCGAAGGAATCGCTCGATCGGGTTCAGTTAACAGCCATCGATCGATTGCTCGGGTTCAGTAATGTGTAGCCTGCAGTGCAATTGCTTGGGTTCAGTTAGAGCCCAACTCCTCGCTCGGGTTCAGTTAGAGCCAACGCCTCGCACACACGCGCGTACGTGTACGAGAGAAACGCGCATCGCTCGGCCCCTGACCTCCCACCGTAACCAGGAACTCCCCGAAATTTTCCTCCCCCTCGCTTCTACCACGGTTTTTTCCATCATGGACGGCCCAAAGAATGTCATGCAGCTGCGTCTCCGGCCCGCCCAAGACGAAAAGCCCATTTTCTGTCATGATTTTTTTTCATAGAAGTAGGAGCCCACCACATCTATGATGATACCGGGTTTTGTCACAATTATCGTCATAGAAGTGTCATATGTATGACAGGAAAAAAATTCGTTCGGCCCAAAATGTCACGGATGTGTCTTTTTTTTGTAGTGGAGACGCCGCGTAAGCCGGCTCTCCCCTAGTTGTGTCTAACCTTAGCCATTATTCTTCTCTCTCTCTTGGGGTGCCCTGCCCCTCCTTATATATGTTGAAGGGGCGGGTTACATCACTAGTCCTAATAGGATTAGGATTACTCTATTACAAGTGGAGTCCTAGTCTTGCTTCCTTTGTAAGGGAATATTCCTTATGCTTACCTTTAAAGCCGGCCCACCATCACATTAATCGGCCTACTGGGCCTTGGGCCTTGTTGTCCATCTGACCCGCCCGCCGGGTCTCTGATGAATCATAACCCGCCAGGTCCAAGCGGGTCGCCAGTGAGTCGCCAAGCTCCAGCCGGGTCATACATCTGGCGGTTTATACCGCGGGGTATATCCCCGACAATGTGAGTTTTCCAATCACGCATTTCATGATGAAGTTGGATGAACTATTCAAACATTGTCGCTCCTCCATGCTCAGGCACAACATTCTCACCCTGAAACTGAAATCCTTAATCGTAGTTACGTTACACACACTCATCTTCTACGATCATACTGTGCATGATCACACAAGCAGTCATCACCTCCCACGGATTCTTCGTTCTTCAAGTCCTAGAAGGATACCGAACGATGTCCCATCGAGATTGCAAAACACCAAAGGCACGCTCGACGTCCTTCCTAGAACTCTCTTGCTCTTGGGCGAATCTTTTCCTCTTCTCTCCGACAGGGTTGGGGACTGTCTTCACAATAGTGGCCCAGTGAGGATAGATACTGTCACCTAGGTACTATCTACTGGGTAACATAGTATTTCAAAAATTTCCTACGCACACGCAAGATCGATATAGGTGGTCCATAGCAACAAGAGAGGGAGAGTATGTCTACGTACCCTCGTAGACCGAAAGTTGAAGCATTATGAAACATGGTTGATGTAGTCGAACGTCTTCACGATCTAACCGATCAAGTACCAAACGCACGGCACCTCCGTGATCTGCACACTTCAGCTCGGTAACGTCCCTCATACTCTTGATCCAGCTGAGGCCGAGGGAGAGTTTCGTCAGCACGATGGCGTGATGATGGTGATGATGAAGTTACCGACGCAGGGCTTCGCCTAAGCACTACAACGATATGACCGAGGAGGAAAACTATGGTGGGGGGGCACCGCACACGGCTAAACAATCAACTTGTGTGTTCCAGGGTGCCCCCTACCCTCGTATATAAAGGATCAAGGGGGAGGCCGGCCGGCCCTCATAGGTGCGCCAAGGTGGGAGGAATCCTCCTCCTAGTAGGAGTAGGACTCCCCCCTTTCCTAATCCTACTAGGAGAAGAAGGAAGGAGGGGGCGCCGCCCCTCCCCCTAGTCCAATTCGGACTAGGACCATGCGGGCGCGCGAGGCCAGCCCTAGGCAGCCCCTCTCTCTCCCCTAGGCCCAATAAGGCCCATTACTTCTCCGGTGGTTCCGATAACCTTTCCGGCACTCCGATATATATCAGGTGACCCCCGAAACTCATACGGTGTCCAAATATAATCATCCAATATATCAATCTTTATGCCTCGACCATTTCGAGACTCCTCGTCATGTCCCTGATCACATCCTGGACTCCAAACAACCTTCGGTACATCAAAACACATAAACTCATAATACCAATCGTCATCGAACGCTAAGCGTGCGGACCCTACAGGTTCGAGAACTATGTAGACATGACCGAGACTCACTTCTGGTCAATAACCAATAGCGGAACCTGGATGTTCATATTGGTTCCTACATATTCTACGAGGATCTTTATCGGTTAAACCGCATAACAACATACGTTGTTCCCTTTGTCATCGGTATGTTACTTGCCCGAGATTCGATCATCGGTATCTCAATACCTAGTTCAATCTCGTTACTGGAAAGTCTCTTTACTCGTTTCGTAATGCAACATCCCGTAACTAACTCATTAGTCACATTGCTTGCAAGGCTTATAGTGATGTGCATTACCGAGAGGGCCCAGAGATACCTCTCTGACAATCGGAGTGAAAAATCCTAATCTCGATCTATGCCAACTCAACAAACACCATCAGAAACACCTGTAGAGCGTCTTTATAATCACCCAGTTAAGTTGTGATGTTTGATAGCACACTAAGTTTTCCTCCGATATTCGGGAGTTGCATAATCTCATAGTCATAGGAACATGTATAAGTTATGGAGAAAGCAATACCGATAAACTAAACGATCATAGTGCTAAGCTAACGGATGGGTCAAGCCAATCACATCATTCTCTAATAATGTGATCCCATTGATCAAATGACAACTCATGTCTATGGCTAGGAAACTTAACCATCTTTGATTAATGAGCTAGTCAAGTAGAGGCATACTAGTGACACTCTGTTTGTCTATGTATTCACACATGCACTAAGTTTCGGGTTAATACAATTCTAGCATGAATAATAAACATTTATCATGATATAAGGAAATATAAATAACAACTTTATTATTGCGTCTAGAGCATATTTCTTTCAGTCTCCCACTTGCACTAGAGTCAATAATCTATATTACAAAGTAATGATTCTAACACCCATGGAGTCTTGGTGTTGATCATGTTTTGCTCGTGAGAGAGGCTTAGTCAATGGGTATGCAACATTCAGATCAGTATGTATCTTGTAAATCTCTATGTCTCCCTCCTTGACTTGGTCGCGGATGGAATTGAAGTGTCTCTTGATGTGCTTGGTTCTCTTGTGAAATCTGGATTCCTTTGCCAAGGCAATTGCACCAGTATTGTCACAAAAGATTTTCATTGGACCCGATGCACTAGGTATGACACCTAGATCGGATATGAACTCCTTCATCTAGACTCCTACATTTGCTGCTTCGGAAGCAGCTATGTACTCCGCTTCATACGTAGATCACGCCACGACACTCTGCTTGGAATTGCACCAACTGACAGCTCCACCATTCAATAAAAATACGTATCCGGTTTGTGACTTAGAGTCATCCGGATCAGTGTCAAAGCTTGCATCGACGTAACCATTTACGACGAGCTCTTTGTCACCTCCATAAACGAGAAACATATCCTTCGTCCTTTTCAGGTATTTCAGGATGTTCTTGACCGATGTCCAGTGATCCACTCTTGGATTACTTTGGTACCTCCCTGCTAAACTAATAGCAAGGCACACATCAGGTCTGGTACACAACATTGCATACATGATAGAACCTATGGCTAAAGCATAGGGAATGGCTTTCATTTTCTCTCTATCTTCTACAGTGGTCGGGCATTGAGTCTGACTCAACTTCACACCTTGTAACACAGGCAAGAACCCTTTCTTTGCTTTATCCATTTTGAATTTTTTTCAAAACTTTATCAAGGTATGTGCTTTGTGAAAGTCCAATTAAGCGTCTTAATCTATATCTATAGATCTTGATGCCCAATATATAAGCAGCTTCACCGAGGTCTTTCATTGAAAAAATCTTATTCAAGTATCCTTTTATGCTATTCAGAAATTCAGTATCATTTCCGATCAATAATATGTCATCCACATATAATATCAGAAATGCTACAGAGCTCCCACTCACTTTCTTGTAAATATAGGCTTCTCCAAAAGTCTGTATAAAACCATATGCTTTGATTACACTATCAAAGTGTATATTCCAACTCCGAGAGGCTTGCACCAGTCCATAAACAGATCGCTGGAGCTTTCACACTTTGTTAGCACCTTTTGGATTGACAAAACCTTCGGGTTGCATCATATACAACTCTTCTTTAAGATATCCATTAAGGAATGCAGTTTTGACATCCATTTGCCAAATTTCATAATCATAAAATGCAGCAATTGCTAACATGATTCGGATGGACTTAAGCATCGCTACGGGTGAGAAGGTCTGATCGTAGTCAACTCCTTGAACTTGTCGAAAACCTTTCACAACAAGTCGAGCTTTGTAG
This sequence comes from Triticum dicoccoides, assembly GCF_002162155.2. NCBI lineage: Eukaryota > Viridiplantae > Streptophyta > Magnoliopsida > Poales > Poaceae > Triticum > Triticum dicoccoides. The sequence goes on from NC_041388.1 coordinate 96,332,153, forward strand.
ACAGTAATATTACCATCCGCGTCAGTCTTCTTCTTGAAGATCCTTTTATTCTCTATTGCTTGCTGATCATTGGGCAAGTCAACCAAAGTACACACTTTGTTCTCATACATGGATCCCATCTCAGATTTCATGGCCTCAAGATTTTGCGGAATATGGGCTCATCACCACTTCCTCATAGTTCGTAGGTTCGTCATGGTCAAGTAACATGACCTCTAGAATAGGATTACCGTACCACTCTGGTGTGGATCTTACTCTCTTTGACCTATGAGGTTCAGTAGTAACTTGATCAGAAGTTTCATGATCATCATCATTAGCTTCCTCACTTACTGGTGTAGGAATCACTAGAACTGGTTTCTGCGATGAACTACTTTCCAATAAGGGAATAGGTACAATTACCTCATCAAGTTCTACTTTCCTCTCACTCACTTCTTTCGAGAGAAACTCCTTCTCTAGAAAGGATCCATTATTAGCAATGAATATCTTGCCTTTAGATCTGTGATAGAAGGTGTACCCAACAGTCTCCTTTGGGTATCCTATGAAGACACATTTCTCCGATTTGGGTTCGAGCTTATCAGGTTGAAGCTTTTTCACATAAGCATCGCAGCCCCAAACTTTAAGAAACGACAACTTGGGTTTCTTTCCAAACCACAGTTCATAAGGTGTCGTCCCAACGGATTTTGATGGTGCCCTATTTAACATGAATGCAGCTATCTCTAAAGCATAACCCCAAAACGATAGCGGTAAATCAGTAAGAGACATCATAGATCGCACCATATCTAATAAAGTACGATTACGACATTCGGATACACCATTACGCTGTGGTGTTCCAGGTGGCGTGAGTTGCGAAACTATTCCACATTGTTTTTAAATGAAGGCCAAACTCGTAACTCAAATATTTGCCTCCGCGATCAGATCGTAGAAACTTTATTTTCTTGTTACGATGATTCTTAACTTCAGTCTGAATTTCTTTGAACTTTTCAAATTTTTCAGACTTGTGTTTCATTAAATAGATATAACCTTATCTTCTCAAATCATCTGTGAAGGTCCAAAAATAACGATACCCACCGCAAGCATCAACACTCATCGGACTGCATACATCAGTACGTATTATTTCCAACAAGTCTGTTGCTCGCTCCATTGTTCCGGAGGATAGAGTCTTAGTCATCTTGCCCATGAGGCATGGTTCGCAAGAATCAAGTGATTCATAATCAAATGATTCCAAAAGCCCATCAGCATGGAGTTTCTTCATGCGCTTTACACCAATATGACCTAAACGGTAGTGCCACAAATAAGTTGCACTATCATTATTAAACTTATATCTTTTGGATTCAATGCTATGAACATGTGTATCACTACTATCAAGATTTAGTAAAAATAGACCACTCATCAAGGGTGCATGACCATAAAAGATATTATTCATATAAATAGAACAACCGTTATTCTCTGATTTAAATGAATAACCATATTGCATCAAACAAGATCCAGATATAATTTCCATGCTTAACGCTGGCACCAAATAACAATTATTCAGGTCTAAAACTAATCCCGAAGGTGGATGTAGAGGTAGCATGCCGACGGCAATCACATCGACTTTGGAGCCATTTCCCATGCGCATCATCACCTCATCCTTAGCCAATCCTTGCTTAATCCATAGCCCCTGTTTTGAGTTGCAGATATTAGCAACAGAACCAGTATCAAATACCTAGGTGCTACTGCGAGCATTAGTAAGGTACACATCAATAACATGTATATCAAATATACCTTTCACTTTGCCATCCTTCTTCTTCGCCAAATACTTGGGGCAGTTCCGCTTCCAGTGACCAGTCCCTTTGCGGTAGAAGCACTCAGTCTCAGGCTTAGGTCCAGACTTGAGCTTCTTCACTTGAGCAGCAACTTGCTTGACATTCTTCTTGAAGTTCCCCTTCTTCCCTTTGCCCTTCTTCTTGAAACTGGTGGTCTTGTTGACCATCAACACTTGATGCTCCTTCTTGATTTCTACCTCTGCAGCCTTTAGCATCGCGAAGAGCTCGGGAATTGTCTTATCCATCCCTTGCATATTATAGTTCATCACAAAGCTTTTGTAGCTTGGTGGTAGTGATTGAAGAACTCTGTCAATGACACTATCAATCGGAAGATTAACTCCCAGCTGAGTCAAGTGATTGTGGTACCCAGACATTCTGAGTATATGCTCATTGACAGAACTATTCTCCTCCATTTTGCAGCTGCAGAACTTATTGGAGACTTCATATCTCTCAATTCGGCCATTTGCTTGAAATATTAACTTCAACTCTTGGAACATCTCATATGCTCCATGACGTTCAAAACGTCGTTGAAGTCCCGGTTCTAAGCCGTAAAGCATGGCACACTAAACTATCGAGTAGTCATCAGCTTTGCTCTGCCAGGTGTTCATAACATCTGGCGTTGCTCCTGCAGCGGGTTTGGCACCTAGCAGTGCTTCTAGGACGTAATTCTTCTGTGCAGCAATGAGGATAATCCTAAATTTACGGACCCAGTCCATGTAATTGCTACCATCATCTTTCAACTTAGCTTTCTCTAGAAACGCATTAAAATTCAATGGAACAACAGCATGGGCCATTTATCTACAACAACATAGACATGCAAAGTACCATTAGGTACTAAGTTCATGATAAATTAAAGTTCAGTTAATCATATTACTTAAGAACTCCCACTTAGATAGACATCCCTCTAACCATCTAAGTGATCACGTGATCCATATCAACTAAACCATGTCCGATCATCACATGAGATGGAGTAGTTTTCAATGGTGAACATCACTATGTTGATCATATCTACTATATGGTTCACGCTTGACCTTTCCGTCTTAGTGTTCTGAGGACATATCTGCATATGCTAGGCTCGTCAAGTTTAACTCGAGTATTCTGCTTGTGCAAAACTGGTTTGCACCCGTTGTATGTGAACGTAGAGCTTATCACACCCAATCATCACGTGGTGTCTCGGCACAACGAACTGTAGTTGCATACTCAGGGAGAACACTTATATCTTGAAATTTAGTGAGAGATCATCTTATAATGCTACTGCCGTACTAAGAAAAATAAGATGCATAAAGGATAAACATCACATGCAATCAATATAAGTGATATGATATGGCCATCATCATCTTGTGCCTCTGATCTCCATCTCCAAAGCACCATCAAGATCACCATCATCACTGGCTTGACACCTTGATCTCCATCGAAGCATCGTTGTCGTCTCGCCAACTATTGCTTCTATGACTATCGGTGTGTGGGGGCACCGCACACGGCTAAACAATCAACTTGTGTGTTCTAGGGTGCCCCTGCCCCCGTATATAAAGGAGCAAGGGGGAGGCCGGCCGGCCCTCATAGGCGCTCCAAGGGGGGAGGAATCCTCCTCCTGGTAGGAGTAGGACTCCCCCCTTTCCTAGTCCTACTAGGAGAAGAAGGAAGGAGGGGGGAAGAAAAGGAAGGAGGGGGAAAGAGAAGGAAGGAGGGGGCGCCGCCCCTCCCCCTAGTCCAATTTGGACTAGGCCCATGGGGGCACGACCAGCCCTAGGCAGCCCTTCTCTCTCTCCCCTAGGCCCAGTAAGGCCCATTACTTCTCCAGTGGTTCCGATGACCCTTCCGGCACTCCGATATATATATATCCGGTGATCCCCGAAACTCATCCGGTGTCCGGATATAGTCATCCAGTATATCAATCTTTATGTCTCGACCATTTCGAGACTCCTCGTCATGTACGTGATCACATCCGGGACTTCGAACAACCTTCGATACATCATAACACATAAACTCATAATACCGATCATCATCGAACGTTAAGTGTGCGGACCCTATGGGTTCGAGAACTATGTAGACATGACCGAGACTCACTTCTGGTCAATAACCAATAGCGGAACCTGGATGCTCATATTGGTTCCTACATATTCTACGAAGATCTTTATCGGTTAAACCACATAACAACATACGTTGTTCCCTTTGTCGTCGGTATGTTGCTTGCCCGAGATTCAGTCGTCGGTATCTCAATACCTAGTTCAATCTCGTTACTGGCAAGTCTCTTTATTCGTTCCGTAATGCAACATCCCGTAACTAACTCATTAATCACATTGCTTGCAAGGCTTATAGTGATGTGCATTACCGAGAGGGCCCAGAGATACCTCTCCGACAATTGGAGTGACAAATCCTAATCTCGATCTATGCCAACTCAACAAACACCATCGGAAACACCTGTAGAGCATCTTTATAATCACCCAGTTACGTTGTGACGTTTGATAGCACACTAAGTGTTCCTCCGGTATTCAGGAGTTGCATAATCTCATAGTCATATGAACATGTATAAGTTATGGAGAAAGCAATAGGAATAAACTAAACGATCATAGTGCTAAGCTAGAGGATGGGTCAAGTAAATCACATCATTCTCTAATGATGTGATCCCATTGATCAAATGACAACTCATGTCTATGGCTAGGAAACTTAACCACCTTTGATTAACGAGCTAGTCAAGTAGAGGCATACTAGTGACACTCTGTTTGTCTATGTATTCACACGTGTACTAAGTTTCCGGTTAATACAATTCTAGCATGAATAATAAACATTTATCATGATATAAGGAAATATAAATAACAACTTTATTATTGCCTCTAGGGCATATTTCCTTCACTATCATTTGTCGTAGTTGTGGCCGTTTGTAGCGATCCGACCTCAAACGGTCAAATCTCTGTGTATAAGTGCCATCCCTTGATCGGTAATGCTGACACACACAGTAAGTGAAGGATTTATAACAGAGTTCAATCACACACTTATTACATTGAATGTCTCAAAGAGAGTACTTATTACAATCATATGGCTGAAGGCCATCTAATGAAGATAACAACGGAAGCTTCGAAGGTAAAATGAGTCCATCAACTCCAATGGCATAGCTGAGTGCACGACAACGACCTAGCGCACCTTACTCTTCGTCTGAAAACTCTGCAACATAATACATTGCAGTCTGTGTAGGTCAGCACATGGAATATGCTGGAAAGACAACACAATAGAGCAATGAACAAGTAATGGCTATAACTATATGCATATATGGCTAGTGGAGGCTCTATGGTTATTTTTGCAGAAAGCTAGTTTTTTCCTACAACAAAGGAATATATTTTATTTAACTACAAGGTTGGTTGAAAAACATCGAGAATGGTAACCCCATCTCAATCCCAAAATTAATAATCATTAACCCAACAAGTTAATTAAGTAAAGTGATGATATCAACATAGTAATTCAAGCACCAAATACTCAAGATGTCCATAACCGGGGACACAGCTAACCATGGTTAGTTTATACACTCTACAAAGGTTTACACACTTTTCCCCACAACACTCGATCTCCTCCATTGTATTTCTCGCATTGCATGATGTTTGAGAAATAGATGACCGAGACACAGTCTTTCCGAAGAGGTCACCTTAACCGATAGATAGGCCGGTACACCTACAATCCCCAACATATGCTAGCCCATCATGGAAAGGATTCCCACAACTTACTCAACCATGCCAGAGTCCATAATGACTTGTGGTTGCACACGGAAGTTTCCATCATGAATTACATAATGATCCCTTTGAGCCCGAGGGGCGAACCATAGGAAAAATCACAAGGATACCCTAGGATTCTCCTTTGGAAAGCACTGGATTTCCCCAGGTGCCCACAAACCAATCCACCCAGATGTGTGTTAAAGTAGCCACCTTAAGTAAACCTTTAGTTCATAATAATACTCACAACTATCATGAATCACTCAAACCAAACCACGTCTACGAGCATAGCATAGCAAAGTATAATAAGCGTAACATAGTAACTCCGAAGGTTTGAATAAAGGGGCAATAGGTACTACCTCAACAACTACTTCCCAAAACCCACATGTTAAACAGATCCTACTCATGCAATGTGTGAGGATTGAGACTAATGCATAAAAACTGGGTAGTAAGGGATATGATCAAAGTGTTACTTGCCTTGCCGACGATCTTAAAACCCTAGTGACTCGTAGTAGCACGCTTCGCACTCCGGAAACTCTATCATGAACAAACAATAGCATACATAAGCAATCAAGCATAAGATGCAAGGGTAAAACTCAAATGAAAAGATCCGAACTGAAAGTTCAACCAAAGAGCTTCGATTTGCAAAAATAATCAACCAAATCGGAGCTACGAAACTCAAACTACGACAAAAAGAAGTTCATATTCAAATTTGCTTGCAACCAAATTTTAAATTGTCAAAACCATGTTCAAGTAGGTTATTTGGAAAAAGGGGAACAAGACGAAGATTTTGGCATTGGTTTCACTGGGTTTGGACAAGCGAGCAAAAAGTTGCGAGGGTTTGAAGATCAGGGACTGATCTGTGATAAAATTAATCGTGGATAGATCCCTGGCCGAAAATAAAATAAAAGAAAAACCCTAACGCACGAACGTTCGCTATGAAACCCTAATGAATGAATGTGTTCGCTACAGAGTAATAACAGACGAACGTCCGCACTTTAGATCCATCCGGAAGACCGAAAGAAAACCCTAACTTCTAAAAAACCGGAAGATAAACCGGGAAAAAACCGAAGAAACCGGGATCGGTTTTACCGGTTCGGCGGGGGCGGTGGTCAACGACAGCGGCGGTGGCTCCAGCATGGGCGAGGCAGGGGCGGCGGCGGCGGCTCGCTGCGTGGGCGGCGGTGCAGTGCCGCGGGCGAGGTGCGGCAGCGACGGCGGGCGGCGCAAGCGGCGGCGGAGACGCACAGAAGCGGCGGCGGGCGGCGCTGGCGGCGGGCGACAGTGGTGCGGGGCTTGCGGCGGCGAGGCGAAGTGAGGAGGTGGCGGGGGTCGGCGGCTTATAAGGGTGAGGGGGCTGCCTTGTGGGAGGGGCGGCCAGGGGAGTCCGAGCCAGACTCATCGGCGTTCGTGCGGCGGCGCGGGAGGAAGGCGGCGGCGCCTCGCGGGCCGGCCTGCTCGACTGGGCTTCGGCCCAGTCAGGCAGGAAACTTTTTTTTAAATAAAATTTCGCCCCAAGAAAATCCTAATAAATTATAAAAAAAATTCTAAAAATACCAGAAACAATTTCACCGTCTAAACCTATTGTGTAGATCAAAGTGAACATTTTTCTGGCCTAAAATGCAATTTTCAAAAATGCATATTTTCCTAAATTCAAATAAAATAGCAAATAAAGTCCAAATAAAATTTTAGTTTGATTTTAAATTTTTCCCCCAATATTCTTTTCTTTTGAAGAAGTCATATTATCTTCTCTCTTTTATTTTTAATATTGGAAATAATTGGAGAGAAAAATATTAAAATCAAAATGATCCCCTTTTCTAATTTGATAAAATTCAAATATGAAAATTTATGAAATCTCCAACTCTCTCCTTGGGTCCTTGAGTTGCTTAAGATTTCTAGGATCACAACCAAATATGCAAATAAAATATGATATGCATATGATGACCTATGTGTAACATTCAAATTGAAAATTGAGATGTTACACCGTTGATGGTAACATTCACCGGTGGGTTGTTGCCTTCGGCAAGCCTTGCAAACACCGGCAAGCGTCGAAGCACGTTGATATCATTGTGTGATCCGGCCATGTCAAAGAAAGAGTGCCAGATCCAGAGATCTTGTGATGCCACGGCCTCAAGTATGACAGTGCAAGCCCTGACATGGCCCTTACATTGTCCTTGCCAAGCAGAAGGGCAGTTCTTTCACTTCTAGTGCATGCAGTCTATACTACCAAGCATCCCTGGGAAGCCCCTGCTGGCATTCATAGCCAACAAGCGGGATGTACCTTAAGGAGTCGGCTCTCTCAAGTATTGAGGGCCAAACGCAGCAATCACAGCCCTGCAGAACTTGTACATGGAGCCTAGGCATGTAGACTCGCTCATACGGACGTACTCAATGAGATCACCAGGCACTCCGTATGCAAGCATCCGGACGGCTGCAGTGCATTTCTGATAAGAGGAGAAGCCAATCTTTCCAAAGGCATCCTCTTTGCACTTGAAATAGTCATCATATCCGATCACCCCCTCTCTAATACGGTTGAGAAGATGCCTACTCATGCGGAAACAACACCGGAATTTCTGATGTTTGAACAATGAGTTCGTTGTGTCAAAGTAGTCCTTCCAAAGAAGGAAATGCCCGCTCTCTCGGTTGCGATTCAACGCAGGTAGGTGCTTCGGAATGGAGCCATGGAACAACATTCGCTGGCTATTGAGGTGGTGATGGACTAAAACGGCAGCCAAGATCTCCTCCTCCACATCAGAAGAGGAATCATCGGAGTCACAAAGGAAATTATGGAAAAAGAACTCGTCGGCGGAGTACATTTTGTACCTTGGTAAACTCTCGAATAGCTTGCGGGCGCCGACGAAGGAGCCGGCCGGCGAAGGGAGTCGCGCCGCCCTTAGACCAGCTGGCTACCCTAGCGGCGTCCGATGAGCGTGCCGGTGTCAGGACGAAGGAGCTGTCGGGGCGGCGAGGCGGCTTCCTGGTCACAGCTGTGTCAGGGAGGTGGGGGTGGGAAGCTTTCGAAGCCCCGGCGATGAGACGATGATGGCGGCGACGTGGGAGGTGGCGGCGTTGGAGGAGGGGGATGTTGCGGCACCGACAGCTGGCAGAGGCACCGGAAAATGGGCGGTGGCGGCGTCGACGAAGGAGGCGAGCGAGGGTTTGCTGTTGAAATGAAAGAGGATGACCAATGTGCCACCGACTAGCGGGTCAGAGGAAGGAGTAGGCGGTCACCACGCGCATTTGTTTTGTGTCTACACCGACGCAAATGAAACTCGAAGGTCGGAAATGGATCGGCAGGCGGAAGAAAAGTGGACGCGCATCGGTTTGAATCGATTCGTTGGGCTGATTTTTTTGTCCATGCTGCCGACCCAAACGAACGTGCATAGTCGAAATTGGTCGCCGCTCTGGAGTTGCTCTTGCACTAACTGACTAAGGCTCAGTTCTTTTCCAGCTTATGGGAGGCTTATGGCGAATATTAAGCTCAAGCCCAAAAGAACTCATTTAGCTGTGATTAGCTTAATTTCCAGCGGCAGCCGCTTCCTTCACGTTTGAGATAAGCCAGCGATGGGCAGCTTCCCGAGCGCAGCCCTTTAAAAAGTGAAGCGGTATTTCTCCTTGCCTTTTTTGTTGCTTGTATTTACGAAAAAACTGCCACCGCTCAGCCAACAGAACAAGACGCCCCTGTCCCATGCGGCCATGCAAATAATAATCCACGTACATAACGATGCCTCAAGGGATATTATGAACTTTTCACTAGTTTATCAGAAAATATGCTAAACAAATAGAAACAGAAAAGAATTGAATGGCTTATTCCAAGGGAGTTTATTCTCACTGCAGCTTCTCACGGGCTTAATTTAACTGCAGCTTATGCACAAGCCACAGCTCAAAAGAACTGGCCCTAACAGTCAAACGGCTACTGATACTCCGGTTTCCGGTGCCACATTTCCCTCGCGAATCCGGTTTCTTGGGAATATTCTCCCGTATCTACCCGCAGTCTCCAGTGTCAGCACACCTCAATGATTTGTTGGAGATATAAATCCGCGTCCCTTTCTTTCTTGGTTCGCTCCGAGAAGACCCTGAAGCCGCCGCCTTTTCCCGGAATCATTCCTCGGTTCGGATTTTCTTGAACTTCTGAAGGTGGGAAGAGCATGAGGCCGTGGGCATGGGTGGCGGCCGTCACATGGATGGCTGCCTGCTCCGCCGCGGCGGCCCACGGCGAGCAGCCGCTGTCGATGATCGCCGTCGAGAGGACCACCCTCGCCGTCGACGACGCGGCGCACGTCAAGGCGTCCCCTGCGGTTCTTGGACTGGAGGGCCAGTACAGTGGATGGGTGGAGGTGGAGTTCTTCCATCCCGACCCCTCCGGCGATGACTGGATCGGAGTCTTCTCTCCTGCCAATTTCAGGTAACAGCAGTCCAGTAGTATTGGCTATTCTGCTACTACTTATCATCCACATTTACACGTTACGCAATTGCAGCACAAACTCAACAGTTTTTTCGGACATATTCAGCATGAACTTAATGCATTCAGACATATTTTGGATAGATTTCTTCTGTCCCAAGTTCAGAAAAAAATCAGTTCAGATGGAGTACTTGAAATGGCAAAGCATAGGATTTGACTCTGTTCTGTTTCTCTTGTTTGCAAATTTTCAGTGCCGCGATTTGTGAGCCTGAGAATAAGAGGCAATATCCCCCAGTGCTATGCACAGCACCTATCAAGGTTGGCCGATTCTTTTCCCGTTCCGTTCAACTGAGATTTGGGTTCTATGTCGAATGTCTGTTGGAAGACTTTCGTTCTGAACCTTGAGGTCTCCATGCTCTTTTATCGCAGTACCAATTTGCAAAGTTCAAGAATGACGGGTATAGCAAGTCTGGAAAGGGCTATCTGAAGCTTCAGCTGATCAACCAGAGAGAAGATTTCTCATTTGCACTTTTTTCTGGGGGTCTCTTGAAGGTAAAAATGTACTGTAGTAGTTTCTGAACTTGTCTGCATGAACAACAACTCCGCTGTTATTCTGAAGAAACATTTCTTCATATTTCTCAACTCTGAATCCTTTTTACCAACTTGGTCACAGCCGAAGCTGATTGCTGTCTCAAACAAGGTGACGTTTGTGAACCCAAAGGCGCCTGTCTACCCACGTTTGGCGCAAGGGAAATCTTGGAACGAAGTAAGCTTTGCTACCAATCTGCAACTGAGACTGTATTAGGATGTGCTATTTCTCAAACCAAATGTGAAACATCTTTTCGATAAGAACCTACATTTTATAAAAAGAACATGTGTTACACTATTACCTGATAAATGTGTTCACAAACCTAAGAATGTGACTGAATTAGTACCATTGTAGATGACAGTCACTTGGACAAGTGGATATGACATCAAAGAAGCAGTTCCTTTTGTTGAATGGGGTGAAAAGGGGGGACGCCGGTTCCTTTCTCCAGCCGGGACATTGACATTTGACAGAAACAGCATGTGTGGTATGCAGTATGCCTCTGTTTCCCTGTGTTCTCTTTGAGATGAACATAAGCTAGTTAAACTTGAGATTTTAAGATTGTAAATAGAGATGAGGATCTGCTATATTGTACCACATGCAGAATTTACCAAGCATATACAATTCAAATGCAGGTGCACCAGCACGAACTGTTGGTTGGCGCCATCCTGGTTACATTCATACTAGTTACTTGAAGGATTTGTGGCCAGACTCGATGTATGTGATCTTTTTTTCCTGTTTAGCCCCTTCTGAAATAAGGATCCATCCAGGTACTCAGCGAACATGGTTGCTGCAACATTGCAGGTACACCTACAGGCTTGGCCATAGATTACCAAATGGTACCCGCGTCTGGAGTAAGTCATATAGCTTTAAGGCATCACCTTATCCTGGACAAGATTCTTTGCAACGGGTCGTCATATTTGGGGACATGGGGAAGGTAGATATATGTTCTTCCATCTCTATCCTAGTTTGATTCATATAGCAATTTGGGCATTTTGCCGGTGCAATGGTTCTTCTTTTCTGACAAGTTTCTTCAGGCAGAGGCAGATGGTTCCAACGAGTACAATAACTTCCAGCCAGGCTCGCTAAACACTACTAACCAGATCATTAGAGACCTGGAAAACATCGACATGGTGGTCCACATCGGGGACATTTGCTACGCGAATGGTTATTTGTCGCAGTGGGATCAGTTCACTGCACAGATAGAACCGATTGCTTCAACTGTGCCATACATGGTTGGCAGGTCTGTTCAGTATGAAGTTTAAGAACTTTCGATATGTTGTTGCCATATATTGCTTAATGTCTAAAAGATCTAGCATTTTCGCAGCGGTAATCATGAGAGGGACTGGCCTGGAACTGGTTCCTTCTATGGAAATCTTGACTCTGGTGGAGAATGTGGTGTTCCAGCACAAACTGTGTTCTACACTCCTGCTGAGAACCGTGCAAAATTTTGGTAATCGTGGTAGTTAAATATGGGCATACAAATTCCTTCATATAGAGTTCTGAAGTTTACTTGTCTTAAGAAAAACAATTGCTGACTGCTGACACAACGTATATCCTTCTGTAGGTACGCGACTGACTATGGCATGTTCAGGTTTTGCATTGCTCACACAGAAGAAGATTGGAGGCCAGGGACCGAGCAGTACAAGTTCATCGAGCACTGCCTGTCGTCTGTTGACAGGCAGAAGCAGCCATGGCTCATCTTTCTTGCACACCGTGTTCTAGGGTACTCATCCAACTCTTACTATGGATTCGAAGGCACATTTGAGGAACCGATGGGACGAGAAGCGCTGCAAGAGCTCTGGCAGAAGTACAAAGTCGATCTTGCCTTCTACGGTCACGTCCACAATTATGAAAGGACATGTCCGGTGTACCAGGTGTGTCCCTAACTAGCATTTGCATGAGATCAAATCGTGTAATTTTGTAGATGGAAAAGTAAAGTTCCTTTATATACTACTATGGCAGCATCTGATAAAGTACAATTGCCGGTAATGCTACAGTACAAAACTAGCGGTTTTGCAGGCTCAGGTTTACATTCCTATTACAATATCACAAGCCTGATTGCAATCTGTGATTTGTTGCAGAGCCAGTGTGTTGTTAACGCATCGAATCACTACAGTGGCCCGTTCCAGGCAACGACGCATGTGGTTGTCGGTGGCGCCGGTGCCAGCCTTTCAGACTTCATCACTTCAAAGATTCAATGGAGTCACTTCAGAGACTTCGATCACGGTTTCGGCAAGCTCACGGCTTTCAATCATTCATCCTTGTTGTTCGAGTACAAGAAGAGCCGTGACGGCAATGTGTACGATCACTTCACGATCTCGCGCGACTACCAAGATGTCCTTGCCTGCTCCGTTGACAACTGCCCCAGGACTTCACTGGCTTCCTGAAGGTCCAATACTTCCAGAGGGGGGAAATCAAATGGATGGGTGGATACTAAGACGAACAAGCTAGTTACTGTACATAATTTTGTAGTCGCGTCAATAAATGGTTTTGCTTCAACAAAAATAGCACAAGGGTTATACTAAATTCTGAATGCATTCTTTTGGAAACAGAAATTCGGAATTTGTTTTGTTCTTGCTTGCTGCTGGATAGGTGTAGCATGTTGTATAGTACGATTGCAAGGCTCCCACTGTTCTGAGAAAATCAAAAGGAGGACACCAATCATGAATTTCTGCCAGGTCAAAATTACACTGTGATGTTTCTCTATGAAAAGAATCAAATGCAATGTATGCATGCAATTCCTTCAGAAACCTGCAATTGCTGTCTATTTTTAAAGCTGCGTGGTGCAAACAGTACATCCTGTGTGGACCAGAGAGAACCCAATCTTGTTGTGTGAGGACAAGGAGAAGTCCAACTAGAAACAAAAAGGCCCAACAATGCCAAAACCTAGCAGAAAAAGGACATTTCAGCTGGCATTTTCAAAGGATTCTCTTCCTAGCAGCAAAATGCCATGGATCCATCGCCAATCAACATCTGATGTGCCTCTCTTTCCCATGAGACCTCCGCCGTAGTTCGTTCTTGAATTCTCTGCCATATCTGGGTTATCTTCTTCGTTTTCGCAAACGCAGTTTACAAAATTCTTCTTCCTCAAGGTCTGTAAAACTTTATCGTTAAAATCGACAGCATGGCCCTGATACAGATGCTCACTGAATTGTTGAAAAATCTGGCACCATGCTGTCCACACATGCCGTCAAATTGCTAGCACAGATGTTAACTGGAGCATTGAAAATTTACTGGGTATGTGTGAACAGGTGGTCCTAAGGAGTAATAAAATTTGGTCCATGCATAATAAAGCTGGGTACTTCCATGCCATGATATAGGATTATGATTATTAATAGCCGTCAAGGTGCAGGTGCAGATGCCCAAACCCTAATTGAGCTTCATTAAACGTGGGCCTGTTTCTGTGATGGGATCAATGAGTTTAGATCACAGATCAAGACAGTTAGACGGCTGAGATTCAGGAAGACTAGGAGACTATCTTCTTTTCTGGGAATGGTGTAAAGGCCAAGCATCCCTTTCGCATGTACCCCAGATAGCAAGTCCAATTCTTGGACACTGTAGGGACAAGATTTTTCAAAGGGATGTGTCAGAAAAAGGAAAAAAACTTTGTTTTCCTTATGAAAGGTAAAAAACAAACACAAAACCATTGTTAAGGGAAAGGGATACACCAATAAATGGACAGAACCTCTCTGAATCTTCTTTGTGGTGTAGATCAACTGTAGGATGAAATGAAGCTTGATCTTTTCATGTACTCATATGGAAAAATTCAGGTAATAGTTAATAGAGTTGAATAATATTCTACCCTAATTGAACAAGTTATTTGAAGGTCATTCAACATCTACAGTAGCATGAGTTAAAATAACATCTAGAATAACATTTCATAGGATTACACTTCTTATACCTACATAAAATTTCACAAGGCCAAACCTTGCTAAATATAAAAAAAGTGTAGTTTCGTTACATTTTACTCTTATTTCTCGAGGCACAAATATTGCGAGATGACAGTCACACTAAACAACAAACAACGCGAAATGGAGCAAGCATAACAACATGGTATGTTAATATTCCTACAGGACATTAGTGTAGAACAAATCCCTACGTCCATCACTAGAAAGTTCAATGCTCACGTGTAAGCAAATTATCAAGTAGTTATCAACATTAATTTAGAAGATTCTGACCCTTTGACGTTGACACAGTAAACATCGAAGAAGATTTCAACCCTTTTGGTTGAAACCTTTTTAAGGTCGACATAAATAAAAGTTGATATATTGTTGCCTGTAAATAGCTTGATTTTGTACCGGAGTCATATAAGTTGAGATATGTATAAAAATATATATAAAGTAAAATATGCATTTATTAATTGGAATAAGAGCAAACATAAGCCACCAAGAATTTGCTACTGGATCAACTCCGTCGACACGTGAACCTTGACGATGATCACACATCAGTTTGACATGGAGCGACAAACTCACAGTTTGAAATGGAGTTACAAATTCAAGAACAAGAACTAATGGACGGTGTCGTGGATTTGTCACGGCAGATGTCCTAGCGAAAGGACTTAGTCGTGGAGCCATCGCTACGAGTTTACTTGAAGGGGTTAAAGCGGACACAAAGACACGAGGGTTTTATACTAGTTCGGCCCCTTCGATGAAGGTAAAAGCCTACGTCTAGTTGCGATGGAATTGATGTGGTCTCGATGGCTAGGGAGCAAACAAGCTTCGCCTAGACTCGAGTTGTCGTTGTCCCCTGAACCGCCGCCGGGTCGTCCCCTTATATACACGGGTGACGCCCGTCGGTCCATAGAGTCCCAACCGGTCCATACTCGTATCCCGGTTGGTATCTCTCTGTTCCTAACTTACAATACAAGTTACACATCAGGCCGGTTTACGGCTACAGGTTCTGAACCGGCTACAGGCCTTGGGCCTTCATCTGTTTATACCACTAATGAAGTTATCCCGGCCCAAGCAGGCCGGTTCACGCCTGGTGGTAATATCCCCAACATTAGGCCCCAGATTGATTTGAACTGGTTCATGTCAATCCCTCACAAAATCTGGTGTTTTGGACATCTTCGGGTAATTGGTAAACCGCCGTGTCGTCATCATTTCTGGTTGCTGTAAGCCGGCATGACGTCATCATGAAATTTTATCATTTATAACGCCCTCTTTTAACAATAGTTCCTGGATCCGCGCGCTTGACCTAGCTCTGTTGCCTTATAAATAAGACCGAAGGGTCATTTCTTTCCCTTTCCCTTCGTCCCTTCTTCTTCGTCTTCCTCGCGTCGCCAGCCTTGGAGCTCCGCCACCGCCGTCGACCTCTGCCTCGTCTTGGGCCGCTGCATCCACCTGAACGTACCAGAGCATTGCGGCATCTTTCCGCATCTTCTCCGTTCCCGGTAAGCTTTCTCCTCTTCTTGACCTAGATCTGTTCTTAGGGTTCCATGTTCGTGCTGTGTTCGTCGCATGCTCATACCTGTTTTCTGACCTTGAATGAATCTGTGAATCCCTGCTGCGTTTAGTAGTAGTCTTTAAGCATCCACCTGTAGTTTCTCATCTAAGTCCATATATCTCTCGCACATACCCGCTCAATGGTTCACTTCTGTTTCTGCCTTACTCTTCGGAATATTTTCTGTTTTTGTGAGCTCGTTGTAGATCCGCGGCTGTGATAAGATCATGTGAAACTTGTTTCTGCATACCGAGTTATCCATAGCTTCAATT
Source organism: Triticum dicoccoides (assembly GCF_002162155.2). Taxonomy (NCBI): domain Eukaryota; kingdom Viridiplantae; phylum Streptophyta; class Magnoliopsida; order Poales; family Poaceae; genus Triticum; species Triticum dicoccoides. The sequence continues at coordinate 96,348,361 of NC_041388.1, forward strand.
TCTTCCGATGCTTAGATCAGGCGGTTTAACTTATCATAGAAAAAAGTTACTAAACCGGTATGTACCATTAGTCCCCTGGTTGAACCGCCAGAATCCACATGATGCCGCATTGTGGAAGACCGGTTTATAGGTACTGCCTCCGGTTTATCGTAGTTTAGATCAACACCTTCTTTTACCCAGCGTGTTCTTGAACCGGATCACCTATTTCTTGTAGATCTCGCCATGGCCAAACAAGTGTATGAGTGCAATTGGGTTCCTTCTCGCGTCACGGAATCACAGTTGGACGATCTAGTCTTGATCGGCGCTTTAGACAGTAAAGATACGATCCACTGGAGGGTTCCTGGAAATGAATGTCCTCCCACCCCCCAGGAAGGAGAGGTTGTGGTCTTCGCAGATCACTTGGCCCGGGGCTTCAAACCGCCCGGCTCTAAATTTTACCGGGATGTGTTAGCCAATTTTCAGCTCCGTCCACAGGATATTGGCCCCAACTCTGTTACCAATCTATGCCACTTTCAAGTGCTCTCTGAGGTATACCTTCAAGAGGAGCCTTCAGTTGAGTTGTTTAGAGACCTCTTTCATTTAAACCGTCGCACTGAATTCACCGATGGCCCCAACACTGAATTGGGTGGTATGGCCATTCAGAAGAGGAAGGAGGTCACTTATCCCCACGTCAAACTCCATACTCACCCCAAGGAGTGGAATGCAACTTGGTTTTATTGCAAGGATACCTCCCCTGACAATGAAAATCCCTTGCCTGGCTTCCGTCCGGAATGGCTCAGCAACGCGTACCCTTTTCCACAAAGACTAAGCGCCAAGGAAAGAATTAAATACGCTCCGCAACTGTCCAAGCTCCGAGCTTTCATGGCCAACGGCTTAACGGGTATAGATCTTGCACGCTGTTGGATATCATGGAGCATACTGCCTCTGAGCCGGCGCTCCAGTTTGATGTGCAAATATACTGATAGTGTCGATGACCCACTCCGACATACTAAAATCCAACTCCCCGATGATGAAGTCACAGAATCTGTAAAAAAGATGCTGAATGAACCGGAGCACCTCTGTGCTCAAACCGGTCTGCCTCCTTACTGCACCACCAACAAACCGCCAGCGGTAAGATTTTAATTGCTCTATTGTTGAACCGGTTACTGCTTTATCTGTTTGACATTTAATTACTGCTGATCCAGGGCGATAATCCGTTTTGGAGCAAGAAGCTTTCGCAAGACAAAACGGAGAAGGCAGGGCGGCCAATCCGGCCCAAGACCAAGGTTATCAAGAAGCCAGCTCACAAGAGAAAAACCACCGCTTCATCTGATCCAGCTATTGATGACGATGTGGGTAACCCGGACCTTGAGGTAGAACTTGACTCGCTTGGCTTATTTTTTACACGCCTTATTGATGATGATGCTTGTCAGGACGACGCTGAAGCCAGCAATGCGGAATTCGTTGAGGTAACTATTCTCTCTTTCGATTCAGAAATCTTGCCTTTGCCAAAATTTCGACAGGCAAACCGGAAAGTTAAATTTTCTCATCCTCTTGCTTATTTGGATCCTAAATTTCTTATGAAGACTCAGCAACATGAAGCTCGCCGCACAACCCGGCACAGTGGCCAGGTAGTTACCTCCACCGGTTTACCAAACAGTCCGGTTCGAAAACGCCGCTCCGAGGTCTCTGACCTTTTTATTGATTTACATCCTAAAGCGGGTTTCTTCCGTCAACCTCTTAACCCATCCGACTCCGATTATCAGGTTACTTCTCATTCATCTTCTGGTGAATCGTCGGCCACTCAGCTGCCACCGTTGAAAACGGTTCTTGGGTAAGCTAAGCTGAACATATGCTTTCAGTACACTATGTAATGGCTTATGCTTTTCCTTGACTCTTTGATTTTCTTTCAGGGCCAAACCTAAACCAAGCAAGAAAGCCCGCCTGGATAAAGCGGCTGAAGAAGATGTAGCCCCAGAACATGACAAAATGCCAGATCTTGAAGCATTTGCTCCTGAGGATATTCCCAATGATCCTCCTTTACAAGACGATGCTATTCCCGAAGAGAGGCCTATTAATACTTCAGTCTCTACTGACCCGCCTGTCAGCTCCGTCCGGATTGCGAAATCCCACAGTCCTGCTGACAAACCGATCATACTAACACAAACCGGCGAGTCCAAAGATGATGATGTTGTGATTACCGGTGTAGGCCGCTTTGAACCCGAGAATCCTGTCACCTTAACCAAGCATACCATAAAAGAGGATTTTTCCGCTCTGAATACAGAAAAATGGGATGTTGAGTTGGAGACATATGCTGCTATGAGTGCCCAAGATCTTCATTCCGGCTATCTAAACCGGCTTTATACTAGCCGTGATTGTGAAGCTGGTCTGGTAAAAATGATGAGGGATAATTTTGAGGTAACTTACTTCTTTACTGACTGCCTTTGCATCAATCCTCCTAGCCCCCAAGGGTCGGTTTGTAGCCTTCGTCAAACCGGGACTTGAATATGATCCTCAACACTTTTGAAATCCATTAATATAGCCCCCAAGGGCCGGTTTAACTTAGCAGAATTAGACCGGGGCTCCAACAGAAAACTACCCTTAGAACATAATTTGAGCAAATAGCCATTAGCCCCCAAGTGCCAAGTTGAAGACCTGTATTGAGCTTGGGACTTTGCAATCTAGTAACTTTTGAAAACTGAAGGTTCATTAGCCCCCAAGTATCAGGCGTATAACTTTGTTATGTGGTTGATACTTCAATTTCTTGGACCGCTTGTTTAAAGCTAAATGCTATCTGTATGCAGGCTGAGGTGAGAATCAAGGAGGACCGGATTGCTGATTTGCAGGAGGCCTTGAAAACTCAACAAGCTGAAACAGACAAGGCAAAGGAAGAATTAACCAGCGCCTTGAGCACCGCTGAACAGCTGAAGGAAGGCTTCAAGAAAGAGCGGGCTGATTGGGCCACTGAGAAGGCCGCTTTAACCAAAAGAGCGGAAAATGCTGAAGCTGCCCTTAAACCGGTGGCGGATGAACTGACGTCCGTAAAGCGGCAAATACACTCCATGACCGCTGCGATCTTTGGTAAGCTCCTTTTAACTTTTGTGATAATTTGAACCTGCTGCAGCGTAAATCCAGTTTGAAACCGTCCCTATATTGTTGTAGGTACACGCATCGGGCACTTAGGAAACGATGTGCGGAAGAAACTGAAGGCTGCCTACACCTTAGTGGAACAATTATATACCGGAGCCCAGCGGATCATCACCACAGCCTCTCATAACAACCCGGCACCTTCTTTAATCCAGGACACTCTTAACAGGTTGTCGATGCTTCCGGCCCGGATGGAGGAGCTGAAGAAATCTGCTGCTCGAACCGGAGCTATTAACGCCTTGATCCGGGCAAAGGCATGGGTGCCAGATTTTGACCCTATGGAAGCATCTCAAGGCTATCCCAGCCTGAAGGAAGATGGCTCTGAATTCAACGAAGAGGATTTAAGGGCAATAAATCGTGCAGTGCGCCCTCTGGCTTGTCAGCTAGCTGAAGAGGCAGACTTGACGCATTATCAAGCACAATACAATGACCAGAACAAGCGAGTGCCTGCCCCAACTCTTGAAGCGGAGAATCTGATCCCTCCAATCCGTAAGCACACTTACGCTCCTGATATTGAACCGTCTTCCCTGATACATGAAGAGGCTGTTTTCCAAGCTTTAATGGGAATCGATTGGACCACTGTTGATTTCCAGCCAATGGGTAGGGACGAAGAAGCTGAAGCGGATGATGACGAGGAGCAGGCCTAAACCGGGAGCCGATTTGTATAGCTGTCCTTGGAATCTTTCCAAAATAACAAATGATCTTTATTCGGGCACCGTGTTGCCTTGTAACAGGATAGTTAATACTTCTATCATGAATATGCCTTCGTGCATAAGTACTAAAGCTTTTGTTCGAAAAAACCTCCATTCATATTTCCTGCAATCAGAAAAATTTGAACTTCGGTGGCGGTTATACCGCCAGCCGGTTTATGATCTTGATATGTGTATCAGTAATGTAACAAATAGGTGATACAAAATACCTGCCATGTTTTGGCATGAAGCTGGTTTAGCCAAGCTTTGAAGCGGAGGTTTTATAAACCATTACCGTCAACAAGGGGGGAGAAAACAGCTCCCGTATAGACCGTACTGGGTCAATATAAACCCCCTTGTTACTCCATGATGTTAAAAGGAATCCAACAAAAAACTAAGAACAAACAAGCCATGAAAATACCATGGAAACCAAGGCAATGATAAAAACCGTTTGCAAAAATATGCTATACTGAGCTGATCAGATGGTATTACCATGGTCGGACAGGACCAAGCCCCCAATAGGAGTGACAATGATTCAAGTCAGCCAGGTCCCCAAATGATTCGTGGCATATATGCCAGATCAAGAGGCGTGGCAATGGTTCGTGTTCGACCAAGCCCCCAAGTGATTTTGTGGCCTTAGGCCGACCAAGAGGCGTGACTGGTTCAGACTTGACCATGTCCCCAAGTGATCTGGTGGCTGTCGCCTATCAAAAGGTGTCGCGTTGGTTCGGACACGACCAAGGCCCCCAGTGATATATAAAAAGCAAATGTCAAGGGGTAAACCGGAGTCCGCTTTAAAAACAGAGCCACTCCATGTAACCACGCATGATAAGAAAGACAGAGACCCCGCTTTAGCTGAGGCTCCGGTTTTATTATATCAAAGATAATATATACACTGTTATGATATGTACATAGATAGAGCCGATGGCTCAAGTGTAGTAAGGCCGAAGATGAGCTATATTCCACGGCCTGTTGGTCTCCTCCTCTGATGTACGTGAGTCTTTATGCTCTCGAATATCAATCAGATAGTACAACCCGTTGTGCAGATTCTTGCTAACCACGAAAGGTCCCTCCCAAGGTGGGGATAACTTGTGCATATCTGTTTGGTCTTGGATGAGCCGAAGCACCAAATCTCCTTCTTGAAAAGTTCTGGTTCTAACCCGGCGACTATGATAGCGACGAAGATCTTGTTGGTAAATCGCCGAACGGGCAACTGCTATATCACGCTCCTCGTCCAATAGGTCCAAAGCGTCTTGCCGTGCTGTCTCATTGTCCGCTTCGACATAAGCTGCCACCCGAGGCGAATCATGCCGGATATCACTAGGGAGAACTGCCTCTGCTCCGTAGACCATGAAAAATGGCGTGTATCCTGTGGATCGGTTTGGCGTAGTATTGATACTCCATAGCATAGATGGTAGCTGTTCAACCCAACATCCTGGTGTTCTTTGCAATGGGACCATAAGCCGGGGTTTGATGCCTCGCAAGATCTCTTGATTAGCTCGTTCTGCCTGTCCATTGGACTGGGGGTGTGCCACTGACGACACGTCCAGCCGGATATGCTCACGTTCACAGAACTCCTTCATAGCGCCCTTAGATAAATTGGTACCATTGTCAGTAATGATACTGTGTGGAAAGCCAAACCGGAAAATCACCTTTTTGATGAACTGCACCGCTGTTGCTACATCACACTTGCTGACAGGCTCTGCTTCAACCCACTTGGTAAATTTGTCAACTGCCACCAAAAGGTGGGTTTTCTTATCCTTGGATCTTTTAAAAGGTCTGACCATATCCAGCCCCCAAGTTGCAAACGGCCACGTTATTGGGATCATCCTCAATTCTTGAGCCGGCACATGAGCACGCCTTGAAAATTTCTGACATCCATCACACCGTTTAACCAAGTCCTCTGCGTCAGCATGCGCTGTCAACCAGTAGAACCCATGACGAAACGCCTTTGCCACCAGAGACTTTGAACCGGCGTGGTGTCCACAATCCCCTTCATGGATTTCTCTTAAGATTTCACAGCCTTCCTCAGGAGAAACACAACGTTGAAACGGCCCTGATACACTGCGACGATGCAATTCACCATTGACAATCGTCATAGACTTGGATCGCCGGACTATCTGCCTGGCTAGAATCTCATCCTCTGGTAACTCCCCCCGGTTCATGTACATAAGATAAGGAACTGTCCAATCCGGAATAGCATGCAATGCTGCCACCAATTGAGCCTCCGGATCAGGAATAGCCAAATCCGCTTCATCTGGGAGCTTGACTGACGGGTTGTGCAGCACGTCCAGAAAGATATTAGGCAGGACCGGTTTGCGCTGAGAGCCCAGCCGGCTTAAAGCGTCCGCCGCTTCATTCTTCCGACGGTCCACGTGATCCACTTGATAACCCTGGAAGCAACCCGCAATATTATCCACTTCCCGACGATATGCAGTCATGAGCGGGTCCCTAGAATCCCAAGTGCCAGACACCTGTTGAACCACGAGATCCGAGTCACCGAAGCACTTAACCCGGCTTAAGTTCATCTCTTTAGCCATCCGGAGACCATGGAGCAAGGCTTCATACTCAGCTGCATTATTAGTGCAAGGGAACATTAAGCGGAGAACATAACAAAACTTATCGCCTCGTGGGGAAGTTAACACGACTCCAGCCCCCGAGCCTTCCAGTTGCCTGGATCCATCAAAATGAATAGTCCAATATGTGTGATCCGGCTTCTCCTCTGGTGCTTGTAACTCCGTCCAGTCATTGATGAAATCAACAAGTGCTTGAGACTTCACCGCCGTCCGAGGCACATACTTCAGTCCGTGTGGCCCAAGCTCTATAGCCCACTTGGCAATCCGGCCAGTCGCCTCCCGGTTCTGTATGATATCACCCAAGGGAGCTGAACTGACCACTGTGATGGGGTGCCCTTGAAAATACTGCTTCAACTTCCGACTGGCCATGAAAACACCATAGACCAGCTTCTGCCAATGCGGATACCTTTGCTTGGATTCAATAAGCACCTCGCTGATATAATAAACCGGCCGCTGAACCGGATATTCCTTGCCTGCCTCCTTGCGTTCCACCACAATAGCCACGCTAATTGCCCGAGCATTGGCTGCTATGTATAATAATAGTGGCTCCTTGTCGACCGGAGCTGCAAGAACAGGCAGATTGGCTAACTGCCGCTTCAAGTCCTCAAATGCTTCATCAGCAGCCGGACTCCAAATGAAATGGTCTGTCTTCCTCAGCATTTGGTACAAAGGAATGGCCCTCTCTCCGAGGTGGCTGATAAACCGGCTTAGTGCGGCGATTCGGCCCGCCAAACGCTGAACATCATTGATGCACTTCGGTTTAGCCAGGGAGGTGATAGCTGTAATCTTCTTCGGATTAGCCTCAATTCCTCTATTAGACACCAGGAAACCTAGTAACTTGCCTGCCGGAACACCAAAGACACACTTGGCCGGATTAAGCATCATCTTGTAAACCCGCAAGTTGTCAAAGGTTTCCTTCAAGTCATCCACCAGCGTCTCCTTCTGCCTTGACTTTACTACAATATCATCCACATACGCGTGCACATTGCGGCCGATCTGTTTATGCAGGCAATTCTGTACACACCGTTGATAGATGGCTTGGGCACTCTTGAGTCCGAAGGGCATAGATACATAGCAGAATGCTCCAAAGGGAGTAATAAACGTTGTTTTCTCCTGGTCCTTAACCGCCATTTTGATCTGATGATATCCAGAGTTGCATCCAAAAAACTCAAACGCTCACAACCCGCCGTGGCATCAATGATCTGGTCAATGCGGGGAAGGGCAAAAGGATCCGCTGGACAGGCCCTGTTAAGATCTGTGTAATCCACACACATACGCCAAGTGCCATTTTCTTAAGAACCAGCACTGGATTAGCAAGCCACTCTGGATGGAACACCTCAATGATAAAGCCAGCTGCCAAAAGCCTGGCCACTTCCTCTCCAATGGCCTTTCGCCTTTCTTCGTTAAACCGGCGGAGGAATTGTTTCACCGGTTTATACTTAGGATCCACATTAAGAGTGTGCTCAGCGAGTTCCCTCAGTACACCTGGCATGTCGGATGGTTTCCATGCGAAGATGTCCCGATTCTCATGGATGAACTCGATGAGCGCGCTTTCCTATTTGGGATCCAAATTGGCACTGATAGTGAACTGCTTGGATGAGTCGCCGGGCACGAAGTCAACAAGCTTGGTCTCAGCTGCCGATTTGAACTTCAGATCTGAATCATGCTCTGTAGTTGGCTTCTTCAAAGGAGTCATATCCGCCGGATCAACATTGTCCTTATAGTACTTCAACTCCTCCGTGGCATTGACCGACTCTGCATAAGCCGCATCACCTTCCTCACATTCCAAAGCGACCCTACGGCTCCCATGAACCGTTATTGTCCCCTTGTAACCCGGCATCTTGAGCTGCAAGTAGATATAACAAGGCCGCGCCATGAACTTGGCGTAAGCCGGCCGGCCAAACAAGGCATGATACGGGCTCCGGATCTTCACCACCTCAAATGTTAGTTTTTCCGACCGGGAGTCGTGCTCGTCCCCAAAAGCCACATCCAGGGCTATCTTACCAACAGGATATGCAGATTTGCCAGGCACCACACCATGGAACACCGTATTAGACGGTCTGAGATCTTTGTCTCTTAAACCCATGCGGCGGAATGTCTCATAGTACAGTATGTTAATACTGCTTCCTCCATCCATGAGTACCTTGGTGAATTTATAACCCCCCATCTAAGGGTCTACCACTAATGCTAGCTGGCCCGGATTATCAACCCGGGGCGGGTGATCCTCTCTGCTCCACACGATAGGCTGCTCCGACCAGCGCAAGTAACATGGTAAGGCCGGTTCAACAGAATTCACCGCTCGCTTGTAGAGTTTTCGGTCGCGTTTATCCAAACTAGTTGTGAAAACATGATATTGCCCATTGTTCAACTGTTTTGGCTGGCTCTGATAACCCGACTGCTGCTGCTGCTGCTGCTGGCTGTTCTGATTATTCTGGTGATTGTGACCGCCCTGATTGCGACCTGAACCGGAAGCTCCGTCGTGATCCGGCCCATGAAAACCGGATCCTGAACCGCCACCTGACCCGTGATCATACCGGAAGGCATTAGAGTTTTTAAACTCCTGCATGATATAACAATCCTTCCAAAGATGGTTAGCCGGCGCCTCCTTCGTCCCGTGCTTCGGGCAAGGCTGGTTCAGCAAATAATTCAAGCGGCTTGCGTTAGGATTGGGAGCCCCATTACGATTTGCCGCTTTACCTCTGCGTCGCTGCCCCCTGTCCTGTGCGTTAGTGTTGGCCACAAAGTCCATGCTGCCATCCGCCTTGCGCTTGCCTCCATTTCCATGACCCGCCGGTTTGTACTGCTGCTGTTTGGAGTTGTTATTCTTCCTTTCCTTCGCTGCTTCATCATCATCAGTCTTGGGATCCTTGGTACTGTCCGAATCATCATACTTCACTAGAGCGGCCATGAGGGTTCCCATGTCATTACAGAACCGCTTCATGCATCCCAATTTCAATTTTAAAGGCTCAAACCGGCAGTTGCCTTCCAGGGTTAAGATCGCAGAGTCAGCATTAATCCTGTCAGATGAGTGCAAAATTTCCGAAACGCGGCGCACCCAATGGGTCGTTGATTCTCCTTCCCCCTGGACACAAGCCGCCAGGTCTACTATGGACTTGGGCTGCTTACACGTATCCTTGAAATTCTGGATAAACCGGGCCCGTAACTGGGCCCATGAGCCGACAGAATTGGGCGGTAGGCTCTTCAACCAGGTACGAGCCGTGCCTTCAAGCATCATGGTGAAGTATTTTGCACACGCGGTCTCATCCACGTCTAACATCTCCATGGCCATCTCATAACTCTCTATCCACGCTTCAGGGGATAAATCAGCGGTGTAATTCGGCACCTTGCGTGGACCCTTGAAATCTTTGGGCAGGCGCACATTGCGTAAAGCGGGGATTAAACAAGGCACTCCCAAAGCGGATGCGACTCCTGGTCCAGCGAAGGTGGTAGGGCGAACCGGTGTAAGTTGACCCGCATCATCCTGTGCTGCTAACTCGGCCTCCCTTCGTGCCCGGGCCCGGTCCACCACATCCTGAGCATCGCGAACACCACCTGCCAGGTTATTGCCATGGGCCGCTTCACAGCCTCGCGCATTGCTCGATATGACCGGTTCATCCATGCGCCTGCTATAGCTCCGGCTTGGACGGGGCGTAGAGTGAATCCGATCATGGCTGTATGAATATGCTTCCTGCTGAATCAGCGCGGTCCGGAGAAGCTCCTTAACCCGGCGCGTCTCTATCGCTTGCGGAGAGTCCCCTTCAACTGGGATAGCCTCTAATCGCGCGGCAGCTACAACAAGGTTGTCCATAGGATTAGAATAATGACCTGGGGGCGTCTGGACCGGCGGAAGAATCACAATGTTCTGCTGAGGAGGTTCCATCAGGCGAGGTTGGACCGTCCCCCTGGTCCTGGTGCCTCAATCCGGTTTGTCTCCAGGTGCTGCGGCGGATTACTGGGTCCAGCTCCTGGAGTGTGAAAGAGATTCCGGGGATCAAACCCTAACGGCAGGCGTGATCTGTGCTTCCGCTTTAAGACCTCCCGTGATGCGTTCTGGTCAAGCATGAGCTTATAAGCCTGGGCGTCCAAAGCGGCCCGCTCTGCGGCCATCCTGTCTTTTTCTGCTGCCAGATCCGCTTTGGCTTGCACGATCTGCTCTCTCACCTTTGCAATTTCTGCATTATGGGCCTCCTGATCCGCCGGATTGTCCTCTGCCATAAGCGCGGCTAGTGCATCAAACAGATCAGATAGAACTTGAAACGACGGGCGCACAAGGCCTCCTGCCCCTGCTGCTGCTGCCGCTGCTGATCTGGAGAGCATCGTTGCGGCGGTCGAAGAGTGATTCGCCGCCTGGGTGCCGGCCATGAATACTCCAACCCGGTTGACCTGGCCTGGGGGGTCCGGAATACTGTCGCCATCGGAACAGCCCCTAACCTGGTCGTCTTGTAACTGGTATAGTGATTCGGTCTCTCCGGTCGAGGACTCGTCGCCGGAATAGACGACGGTCTCGCTACCGTGTTCTGACTCGTCCTCACGCTCTCCTCCGTGGATGACTCCAACGAAGGCATGCTTCACGGCCGGTTTAGCCTGGGTAGATCTCGCACGCTGAGCCGTCTCGACGAGGTCGATGCAGATGTCCGGCTCAGGCCCCGGCTCACCGATCTTGCCGATGAAAACGTGTATGCCACCAAAGGGGACCCGGTACCCGTACTCAATCGAATCGGCCTCGGGACCCCATCCTGCGTCGTCGATGTAGATCTTGCCACGGCGACTCTTGGTCATCTGGCCCACAGCATAGCCTTTGAGTCCTTTGAGCTTGCCCTCCAAGATCGTCAAACCATCGTGCGATAGCCCCACGATGGGCGCCAACTGTCGTGGATTTGTCACGGCAGATGTCCTAGTGAAAGGACTTAGTCGTGGAGCCATCGCTACGAGTTTACTTGAAGGGGTTAAAGCGGACACAAAGACACGAGGGTTTTATACTAGTTCGGCCCATTCGATGAAGGTAAAAGCCTACGTCTAGTTGCAATGGAATTGATGTGGTCTCGATGGCTAGGGAGCAAACAAGCTTCACCTAGACTCGAGTTGTCGTTGTCCCCTGAACCGCCGCCGGGTCGTCCCCTTATATACACGGGTGACGCCCGTCGGTCCATAGAGTCCCAACCGGTCCATACTCGTATCCCGGTTGGTATCTCTCTGTTCCTAACTTACAATACAAGTTACACATCAGGCCGGTTTACGGCTACAGGTTCTGAACCGGCTACAGGCCTTGGGCCTTCATCTGTTTATACCACTAATGAAGTTATCCCGGCCCAAGCAGGCCGGTTCACGCCTGGTGGTAATATCCCCAACAGACGGAGTGGTAAATTCTTTTATTAAGGACGCCAATATACATCCGACAAGAAGTAATCCGAGCGAACGATTGATCCCCCATGCAAGGAGGAACGAACGGATCCGTTCGCTCAAAAGACCCATTCCTAGTGAACGCTTCAAAATTACCATGCAAAAAATAGATAATATTGTTGTGTTGTTGTAAAGGATTTGCCATGTTCTAAAGTGGAAATTGCTATACTAAAAAACTGTTATGTTGGCTCAAGGGAATTACCGTGGTACATCAACCCAAAAAGCTGAAAAATGCCATGCTCTAAAAACTGAAATTGCCATTCCAAATGTATTCACTTAGATTATCATCATAAGCGAATCAATTGCTGCCAACTTTATAGGTTCCGTGCGTGGGTCCGACGTGGCTGAGGGCGTTTGCTCGGATTTCATTTTTACGGGGTTATTAATATACTATTTTAATATGGCGAAATCATCTCCATAGGAAATTAATATAGAGAAATTATTCTACTCATCATGGCAATTCAATCCTTGCCCTCTGTCATGAGCTGTGAGCTGAGCTGGAAAAGTAAAAAGCCAGTGGAATTCGAGGAAATAGATGAATAGATTTCCATTTTTAAAACCAAATCGCCATATAGAATAGAGTAATTTATTCCTCCTGTCTCGTCTCTCGTGTGGTTTGGCTCCTTGGGATGTTCTTCTTGCCTCTTTTGGACCAACCCCAAACCCCAAATCCCCCATCCCAAATCCCGAATGCCTCCTGTCCAGTGGTGCTCTCTCTCTCCTCCCTCCCGCTAGCTCGCGCCTGACCGGCCGCCTCGCCTCCGCATTGCCACTCCGCTGGGGCGCCGGCAGCCGCTGGCGCCTTATCCCTCCCTCCCCCTTTCTTGGTGAGAAAAGGCTCCCGCCCTCGCCGATTCTTGGCCGTCTCTTCCGGAGATCTTTTGCCCCGCTGTTTCTGGGTTTTCTTTAGAGGAGGGGAGGGAGGCCGGGTCGCGTGGCGTGGCGAATCCCAGGTAATCCTGTGGTGTACTCGCGGGACAGGAGAATTTTGAGCCAAGATTTGGTTGGGTCTTGGTCTTGTGCGCGTGTGACCTGGGATTTGATTCGGTGGGTGGGCGTTTGTTTATGGAGGGATTTTTGCCTTCGTTTAAAAATTGCGGCGGACGAATTGGGGATTGCATCGCTCCACTCGTCGTTTGTTTCGAATGAATATTGCATTTGCATCGGCTTTGTGCTCATCTTCTTGTGCTAATTTCGTTGCCCATCATCCATGTATGATTGCGCAGGTTGGAGATCCTATTGAGCTCTGGAGATGAGGAGGCGCCTGTGCTTTTGCCTTCTGCTGAGGAACTAGTGCCAGGTTGCAGGCAGGACTTCCAATGGATAAGCAAAAGAATCACAAGAATGCAGAAATGGGGAACGATGTGTTCCGCAGAATAATTCTTAATCAGGTTGGCAGGGACATCGGTTTGGAGGAGGAGAACGTGCCTTGCAATACTCCGAGGAACTCCGTTCATTCGCCATTTGGTGGCTCGTCTGCCAAATTTGGTGCTTCCACCAGTGGAAGTGCCGGTGCTGAGTCGGTTAGCCCAGGTGAGTATGTCAGAGATCCGGGATCCATATTGAGTTTGCAGCCTTGGATTTTCAAGAGAAGCAGCACAAAGAACAATGAGGAAATGGTGGTTCCAAGTGGTAGCAGGGCAGTTGGTAGAGGCAAGAATCTGGTGGATGGCTTTCGAGATGGTTCGACTACTGAGGTTTCCACAAGAAGCCCTGGTCTTGGTTCCGGGCCTGGAAGAGGTCGAGGTGCTCTTAGGAGCAGACGAGCCCAGAGGCATTTTATTAATCCACTTGTCGCAACAGAGAACTCATACATTCCACAACTTTACAACGAGAACTTCGAGTTTGAGGAATGTACATTTGCTCCAGTTCCATCCCCAGCTTCTGCTAGGCCATTCATTGTAACAGATGGGAGAAGAATCATTAGTAAATCACGCTATGAGCCAGTGCCTGTACCCTTTGATATTGGGTTCGACAAGGAGGAATCTCGAAATGGCTCAAAAGTGACAGAAAGTGTTGTTGGGATTGCTCCGCTACCTGAGTTGAATAAATCCAAAAGGGGATCCCAAACAGAAAGATATAGTAAACCATCAAAACCACCAGGTAATTTAGCATCACACCACAATTCCTGCAATCTAATTGAAGCAGTTTCAACATGTTTTTTTCTATCACTTGAATCCGCTGAAACAAAGCAAGTCATGAATAGTGTATTAGTAGACATGCCTCCTGAATTCATCATTTGTAATTTTCAAGTGAAACTTTTTTCAAATGAAGAGTGTGATTACATTTTGCAGTTAATACTAGTAGAAAATTCCCCGTCATGTGTGGAACCTCTGTTCCTTGCCCCGATGACACTAGTTGAACTATCACATATTTTTCTTAAGTCAGTCTTAGCATTGTTAAAAAAACAATTGCCATTCCTGAAATATTGAGTGACTATTGCGCGACTGCTTTTTGCTTGCTTGGGTCATTAGATCTGTTAAACGATGAAGAATTTTTCTAAGATCTATCCGTATATTTCAACACGGCCAGACTGATTTATCATTTCAGGACAAATTGTGCTTGAACAACATTCATGTTTCCTGGTTGCTTCTTTCTCTTATCTCTTGCTAATGGTTGTAAAAATGTTGTAATACCTATTAAGTAGGCTATTTTGGATGCTGATGTTTTGCTACAAATGTTATGCTTCATACTGAGTTGTTGTTTTGGGGTTTCCCCCCACTTGAAGCATTCAAATCCTAAATACATACATTTGATCTGCAGGTTTACTTGAACGAATGCTCATGTTCTCCAGTGGGGTTGGCATTGGTATTATATCTTCCTCTCTATCAAGCAAAAAAGATCTTGATTCATTGAAGGGCACACTGAAGCGAATGGAGAACTTGGTTCAGGATTTGCAAGATGAGCTGGAGATGAAAGAGGGGTTAACTGTGAAGGAATTGCCTAATGAAACGTCTGGTGAACTAGATGGTAAATCAACAACTGTCGAACAAAATCATCTTTACATACTTGTACTAAAATGTTTGTGATCCTTTTTATTTTCCACTCCTGATAACAGATGGCAATATCAAAGCTCAAACCCCTGATTCAATATCAATGAGCAAAATTGAAGCAGAACTTGAAGCCGAGCTTGCGAGGCTGGAGTTAAATATCACTTCAAACCACTTGGAAGAAGAACCGTTTGACTTGATTGAGGTAACAATCTCATATCAAAATGTTATGCATGACATCTTAATTAGGCTACAGCCTACAAGCACACTAAATAGAATTCCACATTTCTAGATCGATCAGGAGTTCATTGGAGATATTGTTCAGGGGGAACTAAAGAGCGACATGATTCGTCGTGACATTGCTGATTACAGCAGTGATAGTGACCATGGCAGGGACAGCAGACAAAGCTCCCCAGATTACACACATGAGACAAACTATCCTGTTTCACCTAGAGATCTCAGTCTCCGTCTCCACAAGGTGATCCAGCATAGGCTGGAAGACCGAATCAAGGAGCTTGAGACAGCACTTGCTCAGAGCCAGAAGCAGGCGCAACTGCACATAAGGGCAGGACAGCGAGTCTTCTCCGAACAGACGTGCTCAAACAGTGATTCAGGTTCTTCTTCCAACCAGGATAGTCCATTGTTTATACAAGAAACTAGCTCCTCCGCCGAACCTTTCTGTCTAAATCTAGCTGGAGACGCACTAGAAGCCTACGATGAAGCCTATGAAGAATTCATGAGAATTGCTGACTCCCCTTGCACCACAAGTACAAACGGGAGGCCTCAGGTAAATGAAGATTACCCAGTGGACCGCAGCTTGGTCTGGGGCTTGGAAGATGAGAGCGCTACAGAGCTGAAAGAGGACAGCACTTGGGAGCAGGCTGTGAAGAGCGGGGACCCTAACAGAGCTCAAGAGAGCGATGGAGACGAGTCGGGCGACGAGGATGACCACGATAGTGAGATGCTCATCCAACAGATTGTAGAGAGAACTAAGCAAGGCTCACCTGTACTCATACATGCTCACAGAATGTTGTTTTCTGTGGATGATTAGGTTGCAGGACTATTGTATACCATTGAAATTTTGATATAGCATGTAGTGTTGATTGATTGCTCAGGGAAAAAGAAGAAGCAAAATATTAGTTTGGTGAAATCTTCTGGTAATATAATATTTTTTTTGACATGTGATCATTTACAAACTATCTTGTTTATGCTCATTGTGGTGGTCAGGCATTGGGGGCCTTGGGGCAACATTGCTATTACACTACAAGAGTGAAACTGAAAAGGTAACAGGGATCACACTGGGCTGGAACTATTATACACACTCCAAATGTATGTCTCTTTGCGCCACCTTTGATACTTTTTGAAGTTCATTTCGACATATTCCAGGAGAAAGGTTTCATTTTCGCTGATGTGTGACACTAGGATTTTTTTTAGTTCTGGACGGCAGATATTTCACCGTGGAAGGAAAAACCTCTCCTTCGAGGGATTCGTACAGAATGAATAGTGAGATCTTCTCAAAAATAGCTTGTAGCATCGATTCATAAAAGGCAAGTATGAATTGTGGAATACTGGAGAGCAGATGTTTCAAGCCCTTCTCGGCTCTAAAGCTGGAAAGATAGTGCCCAGTTACACGATGTTTCTTACTTACTCCTTGAACTGTGATCATGGTTCCGATCTACTCGTCTCTTCCCGGCCAAAAGGAAGCCAATGAGACATAAGTCGCTGCGTTCATCTCATCCGCTGAAGGTTCAGCCATGTGTCAAATATTGTTTGTCCTTGATTAGCACGGACAAGAAGAAATCTCACCACTTTGTTGTGTTTCCCTCCAATATCCCAGAGCGCTCAAAAAGATCCAATAGAGGGGTAAACAAAAGGTAAATTTGCATAACATTTTTCACATCCAAGGAGGGCGTAACTAGCATTCCCTAATATATACTAGTAGAACGCCCGTGCGTTGCTACGGGCTAGAATCAAATCAATAAATGATTAAGGTCATCTTCAAGGTCGAAGCAAATTTCTCCCTTATACGTCCTGGCGTGTTCGGAAATCAAACGGGCGCCCAACGAGTTCTCCAAAATTCAACGGATAGTCCAAGCTCACGTAAATCTAGCCCATAGGTGGGGGACAAATCTGGTTGTCTAGACTATATGTCATGTTATCTCCAACATGCGGTCTCAACACAAAAAACCCACCCCACGACCCATCATTCCCTTTTCCCATCGGAACCTTCCCTTTCCTCTAGATTTCCCGCCGTAGCGGCGCGTTTCTCGCTAGAGGACTCTCTTTTAAGACCGGATGATGGCCACTCACCTTTGCTATGACACCCTCTATCCTTCGCACCGTACCTCCCCATAGACCGTCAAGGAGGAGTCCACCGCCAAATGCCCCGCTCTACACCCCGACCCCCTCCTCCGGTGTTCATCCTGCTCCGCCTTCCCCATCAAGGAGGAGGATGCATGGGCCACCCGTGACGCCCCCGCCCCCAACCAAGAAGGCAGATCAAATGCACTAAAAACATCTGAAACCTAATAGATAAAAATCTAGCTGAAATATAGGTATTTGATTAATATTGCATGTATACAAAAATGAAGAAAATATAATGAACAAAAAGAAATTTAAATCCCACACCCAATGAGTGAATCAGGCTTCATGAGGCTGGCACTTATTGTTGTTATTCTAATATCTTAGAAATGCAAATTTTAAATGTCACACACAAGAAATAGAATTTCAGAAACCAGTTTATCCTTATAGTTGCATGTCATACAAGGATCGATAACCACCGAAAGATAAATATCAGGCGTAATTTACTAAAGTTGTCAATAATTAATCTGCATAGTGCGTAATATCTTGATAAGATCAAGAAATAGCCAAAATGGACCCATTTATGAAACAACCACAACCAACTATCAAGAACACAGAAACACCAAAAATAGATTTGTATAACATAAAGCTCATATGGGATATTTGCTCATTTTCTCCTCCCATAGCATGAGCATGACATGCATTTGCACTTCCATGTATCACGAATACTGTTCTACCACAGCTAGAGGCGTCATTCAAAACACAACAACACCAATTTCTCTAGGGTATCCACTGAAGGCGAGAGCTGTTTTATTATCTTAGGGATTTTGCTGAACGTTCCGCATGGAAACGTTAGACAGGTTGGGAGTAGAAGATCACTATGTTGTTAGGCACAATGATGATATCCAGTCACTTCCTTTCATCCGCACCAGAAACGACTATCATAACGACATCAAGCAGGTCATGATAGAATATCAAAATGTAATTGTTATCTATATTCCACAGCAGTGCATAGTTATAGAAGTTTCGAAAGCAGAAAACCATATGCCGAAAAATCATGGATGGGAAATCTTTCCAACAAACAACAACATCGAACTATAGATTTCATATTCCATTTTTAATGCCATTGATGCTATATATTTTTATTGCTTCCATCTAGACCAATTTTTTTCATAACGACATCCAAGCAGGTCGGGATAGAATATCAATACATAATTTTTATCTATATTACATATCAGAGCATAGCTATACAAGTTACCAGAACAGCAAATCATATGCTAAAAAAAATTCATGGATGAGAACCCAGGGAAATTGCACCCCTGGTGCACCCACGATCAAAAACTTAGCAACACATTAAAAAAATTCTGAAACTTTGTGGATGCGATTTTGACCAAATGTTTAGGTCCTTGCAAAATTTGGTGGCGAAATGACATCCGAGTAGCTCTCTAAAAAAAGTTTATGGTGAAAAAATGTGAACAGTAACTTGGGTGCAGAGTATCATCTGTATTTTGTTTTGTATGGAGATTATTTGTTGTTTTTTAATGACCAAACTTTGCAAGCTGCTAAAACATTTGCTTATAATCACATCCACGAAGTTGGGTGCCATTACTTTCCCTTTGGTGCAAAAAATGAATATTATGACAAACCTCGCCTGATCAGCCCATTCATGCTGCCGATCAATAATACATTGGGACATTCAGGTTCAGCGGTACAAATACTGCTCCCATGATAAAAGAACGCGGCAGTGCAACCTAACACTGCACGCCTCTCTCTTGCATTTTCTTCTCATTCTTGGAACCTATAGGGACATTGTTATGTTCCCGGAAATCTTCCTCACGACTCTCTGACTCGTCATCTGCAAATGCACAACCGAAATCATTAGAGACCCAGCTAGCAGGGTTAATACATATTAAATTCATTTAAGGGAAGATATAAGTCATCTCCGCAGTCCCACTACCAATACGACTGGTGCACCGTGCACGCTACTGATGAACTCGCTGCAGCCGGCTTCCTACGCATGCGGATGCCCGCAATGCAACCATAAAGCACCCATTCGTCCTGGAGGGAACGAGATTAGCAATGCAAGATTAGTGTTTAAAAAGGTACCGAGAGGGTTAGGATGGGTAAAGATGGAAACCTACAAGAGCGGAGGGCGGCGGTACCTGGAGTGACTCAGATGGGAGGCGATGGTCGTCGCCCAAGGCCAAGGCGGCACCAGAGGAGAAGGTCGAAGATGGCAAAAACCAGTAGCGAGCACACAACGTACCGGGGCGTCATAAGGGATCTCCTAGCGGGGGCGTACATGGCGTAGGAACCGACGCTCTGTCCTTGCAGCAGCAAATGATCGACTCCCGCGGGCACAATCCTCTAGGTCGAACTCCCTGCATCTGCAGGGCTTCACACGCTTGTAGGGGTCCTATTCTCTCGCTGATGTCGACCATAGGTGCCGCCAAGTGAGGGTAGGCGGTAGGAGAGCAACACAATTGTAGTTCCCACCGGCCCGGCAGACAACTGACGGCAACAGTGTCTGACTCCTGAGATCGTAGTTCAGATCGATCACATGCCCTTCCAACTCTTGGGCTCCATCACGGATGACGGATCGGTGGCAGGTTTAGGTCTAGATTGTCCAGGACTCCAGGAGGAACAAGAATAGAGAGGCTGAGGGGGTGTTTGTTTCCAGGGACTTTTTTGTGTAGGGTCTAGCGCTAAGAAATTCCAGGATTTTGGATCGAGGAGATTGATTAGATGGGATTGCATGCAGATGCGTCCTTTAATTGCGCGATCTAGACTCTACATGCATGATATAGATTGGCATGGCTAAGGCAACAGGTATTAAAAACCAGATACGGGAGGAGATCTCGGTAAGGTAAAAAAAATCGTGTGGGGTCGAAGTCATTCGTTCGATCCAAACGACTTTGATTGATTGTCGGTTTATTTTTGGGCATTGAAGGTGCAAGATGGAAAGAGCGAAAAGATTGATTGTCGTTGTATATCTAATTGCGATGCGATTTGATTGATGTTGTTTATGGAAGCTATTTTTGGGCATGGAGATGTGAGATGGAAAGGATCCTATCGTATGGAAGTTTTTTTGTGCAAGGAAGGTGTGGCATGGAAAGGATGCTATCCTTTGGTTTTTGTGGTTTTTTTTGGGCATTGCTCGGTTAGTAAAAAAACCAGGGAGAATCGATGGCAGTGGGATGGGATCGAGGGGTGGTCTTCTCCTTCGATAGAAGGGGAGGGAACGAGCGAACGAAACGATGTACGGACTGAGACTTTAGGAGTAGAGATAGTACTGTTCCTAAGAAAGTTCATCAAAGCATGGAGAAACGCGGGAAGCTTTCTGTTGGTCATTCTAGAGTTGTGAGCTTGCCATTTTGTCATGGGAGTACATGAGTTGAGTGTGATTATGTTAGTACGGTTGCTTAAAGATTTGGTGCTCTTCTGTGCTTCTCGGTGAAAAAGAAATTAAGTGCAATTTTTGTTCTAGGAGTGCCTACCAAAAATTTTTCACCAGAAATTAAGCGCGAAGAAATTTGAATGACACTGCAGTGCCTATTCCATGGAGTGCCATGACAAATTTTTAGTCGGTGAGGATATTAGGTAGAAACCTAACCATTTTCATCTCTGAAAAATAAAGCAACAGTGAACATTGAGATACTCTGAATTTCAGGCAGTTGAAATGACGGTTCAGAAGAGAAAAATGCTGTTTTTGAGCATCTCCTTTCTGATGCCTCCTTGTCAAGTGTTCGAAGCTCTTATTATCTCAAGGAATGTTCTCCATAGGATGGAAAACTATGATGATTTATAGAATATCCACTCCATCAGGAGAAATCAATTGCGCACTTCAGCACATACTTCTATTTGCATCTCTGTTTGGTTCAGTGGATATACTATTTTTTAACGAATGCTCATTAGATATTATTTTTAACGGATGTCCATCAGATATTTCTAACAAATAAGTATTTTTACTCACTGATGTGTCACACCAGATCTTCTAACTATGAGCTTATAAGACACTTGAAAAGTTTTACGTGTTTCATCATGCATCAGTACAATCAGTTTTGATGTTAGAATAAAATTTATCTCTCATTTACTCGCATCGGCTAACCGATAACAAGATGGCTAAATGGACTGAAACTATGGTGCAACAAATGTATATCAACAGATTGTAGAGAGAACTAAGCAAGGCTCACCTGTACTCATACATGCTCAAAGAATGTTGTTTTCTGTGGATGATTAGGTTGCAGGACTATATTGTATACCATTGAAATTTTGATTAGCATGTAGTGTTGATCGATTGCTCAGGGAAAAAGAAGCAAAATATTAGTTTGGTGAAATCTTCTGGTGATATTTTTTTTTCACATGTGATCAGTTACAAACTTTCTTGTTTATTCTCATTGTGGTGGTCAGGCACCGGGGGACTTGTGGCAACATTGCTATTACACTACAAGAGTGAGACTGAAAAGGTAACAGGGATCACACTGGGTTGGGAACTATTGTGCACACTCCAAATGTACTTCTCTTTACGTCACCTTTGATACTTTTTGAAGTTTATTTCGACATATCCCAAGAGAAAGGTTTCATTTTCACTTATGTGTGACACTAGGATTTTTTTTCCAGTTTCACGCCTTTATCTATATACTGGACAGCAGATATTTCACTGTGAAAGGAAAAACCTCTCCTTCGTCAGTGGATTCGTACAGAATGAATAGTGAGATCTTCTCAAAAATACTAGCTTGTAGCATCCATTCATAGAAGGCAAGTATGAACTGTTGAATACTGGAGAGCATATGTTTCAAGCCCTTCTCGGCTCTAAAGCTGGAAAAACAGTGCCCAGTTACACGATGTTTCTTATTTACTCCTTGAATTGTTGTGATCATGATTCTGACCCTTGCGATGGCATTATTACACACAATTAAACATGTTTGCCAAAGAAATAAATACTTGTCTCTTCCGGGCCAAAAGGAAGCCAATGAGACATAGTCACCGGGTTCATCTCATGTGCTGAAGCTCAGTTCAGCCATGTGTCTTTGTTTGGTTTTCCTCCAATATCCGAGAGCGCTCAAAAAGGTCCAATAGAGGGCTAAACAAAAGGTAAATTTGCATAACATTTTTCACATCCAAGGAGGGCGTAACTAGCATTCCCTAATATATATATATATAGTACTGTTCCTAAGAAAGTTCATCAAAGCATGGAGAAATGCGGGAAGCTTTCTGGTGGTCATTCTAGAGTTGTGAGCTTGCCATTTTGTCATGGGAGGACATGAGTTGAGTGTGATTATGTTAGTACGGTTGCTTAAAGATCCCGTGCCTTCTGTGCTTCTCAGTGAAAAAGAAATTAAGTGCAATTTTTGTTCTACGTGGTGCCTACCAAAAATATTTCGCCAGAAATTAAGCGCGAAGAAATTTATATGACACTGCAGTGCCTATTCCATGGGGTGCCGTGACAAATTTTTAGTCGGTGAGGATATTAGGTAGAAACCTAACCATTTTCATCTCTGAAAAATAAAGCAACAGTGAACATTAAGATACTCTGAATTTCAGGCGGTGCCAATTGACGGTTCAGAAGAGAAAAATGCTATTTTTGAGCATCTCTTTTGTGATACCTTCTTGGCAAGTGCTCAAAGCTCTTATGAGCTCAGTGAATGTTCTCCATAAGCTGGAATACTATGATGATTTGTAGAATATCCACACCGTCAGGAGAAATCAATTGCGCACATCAGCACATACTTCTCTATCATCTCTGTTGGGTTCGGTATTTGTTCATCAGATATATTTTGTAACGGATGCTCATGAGATATTATTTGTAATGATGCCCATAAGATATTTATACAACCCACCTGTAATAATGTGAATTTATAGTATCAAGGGTCATCAGCGGAGCCACCAGGTGGGTACAATCCACCTGGGCGCGCCAGGAGAGGGACGCGCGCTCTGGTGGGTTGTGCCCACCCAGGGGCCCCTCTCTGGTGGGTCTTGGCTCCAAAAATTCTTATTATTGATATAAAAAATTCTTAAAAAGTTTCATTCCATTCCGAGAACTTTTATTTCTGCACAAAAACAACACCATGGTAGTTCTGCTGAAAACAGCGTCAGTCTGGGGTTAGTTTCATTCAAATCATGCAAATTGGAGTCCAAAACAAGAGGAAAAGCATGAGAAAAAGTAGATATGTTGGAGACGTATCAACTCCCCCAAGCTTAAACCTTTGCTTGTCCTCAAACAATTCAGTTGATAAACTGAAAGTGAGAAAGAAAAAACTTTTACGAACTCTTTTGCTCTTGTTTGCATAAATAAGCTTAAACAACACCCATGTTTTCAGCCAACATTATAACTAACCATGTCAACAATAGCTCTTAAAGATTATAATGATTCATATCAATGACATAATCAGCCAGCAAGCAATAATAAGATATCTCAAACAACAACACATTGTCAAAATAACCATGATAAAATATGACAATAATGGTATCTCGCTAGCCCTTTCTGAGACCGCAAAACATAAATGCAGAGCACCTCCGAAGTTCAAGCAGTGACTAAACATTATAATTCATGATAGAAAAGATTCAGTCATGATGCACCCAATATTAGCTATACGCAATGAATAAATCATGACCGATGTGCCGTACTCAGTTTCTGGCGCTTGTTTTTAGAAGGTGGTGACACAACATAAAAGTAAATAGAAGGTCCCTTCGTAGAGGGAAGCAGTGATTTGCAAAGGTGCCAGAGCTCAAATTTTAAAACAGAGATAAATGAAATTTTGAGACATGCACCCTTCTCATTCACTTCACGACCATCAGTTATCAACATCTTCCATGCTAAGCACGCTAGTGGCGGTTCCCAAGCGGAAAGTAAAGGTTTTGACTCCATTGAGAGTTTTTGTTTGATTATTTAAGAGATGAACTCTTTTGTATTTTGCAGTTTGGGACTAGGCATCCCTATTACCGCCCATTTCCTCGTGCAATGGCGAGTGAATAAACACTCGACCTGAGGATAACATGCTTAGCATGGAAGATATCGACCACCTCCTGTCGTCCCATGAATGATCCAGGCACACAAAACGGATAATTTTTTAGAAGTTTTTAGACGTGGCGCATGCAAATTTACTTAGGACGGCAGGGTAATACCGTATATAGGTAGGTATGGTGGACTCATCTGGAATAGCTTTGGGTTCAAGGTTTTTGATGTACAAGCAGAATCCCCACTTAGTACAGGCGAAGGCTAGTAATTTAAGATTGGGAAGCGGCCAGCTAGAGAGCAACAACGATCATAACCAGGCATTATGCATAAGTAACACTGGACACTAGCATCAGTAGGATATGAACACCATGAACATAAATATTATAGAGGCTATATTGGTTTTGATTCAACTACATGCATTATAGAGGCTATATTGGTTTTGATTCAACTACATGCATGAACATGTACCAAATCAAGCCACTCGAACATTCAGAGGAGGATACCATATCATCATACTACATCACAATCATTGTAACGCTATGTTGATATCCAAGATAAATCATTATTAACTCCCAGCTACTTATGCATGGCATGAGAAACTATAATCTTTAATTGTCATTGCAAACATGTTTAATCATAATGGGCTGAATCAAGGGCACTAGGTAAACATATTTACATAGACAAGACAAGTTGAGTTTATACCAGTTTCTCTTTGCCACAGCCAGTTCATCGGATGTCGTCATTATTGCCTTTCACTTGCATGACCGAATGCTATGAATAATAGTGCAAGAGTGCCATGGACTAAGTTGGAATATGCAAACATTTTATTCAACAGGAGAAGACAAGGTAAAATGGGCCCTTATTAGTTCAACAGTTATTCATATGAGAGTCACTCAACATTTTCATCGTGGTCTTCTCCTCGGTAAGACTCAAATAAAAGAAAATAAATTCAGAGAAACACACTAAAATATTTTGGAGTTTTTGATTTTCTTAAGCAAGCATACAAGGGAAAAGCAAAAACGAGAAAAACTATTTACATGGGAAAGCTCCCAACAAGCAAAAGAAGAACAAGAAAATCTTTTTGGATTTTCTTTTTAGTACTACTACTAAGCATGCATAGAAAGTAAATTAACTACAACTAATTTTTTTGGTTTTTCTAAAGTTTTTCAAACACACAAGAAGAAAGCAAGAAAATAAATCTAAGCATGGATGATACAATGAAAAAGTGTGAACACCGACAAATGAAATGATATGTGAACATGAATATAATGTCAGTGAGAAACACGTACTCCCCCAAGCTTAGACTTTTGGCCTAACTTGGTAGTGAATCAGTAGCCTGGAGGGTAGTAGTCGGCGTGGTAGCTCACGGAGGCTCTCGGTGCGGAGGCCTCAGCATGCCGTGCCGCCAACACTGCTGCGTTGTGAGCTCGGGCCTCGCTCTCAAGAACAAAATATATTTCCTTGCTGTGATAATCAAAGAGAGCAGGTGCATGCAAATATGTGTCCACAACATGTGATTGGTTAAGCAACAAATTATAAGTGAACTTATCATCCCTTCCCTTGAGAATCTTATGCTCCTTTAAGGCATCAAAATCTAAATATCGAGTGGGTAGGATAGGGTCAAAGGGCAAAGATGAAACACCCAGTCATCGTGCTAAACGTGTGGCATAAATTCCACCATAGAACCAACCACTTTTGGCGTTATGCTGAAGTCTACGTGCAACAATCGCTCTAAGGTTATAATTCCTTTCACCAGTGAGAGCGGTGTGAATGAGGCTCAAGTCTGGCGAACAAAGTATGCTACAGTTTTGCTTGCCTACTATGCATTTCCCGTTAAATAATGCAAGGTACTGAATTGCGGGAAAGTGAATGCTCTTTATTCTTCCTTGCCTTACTCCCCTATTTTCACCATAACAAAGGCTAGTCAAGAAGGTCTCATACTCAGCCTTTGCTGGCTCATCAAGCGAACCCCAAAATGGAAGTTTGCAATGGTAAGCAAAATTTTCTAGTGAAATAGTAAATGGTTCATCATAAAGCATAAACGACACCCTAGACTCACGTGGAAAATATTTAAATCCTTTGACAAATGATTCATTGAGGAGATGGCGCTGTTCACACGTATCTGAGAGGTAGGGACCGAGATCGACATTGTGAACATATTGCTAAAATTCCTCCTTGATGCCCACCTGCACCATATATTCATCACAAGGCCATAAGCATGTTTTGGAGGTGGCATCTCGTGTCGAACTTTCACTTGGTTCAACGTAAGACCGGCGGACACAACTGTCACTAGAGGATGCCCCCGAGGATCGTCTCCTCGAAGAACTCCTTCCAAATAGGTTCATCATGTCCGCGTACAATTTTCTAACAATAAAATTTTTGGAGTGACAAAAATTTGTCAGCAAAACTTTGTAAGATTGATAGCAACTACTCATAGGGATACGTAGAGGCCATAACAAGCATTCAAACAACTTAGAACACTAAGAATTCAACATGCAAGCTTATCTACAGCAGCACCAAGAGTAGGTAATTATTCAAAGTATAAACCACTAAAACAAAAACTAATTGGACAAATGGTGGAGTCACATACCAAGCAACAATCCTCCGAAATAGTTTCGAAAACGGAGATTCGAGCAAAGAGATCGAAAATGGCAACGAAATGAGTAAGAACACGGAGAGAGAGCAATGGGAATTTTTTTCCTGGAGGTAGGTGACAATGTGGTATGAAGAGGTAAGTGAGGGGGGCCACGTGGGGACCACAACCCCCCCAGGGCGCGCCAGGGGTGCTGGCGCGCCCAGGTGGGTTGTGCCCACCTGGTGCACCCCCTTTGGTTATTTTTACACCAAAAGTTCTTAAATAATCAGGAAAAATCATATAAATTTTTCAGGGCATTATGAGAACTTTTATTTTTGGGTCATTTTTTTATTGCACTGGAAATTCAGAAAACAAACAAAACATGGCATTTTATTTTATTTAACTAATAAAACAGAGAATAAAAAGTAGGGACAAAAAGTAGTGCTTACTAAATTCATTGACTTCATACCGTTCACAAATGATTCATTAATAAGGTTGATCAAGTCTTATTAACAACCACTTTCGATTAGCATGAAACCGAAGAACTTTCGTAAATCACTAAGTTACCTCAATGGGGATATGCATTTCCCCAACAATAAGCATTTCATATTTCTTTTTGATAGTAGGTAGAGGTATTTGAAAACTTCCAATAGTGATTGTCGGAGATTTTTTAATAACATTAATACCATTCACTTGGAATTGTTTCTTCGGAAAGTGCACCGTATGCTCATTACCATTGATATTAAAAGTGACCTTGCTTTTATTGCAATCAATAACAGCCCCTACAGTGTTCAAGAAGGGTCTACCAAGGATAATCGACATGTTGTCGTCCTCGGGCATCTCAAGTATAACAAAGTCAGTCCAAATAGTAACATTAGCAACAACATTGGGCACATCCTCACAGATACCGATAGGTATGGCAGTTGATTTATCAGCCATTTGTAAAGATATTTCCGTAGGTGTGATTTTATTCAAGTCAAGTCTTTTATATAAAGAGAAAGGCATAACAGTAACACCAGCTCCTAAATCACACAAAGCAGTTTTCACATAATTATTTTTGATAGAGCAAGGTATAGTTGGTATTCCTGGATTTCCAAGCTTTTTATGTACTTCATCTTTAAAAGTATAATTAGCAAGCATAGTGGAGACTTTAGCTTCTGGTATTTTTCTCTTATTTGTGATGATGTCTTTCATATACTTTGCATAAGGAGGCATTTTCAAGATATCAGTCAAGCGAGTACGCAAAAAGACTGGCCTCAACATTTCAGCAAAGCATTCAAATTCTTCATTATCCTTTTTTTAGTTGAATCGGGTGGAATAGGCATAGGTTTTTGAACCCACGGTTCTCTTTCTTTACCATGTTTCCTAGCCACAAAGTCTCTTTTGTCATATCTTTTATTTTTAGGTTGTGGGTTATCAAGATCAACAGGTGGTTCTATCTCAACATATTAGTTGGTTCTTTATCATTTGTAGGTTGAGAGTCTTCATGAACCTCATCATTATCTTTTTCATTATCATTAGGTGAGTGTTCATTACCAGACTGAGTTTCAGCATCAGAGATAGAAGCTTCATTATCATCATTAGGAGGTTTTTCTATTTCAGGTTCACTAGAAGTGTGCAAAGTCCTATCATTTTTCTTTTTTCTTTTTCTTTCTAGAAGGACTAGGTGCACTAGTGTTGTTTCTTTATGAATCTTGTTCAATTCTTTTAGGGTGTTGTAACACCCACGATGCGGCTATATCTCCCACGTGTCAAAGCACGACTTAGAGGCATAAACACATTTTAAGCAATGTCACAAGTGGGGTAATCTTCACACAACCCATGTAATGAATGAGAAAAGAGATACATAGTTGGCTTACAATCGCCACGTCACACAATACATAAATAGCATTACAATCATCCAGATACAATCAAGGTCCGACTACGGAACCAAAATAAAGACAACCCCAAATGCTTAATGTCCCCGATCGCCCCAACTGGGCTCCACTACTGATCGTCTGGAAAGGAAACGTAGTATCGTCCAAAGTCCTCATCGAACTCCCACTTAAGCTCAATCGAATCTCCTGGAATGGTATCATCGGTCCCTGCATCTGGTTTTGGAAGTAATCTGTGAGTCACGGGGACTCAGCAATCTCACACCCTCGCAATCAAGACTATTTAAGCTTATAGGTAGGGAAAAGGTATGAGGTGGAGCTGCAGCAAGCACTAGCATATATGGTGGCTAACATACACAAATGAGAGCGAGAAGAGAAAGGCAAGGCACGGTCGAGACACTATGATCAAGAAGTGATCCTAGAACAACCTACGTTCAAGCATAACACGAGACCGTGTTCTCTTCCCGGAATCCGCCGAAAAGAGACCATCACGGCCACACACTCTGTTGATTCATTTTAATTAAGTTTAAATTTCAGGTTTTCTACAACCGGACATTAACAAATTCCCATCTGCCCATAACCACGGGCACGGCTTTCGAAAGTTCAAATTCCTGCAGGGGTGTCGCAACTTAGCCCATCACAAGCTCTCACGGTCAATGAAGGATATTCCTTCTCCCAAGAAAATCCGATTAGACTCGGAATCCCGGTTACAAGACATCTCGACAATGGTAAAACAAGTCCAGCAAGACCACCCGCTGTGCCGACAAATCCCGATAGGAGCTGCACATATCTCGTTCTCAGGGCACACCGGATGAACACTACGTACAACTAAAACCAACCCTCAAGTTTCCCCGAGGTGGCGCTGCAAGTGGCTCTGTTTTGGACCAACACTTAGAGGAGCACTGGCCCGGGGGTTTAAATAAAGATGACCCTTGAGTCCGCGGAACCCAAGGGAAAAAGAGGCTAGGTGGCGAATGGTAGGCCTTGCTGGAGGAGTTTTATTCAAGGCGAACTGTCAAGGGGTTCCCATTATAACCCAACCGTGTAAGGAACGCAAAATCAAGGAACATAACACTGGTATGACGGAAACTAGGGCGGCAAGAGTGGAACAAAACACCAGGCATAAGGCCGAGCCTTCCACCCTTTATCAAGTGTATAGATGCATTAAAAATAGACAAGATATAATAATGATATCCCAACAATAAACATGTTCCAACAAGGAACAAACTCCAATCTTCACCTGCAACTAGCAACGCTATAAGAGGCGCTGAGCAAAGCGGTAACATAGCCAAACAACGGTTTGCTAGGACAAGGTGGGTTAGAGGTTTGACATGGCAATATGGGAGGCATGATAAGCATGTGGTAGGTATCTTAGCATAGGCATAGCAATAGAGCGAGCATCTAGCAAGCAAAGATACAAGTGATTTCGAGGGTATCGTCATCTTGCCTGCAAAGTTCTCCAAGTTGACGTTAGCTTGATCCTCGTAAGCGTACTCAACGGATTCCTCGATCACGTACTCGTCTCCCGGCTCTACCCAAGCAAGAACACAAGCAAAGGGAGACAAAATCAACCACGTGCAATGCACAAGCAACATGATGCAAAACATGGCATGACATGCGGGATGCGATATGCAATGCATATGCATGTTTTGGAAAGGAAAGATTGAACCTGGCCTCAACTTGGAAAACCAAGAGTGCCACTGGAAAGATGAGTTGATTTCGGTCGAAATCGATATAAAGATCACCGGAATCGGATGCACGGTTTGCAAATGACAAGCAAACCAAATATGGCTCCGATCTGCGATTAACAGCACGAGGCCATCTAAATGCATCAAGAACAACATGCTAATGCACTCTAACATAACAACAAAGCACATGGCAGGGATCCACTCAAGATTCTTGACAAAACATGAACACTGAGCTACGACTAAATCACAAAATAGCAGGTTCAAACAAGCATGGCAAAAGTGCAAAAGATATCAGGTTACAGACTTAGTGAAAATACCAACATGTCAGGAATTTAACATCAGGAAGCAATGTTTAGAGAAGGATATCAACATGCTACAGGAAAATATCATGGCAAAACAAGCCATGGCATGAAGCTACTCAAAGCATACAACAAAAGTCCCTTACTGACCATAAGCCAAAAGGGATCAGAAAATACAATGGCAACCATGTGAACATAGCAACTTTCGTTAACAGATTCAGACTTGGTAGAAAACTGGAACATGGCAAAACAGGTTCACGTAGGCATGTTTGCGAGCTCGATGCACTCACCACAAGACATTGCATGACAAAATAAGCATACTAGTAAGTAGACATGGCATAGAAGCTAAACATGGTAAGAACAACCTCATAGCATGCATGGATCAACTACAACAACCTCGGCAAAATTGCTTAACATGTAAACAATCTGCCAGGAACATTTTATAGCAAAGGTAGAGCTCGATTGAGTCAAGCTAGGGTGCTCCATAATTGCAAACAAAGACATGGATGGATAGAGCACAACAATAACTCAAAATCACCCTTACTGAACATGCTCAAAAAAGGCATGGATCACTCTGTAGCAACAAGAATACATGGCATAAAAATATTATCAGGGCAATGACTTAGAAGATTTCTAAGTCCCTGAAATCAGCAACATTACGAGGGCTACTTTGCCTGCTTGTGCTAGTCACCACAAAGACCACAAAAATACATGGTATACACCCCTGTAAAGATGGCATGGCATACTTAAAAACACATGTAGGGCTCAAGTTCATAGGATGCACACATTAAACATGGCAAAAATGACAAATGACCAATTACTGATAAGAATCTGAAACTAACATTGCATAGCACTCTTGCAACAATATTTAGGGCATCAAGATGAAATCAAATGAACATGGTGCAATGGAATGAAATGAAGTACTCATCGAGATGAACAATTTGACATACTACACGCCCAAAACGGAGCCACGGATGCACATATATGATGCGATGAAAAACGCTAAAAATTACTGGGACTGAGGCAAAAAGTCAACCCTCTCAGATCTAGGGTTTGCACGCGGATCGAAGATCGCCAGGGAGCTCGCCGGAGTTTGAAGAAGCTCGCGGGATGAGGGGACTTGCCGGACTTGGGCGTCGGAGGGCGGCGTGGCGCTGGTCCAGGACGGCGCCGACGAGGACCTGCGGCGGTGCGGCGAGGTCGGGCGGCGAGGCGGCGCGGCGAGTCGCGGCCGGCGGGGAGGCGGCGACCGAACTTGGTGGCGGGGACGGCGGGGCGATGCGGGCGGCGGCGCTGGAGGCAGGCGGCGGGGCGGAGCGGATC
>NC_041388.1:96380375-96394649 GCF_002162155.2 Triticum dicoccoides
CAGGGACGTGGGACGGGAGGGCCCGCGGCGGGCTTCAGCGGGCCGACGCGGTTGGCGGCGAAGTGTGCGCCAGCTCGAGGACACGTGGCGCCCGCGGGTTGGCTGGCGCGGCGGCGGGGACGACGTGGCGCGATGCAATTGTTCGGGGCGACGTGGCTGGAGGCGGTGGACACGTCCGGCGCGGCGTGGACGCGTCCGACGGCGCGAGGGGAAGGATAGACTAGGGTTTGATCCGAAAATTTCGGGGGAGATGCATTTTTATAGGTAGAGGGAGCTAGGAGGCTCCAAATTGAGCACGGTTTGCGGCCACGCGATCGTGATTGAACGAGCGAGATGATGGAGGGGGTTTAGGTGAGTTTTGGGCCACTTTGGAGGGGTGTTGGGCTGCAACACACACGACGCCTTTTCGGTTCCTTGGTTAACCGTTGGAGTATCAAACAAAGTCCAAATGGCATGAAACTTGACAGACGGTCTACCGGTAGTAAACCAAGGCTGCTTGGCAAGTCTCGATCCAATCCGAAAATGTTTAACAGCCGCACATGAAAAGAGGCAAAAGGGGGACACCGGAGGACATAGGAGCGCCGGAATGCAAAAACGGATAACGGGGAAAAAATGCTCGGATGCATGAGACGAACACGTATGCAAATGCGATGCACATGATGACATGATATGAGATGCATGACAAAGACAAAAACAACACGACGACAAAACCGAACAACGAGGAATATCATAACTTAGTGCCGGAAATGGCAAGAGTTGGAATACAATTATGGCAGGTTACATACGGGGTGTTACAACACTCCATCACTACGAAAGGATCTCGTCCCAAGATCTAGGACTGGAAAAACTCCGGATATTCGAAGCAGAGGTGGTCCTCGCGTTCCCAGGTGACTTCACGGTCGGAATGATGTGACCACTTGACTTTCAGGAATTTGATAGACTTGTTGCGAGTCTTGGGCTTAGTTTCTTCAAGAATAGCAACAGTGTGCTCATGATAAGACATGTCTTCTTGGAGATCAATCTCTTCAAAGTTGATGGTGCAGTCAGGAGTCTTGAAACACTTGCGGAGTTGAGACACGTGAAACACCTCGTGCACGTTTGCAAAGTTGGATGGAAGCTCAAGTTGATAGGCGAGATCGCCTCTTTTGCCAATGATCTTGAAAGGACCCACGTATCTAGGGGCAAGCTTCCTTTTGATACCGAAGCGACGAGTACCTTTCATTGGAGAGACGCGGAGGTAGACATGGTCTCTGATCTCGAAAGCCAAGTCATGATTCTTGCTATCATAGTAACTCTTCTGGCGCGATTGCGCGGCTTTGAGATTTTCACGAATGACTTTGCACATTTCTTCAGCCTCTGTGATCAAGTCATTGCCAAGAAGTTGTTGTTCACCAGACTCTGACCAGTTTAGAGGAGTATGACACTTCCTGCGATACAGATTCTCGAATGGGGCCTTGCCCGAACTCGCTTGGAAGCTGTTGTTATAGGAGAACTCGACATATGGAAGACAATCTTTCCACTTCATACCGAAAGAAATGACACAAGCCCTGAGCATATCTTTAAGGATTTGATTGACTCACTCGACTTGGCCACTGGTTTGAGGATGAAAAGCTGTGTTGAAGCGAATGTTGGTGCCCATGGCCTTCTGAAAAGAATCCCAGAACTTGGAGGTAAAGATGCTCCCACGATTTGAAGATATCAACTGCGGAATGTTGTGCAAGGAGACAATCCTGGAGGTATATAGCTCTGCCATCTGAGCTGCTGTAATAGATTCTTTGATAGGAAAAAAATGAGCCACTTTGGTGAGCTTGTCGATGACAACAAAGATAGCATCATTGCCACGCTTGGACTTGGGGAATCCAGTCACGAAGTCCATCTCAATATGGTCAAACTTCCATTCTGGAATGGCAAGAGGTTGGAGGAGACCAGCTGGTCGTTAGTGTTCTGCTTTCACTCTTCTGCAGACATGACATTCATTCACGAACTGAGCAATCGCGCGCTTCATTCGAGTCCACCAATACGACTGCTTGAGGTCCTGGTACATCTTTGTACTTCCAGGGTGAATAGAGAGGAGAGAATTGTGAGCTTCGTTCATAATGACTTTACGAAGGTCACCTTTAGGCACAACAATGCGATCCTCGAAGAATAGAGTATCCTTGTCATCAAGACGATAGCATTTGTACTTGGGTTGACTCTTGGCAATCCCAATCTTCACCTTCTTCACCATAGCATCAAGAAGTTGAGCCTCGCGAATCTGATCTTCCAAAGTAGGGGAGACTTGGAGGTTGGCAAGGAATCCTTGAGGAACAACTTGAAGATTAAGTTTGCGGAAAGCTTCACAAAGCTCTGGTTGGTAGGGCTTGATAATCAAACTATTGCAGTAAGCCTTCTTGCTCAAAGCGTCAACAATGACATTGGCCTTGCCTGGAGTATATTCGATACTCGGATTATACTCTTGAATCATTTCGACCCAACGAGTTTGCCTGAGGTTGAGGTTTGGCTGAGTGAAGATGTACTTGAGACTCTTATGATCAGTGAAGATGTCCACTTTTCTTCCCAACAAGATATGTCTCCATGTTAAAAGAGCATGGAAAACTGCCGCCAAATCAAGGTCATGAGTGGGGTAGTTCTTTTCGTTGGGCTTCAACTGGCGAGAGGTATAGGCCACAACTTTATTCTCTTGCATCGACACTGCACCGAGACCTTGAAGGGAAGCATCACAGAAAACCTCGAACGGTTTGGATTCATCAGGAGGAGTCAGAACTGGAGCAGTGACTAACTTCTCTTTGAGGGTGTTGAAAGCGATGTCACATTCGGGCGACCAGACATACTTCACATGCTTCTGGAGGAGGTTGGAAAGAGGCTTCACAATCTTAGAGAAGTTCTCAACGAACCTTCGACAATAGCTTGCGAGCCCAAGGAAGCTGCGGAGTTGCTTCACATTCTAAGGTGGTTCCCAATTCACAATTGCAGACACCTTCTCAGGATTAATAGCTATGCCCTTGGCGGAGATGATATGCCCAAGGTAGAGAACCTCATCGAGCCAAAACTCGCACTTTGAAAACTTCGCATAGAACTGATGTTCTCTGAGTTTGTCCAGAACCAATCTCAAGTGCTTGGCATGATCCTCCTTGTTCTTGGAAAAGACCAAAATGTCATCGAGGTAGACCAAGACAAAGTCATTTGTGTAGGCGTTGAAGATGAAGTTCATCATGCGAGAGAATGTTGGAGGTGCATTGAAAAGGCCGAAAGACATGACAGTGTATTCATATGAACCATAGCTTGTTCTGAATGCTATCTTGGGGATATCTTCTTCACGAATGCGAATCTGATGATAGCCCATACGGAGTTCAACCTTGGAGAATACTTGAGCACCTTTGAGTTGTTCGAAAAGCTCATTGATGTTGGGAAGTGGGTACTTGTTCTTTATGGTCTTCTTGTTCAATGGACGGTAGTCGACACAAAGTCGGTCCGTTCCATCCTTCTTCTTTACAAAAAGAACACCACAACTCCATGGAGAAGAACTTGGTCGGATGAGACCCATACGCTCTTGAATATCGAGTTGTTTCTTCAGCTCCTTCAACTCTTCAGGTCCAAGCTTGTAAGGACGTTTGCAAATAGTTTCCGTGCCAGGCTCAAGATCGATGACGAATTCAACTGGCCGGTGAGGAGGCATTCCTGGAAGCTCTTCTGGAAAGACGTCTTGATTTTCACAAACGACTAGAATCTGAGAGATGGCATCCAACTCGCCCTTCTCATTGAGAGAAAACAGTCGAATGGTGTCATCACGAGTGGCAAAAATGATTACATCCTCAAACGAATGTGTCAATTGAATCTGCCTGGCAGCACAATCAAGGGAGCCTTGTGCTTAGAAAGCCAGTCCATTCCGAGAATAAGATCAATATCCGAGTTACCAAGGACCACTAGAGAGGACAGAAACTTATATTCGCCCAACGTGATAGTAACATCCGGGACACAATTGTTAGATGTCATTTGCTTGCCCGGGGACACAATCTTCAACGGGAAAGGAATCTTTTCGGTCACAAAATCATGCTTGGCAACAAAAGGTCTTGAAATAAAAGAAAGCGATGCACTAGTGTCAAAAAGAACTTTTGCAGGAACATCGTTAACAGGAAGGTTACCCATGATAACTTCTGACGAGTCCTCTGCCTGAGCTGCGTTCATCATGTTGACCTTGGCATGCTTGGGATTATGCTTGACCACTGCGGTGCTGGCAGATCTCATAGGAGGAGGAGGAGGAAGACGCCTCTGATTGAAGAATTTGTGGGCATAGTGACCCTTCTGCCGACACTTGTTGCACGTGACCTCCGAGAGCGGACGGTGATACGGAGCACTTGATCTTGGAGCATGAGACGAAGTCTTGTTCTAAAAGCCTAGGTTGGGTGGGTGGGAAGATCCATTGCCACCTTTGCTCTTCTGCTGATAAGGCTGACAGAACGGAGGAGGAGGAGGCAACCAATACTTTTGCTGCTTAGTTGTCACTTGAGTTGAGGAAGAAGGAGTTGCATCTCTGACTCGCTTCTTGGAAGCATCGCACTTGAGTTGAGCAGCCTCTTGTTTCAGTGCCATGTTGTAAAACTCATCGTACTTGTTCGGCTCAAAAAGCACAAGAGCTAGTTGTAGATCTTCTCCGAGGCCACCTCTGAACTGATAAATCATGCTCTTCTCGTCAGGGACGTCTTGCTTGGCGAAACGAGCAAGCTTCTGGAACATGATGTTATACTGGTAAACAGACAATCTGCCTTGCTTCAGATTGCGGAACTCGTCCTGCTTGCTCTCAACAACACTCTGAGGAATGTGGTGAGCTTTGAAGTCTTGGTGGAATTCATCCCAGGTAATCACACGACCTCCTCTGGAATCTTTGTACTGCTGATACCATTCTGCAGCTTGGTCTTTGAGTTGGAACGAGGCAAACTTGACAAAGTCCTCAGGCCTGACGTTGCTGCACTCGAAATGCTTGCAGATATCCGTGAGCCAATCATCAGCGTCTGTTGCCTCGACACAGTTGCTGAAGGTCTTTGGCTGGTTTGCGAGGAAATGGTTGAGTGTAGCAAACTAATTCTGATTGTTACCATGGCCTTGATTCCCTTGGTTGCGCTCTTGCAAGAGTCGCATGAGCATCTGTGTGTTGGCATTGGTAGCGACCATCACAGCTTGCCATGCCTCCGGAGGTGGAGGTGGTGGTGATGGTTTAGGATTCTGACGCGTTGGAGGAGCCATCCTGAAGAGGGTGACATCCGTTAGCATCTTGAAAGACATATATTCAAGCTGAATCAATGGATTGAAATTGCAACATATAGTCTTAACATTCGAACAAGAATGAACGAATGCAATCCAATTAAATGGTCACACTTCCATAAATTGAGAAGCCACTTAGATAGAAGTAGAAGAATAAAACAACAAGGTACGGATATGAACAAATACTCGGTGAGGATTACCTAATCACAAACCAAATATCTGCGGAAGAAATACTAGAGCTACATGAAGTCCCACCTATGAAACTCCCGAAATTTTCCCGGTTATGCAATCAGGTGTTGGGGATACAGGGGAAGCATAATATCTCACCCAAATCTAGCAAATCCTACATCCAGCTGTATCCATCCTTCAACACATAACCAAGAAACTTCGGAAATCATTTACCTCAACCTTCTATAAGCATCCGTTATACGAGTTATGGCAATACTCCCGAACTCCCGCCCTAGTACTGGGTAGCGTCAAGGTTATCTCACCAACAACTGCATAAAAGAGATTTTCGATGTCGGCGAAACTCAGGTATTCCAGAATTACAACGATAAAATTGTGACGACAACACCTCGGAGCTCAACTCCCCGGGACACTGCCACAACCCCTAAATGTCAGGAGGCACCAAGAACAATGTTCTCGTCACAAAACCATTGGAACGGTTCCAAGATTCCCGCGTGATCCTAATTTTTTTAGTGAAATTTGAGAAGAGAAGAGTCAAAACTCTATGTCAGGATGCCTCACCAGAGCGACGAAGGGACTGAGGAGTAAAAAGAATCCTACTCTCCGATATATATAATCCTAAATGACTCAAAACATTTTTCTAGACTCAACAACGCCAGCGATTCGATCAAGCAGGGGGCTCCTAAGTTGGGGAAGGCTCTGATTACCAACTTGTAACGCCCACGATGCGGCTATATCTCCCACGTGTCGAAGCACGACTTAGAGGCATAACCGCATTGTAAGCAATGTCACAAGTGGGGTAATCTTCACAAAACCCATGTATTGAATGAGAAAAGAGATACATAGTTGGCTTACAATCGCCACGTCACACAATACATAAATAGCATTACAATCATCCAGATACAATCAAGGTCCGACTACGGAACCAAAATAAAGACAACCCCAAATGCTTAATGTCCCTGATCGCCCCAACTGGGCTCCACTAGTGATCGTCTAGAAAGGAAACGTAGTATTGTCCTGAGTCCTCATCGAACTCCCACTTGAGCTTAGTTGAATCTCCTGGAATGGTATCATCGGTCCCTGCATCTAGTTTTGGAAGTAATCTGTGAGTCACGGGGACTCAGCAATTTCACACCCTCGTGATCAAGACTATTTAAGCTTATAGGTAGGGAAAAGGAATGAGGTGGAGCTGCAGCAACCACTAGCGTATATGGTGGCTAACATACGCAAATGAGAGCGAGAAGAGAAAGGCAAGGCACGATTGAGACATATGATCAAGAAGTGATCCTAGAACAACCTATGTTCAAGCATAACACGAGACCGTGTTCTCTTCCCGGACTCTGCCAAAAAGAGACCATCACGGCCACACACTCTGTTGATTCATTTTAATTAAGTTTAAATTTCAGGTTTTCTACAACCAGACATTAACAAATTCCCATCTGCCCATAACCGCGAGCACACCTGTCGAAAGTTCAAATCCCTGCAGGGGTGTCACAACTTAGCCCATCACAAGCTCTCACGGTCAACGAAGGATATTCCTTCTCCCAAGACAATCTGATTAGACTCAGAATCCCGGTTACAAGACATCTCGACAATGGTAAAACAAGTCCAGCAAGACCACCCACTATGCCGACAAATCCCGATAGGAGCTGCACATATCTCGTTCTCAGGGCACATCAGATGAACACTACGTACAACTAAAACCAACCCTCAAGTTTCCCCGAGGTGGCACTGCAAGTGGCTCTGTTTTGGACCAACACTCAGAGGAGCACTGGCCCGAGGGTTTAAATAAAGATGACCCTGGAGTCCGCGGAACCCAAGGGAAAAAGAGGCTAGGTGGCGAATGGTAGGCCTTGCTGGAGGAGTTTTATTCAAGGCGAACTGTCAAGGGGTTCCCATTATAACCGAACTGTGTAAGGAACGCAAAATCAAGGAACGTAACACCGGTGTGACAGAAACTAGGGCGGCAAGAGTGGAACAAAACACCAGGCATAAGGCCGAGCCTTTCACCCTTTACCAAGTGTATAGATGCATTAAAAATAGACAAGATATAATAATGATATCCCAACAATAAACATGTTCCAACAAGGAACAAACTCCAATCTTCACCTGCAACTAGCAACGCTATAAGAGGGGCTGAGCAAAGCGGTAACATAGACAACGGTTTGCTAGGACAAGGTGGGTTAGAGGTTTGACATGGCAATATGGGAGGCATGATAAGCATGTGGTAGGTATCGTAGCATAGGCATAGCAATAGAGTGAGCATCTAGCAAGCAAAGATAGAAATGATTTCGAGGGTATGGTCATCTTGCCTACAAAGTTCTCCGAGTTGACGTTAGCTTGATCCTCGTAAGCTTACTCAACGGGTTACTCGATCACGTACTCGTCTCCCGGCTCTACCCAAGCAAGAACACAAGCAAAGGGAGACACAATCAACCACGTGCAATGCACATGCAACATGATGCAAAACATGGCATGACATGCGGGATGCGATATGCAATGGATATGCATGTTTCGGAAAGGAAAGATTGAACCTGGCCTTAACTTGGAAAACCAAGAGTGCCACTGGAAAGATGAGTTGATTTCGGTCGAAATCGATATAAAGATCACCGGAATCGGATGCACGGTTTGCAAATGACAAGCAAAACAAATATGGCACCGATCTGTGATTTACAGCATGATGTCATCTAAATGCATCAAGAACAGCAAGCTAATGCACTCTATCATAACAACAAAGCACATGGCAGGGATCCACTCAAGATGCTTGACAAAAGATGAACACTGAGCTACGGCTAAATCACAAAATAGCAGGTTCAAACAAGCATGGCAAAAGTGCAAAAGATATCAGGTTACAGACTTGGTGAAAATAACATGTCAGGAATTTAACATCAGGAAGCAATGTTTAGAGCAGGATATCAGCATTCTACAGGAACATATCATGGCAAAACAAGGCATGTCATGAAGCTACTCAAAGCATAAAACAAAAGTCCCTTACTGACCATAAGCCAAAAGGGATCAGAAAATACAATGGCATACATGTGAACATAGCAACTTTCGTTAACAGATTCAGACTTAGTAGAAAACTGGAACATGGCAAAACAGATTCACGTAGGCATGTTTGCGGGCTCGATGCACTCACCACAAGACATTGCATGACAAAATAAGCATACACCCAGTAAGTAGACATGGCATAGAAGCTAAACATGGCAAGAACAACCTCATAGCATGCATGGATCAACTACAACAACCTCGGCAAAATTGCTTAACATGTAAACAATCTGCCAAGAACATTTTATAGCAAAGGTAGAGCTCGATTGAGTCAAGCTAGGGTGCTCCATAATTGCAAACAAAGACATGGATGGATAGATCACAACAATAACTCAAAATCACCCTTACTGAACATGCTCAAAAGAGGCATGGATCACTCTGTAGCAACAAGAATACATGGCGTAAAAATATTATCAGGGCAATGACTTAGAAGATTTCTAAGTCCCTGAAATCAGCAACATTACGAGGGTTACTTTGCCTGCTTGTGCTAGTCACCACAAAGACCACAAAAATACATGGTATACACCCCTGTAAAGATGGCATGGCATACTTCAAAACACATGTAGGGCTCAAGTTCATAGGATGCACACATTAAACATGGCAAAAATGACAAATGACCAATTACTGATAAGAATCTGAAACTAACATTGCATAGCACTCTTGCAACAATATTTAGGGCATCAAGATGAACTCAAATGAACATGGTGCAATGGAATGGAATGAAGTACTCATCGAGATGAACAATTTGACATACTACACGCCCAAAACGGAGCCACAGATGCACATATATGATGCGATGAAAAACGCTAAAAATTACTGGGACTGAGGCAAAAAGTCAACCCTCTCAGATCTAGGGTTTGCACGCGGATCGAAGATCGCCAGGGAGCTCGCCGGAGTTTGAAGAAGCTCGCCGGATGAGGGGACTTGCCGGACTTGGGCGTCGGAGGGCGGCGTGGCGCTGGTCCGGACGGTGCCAGCGAGGACCTGCGGCGGTGCGGCGAGTCGCGACCGGCGGGGAGGCGGCGACCGGACTTGGTGGCGGGGACGGCAGGGTGATGCGGGCGGAGGCGCGCGCGGGCGGCACTGGATGCAGGCGGCGGGGCGGAGCGGATCGGGGACGCGGGGCGGGAGGGCCCGCGACGGGATTCAGCAGGCCGACGCGGTTGGCGGCGAAGTGGGCGCCGGCTCGGGGACACGTGGCGCCCGCGGGTTGGCTGGCGCGGCGGCAGGGACGATGTGGCGCGATGCGATTGGCCGGGACGACGTGGCTGGAGGCGGTGGACACGCCCGGCGCGGCGTGGACGCGTCTGGCGGCGCGAGGGGAAGGATAGACTAGGGGTTGATCCGAAAATTTTAGGGGAGATGCCTTTTTATAGGTAAAGGGAGCTAGGAGGCTCCAAATTGAGCACGGTTTGTGGCCACGTGATCGTGATCGAATGACCGAGATGATGGAGGGGGTTTAGGTGGGTTTTGGGCCAGTTTGGAGGGGTGTTGGACTGCAACACACACGAGGCCTTTTCGGTTCCTCGGTTAACCGTTGGAGTATCAAACGAAGTCCAAATGGCATGAAACTTGACAGGCGGTCTACTGGTAGTAAACCAAGGCCGCTTGGCAAGTTGGGTCCAATCTAAAAACGTTTAACACCCGCACATGAAAAGAGGCAAAAGGGGGACACCGAAGGACATAGGAGCGCCGGAATGCAAAAGGGACAACGGGGAAAAAATGCTCGGTTGCATGAGACGAACACGTATGCAAATGCGATGCACATGATGACATGATATGAGATGCATGAAACAGACAAAAACAACATGACGGCAAAACCCAACAACGAGGAATATCATAACTTAGTGCCGGAAATGGCAAGAGTTGGAATACAAATATGTCAGGTTACATACGGGGTGTTATAGGTGTCCCTCAGGATAAAGTGGTTCTTGAGTTATTTTA
Organism: Triticum dicoccoides; assembly: GCF_002162155.2. Lineage (NCBI taxonomy): Eukaryota > Viridiplantae > Streptophyta > Magnoliopsida > Poales > Poaceae > Triticum > Triticum dicoccoides. The sequence goes on from NC_041388.1 coordinate 96,390,813, forward strand.
CCTCCTATAGTTGCAACTCTAACAGCAAAGTCATGCATATTATGATTCATTTCATCAAGCAATTCTCTTTGAGATTTAGCAACTTGTTCTAATTGAGTTTGACGCATAGAAGCATGTTTTCCAACACCTCTAATGTCATTTGATATTCTAAATAACAAGTCACTCAAGCGAGCAATCATATCGGAATTATATTTCAATTGTTCCATAACATTTGCATTGAAGTGATCTTGTTTCCTAATGTAGTTTTCAAACTCATAAAGGCATTGACTAGGATGCATATTGTGAGGATTATCATTATCATTGAACTTCATAAGAGAATTTATGTATACCACCTTAGGCATTGGTGGTGTATTAAGCCCATGTATTTCTTCAATAGGAGGTAAATTTTTAACATCCTCAACTTTAATACCTTTTTCCTTCATATATTTCTTTGCCTCTTGCATATCTTCGGGACTGAGATATAATATACCCCTCTTCTTTGGAGTGGGTTTAGGCGGTGGTTCAGGAATAGTCCAATCATCATAATTTTTCAATATTCAATAATTCTTCAGCTTGAGCAATAGTTCGTTCCCTGAAAACACAACCAGCACAACTATCTAGGAAGTCCCTTGAAGCATCGGTTAGTCCATTATAGAAGATATCAAGTATTTCATTTTTCTTAAGAGGATGATCAGGCAAAGCATTAAGTAACTGGCAAAGCCTCCTCCAAGCTTGTGGGAGACTCTCTTCTTTAGTTTGAGCAAAGTTAAATATTTCCTGTAAGGTGGCTTATTTCTTATGAGCAGGAAAATATTTTTCAGAGAAGTAATAAATCATATCCTAGGGACTACACACACAACCAAGAGCAAGAGTATTGTACCAAGCTTTAGCATCACCCTTTAATGAGAAAGGAAATAATTTGATAAATAAAGTAATAGCGAGTTTTCTCATCATGTGTAAAAAGGGTGGCTATGCCATTCAACTTAATAAGATGTGCCACAACAGTTTCAGTTTCATAACCATGGAAAGGATCAGATTCAACCAGAGTAATTAGCTCTGGTCGACAAATAATTCATAATCCTTATCATCAGTACAGATAGGTGAAGTAGCAAACTTAGGATCATATTTCATTCTAGCATTCAGAGATTTTTCTTTATACTTGTGTAGTAATTTCTCTAGATCATCTCTATCATTGCAAGCAAGCATATCTCTAGTTGCTTCTTCACTCATAACTTTACCTTCCGGTACCTTAGGCAATTCATATCTAGGAAGGCTAGTTCTAGTAGGTGTTTCAGGAGTTTCAGTTTCAAGCTCATCATCAGATTCAACAACATCATGTTGTATAACTCTAGCAATTTGTCTATCAAGAAATTCACCAAGTGGCACATCATCATTATCAAGCAAGGTACTAGCATCATCGTAAGCATCATTCATAGCAGAAGTAGCATCATCAATAACTTGCGACATATCAGGATTAATAGAATGTGGTGGTGTTGCAAGTTTACTCATAACAGGAGGTGAATCTAAAGCAGAACTAGTTGGCAGTTCCTTACCTTCCCTCGTCTTAGAGGGATAAATCTTAGTCTTTGGATCCTTCAGATTCTTCATAGTGATAATATGGTAATAATCCCAAGTGACTCAACAAATATAGCTATGCTCCCTGGCAATGGCGCCAGAAAAAGGTCTCGATAACCCACAAGTATAGGGGATCGCAATAGTTTTCGAGGGTAAAGTATTTAACCCAAATTTATAGATTCGACACAAGGGGATCCAAAGAATATTTGAAGGTATTAGCAGCTGAGTTGTCAATTCAACCACACCTGGAGATTAATTATCTGCAGCAATATGATCAATAGCAAAGTAGTTTGATGGTTTTGATAGTAGTGATAGTAGCAACGGTAACAGTAACAGTGATAATAGTAATTTGTAGCAAGTGTAACAATAATGATAGCAATAGTAATGCAGCAAGATCAATAAGGATAAATTCATAGGCATTGGATCGGTGACTTGTTGGATGACATTCATCATGTGACAGTTATAACATAGGGCGATACGGCACTAGCTCGAGTTCATCGATATAATATAGGCATGTATTCCATAAATAGTCATACGTGCTTTATTAAAAGAACTTGCATGGCATCTTTTGTCCTACCCTCTCGTGGCAACAGGGTCCATATTAGAAACTAATGGATATTAAGGCCTCCTTTTAACAGAGAACAGGAACAAAGCATTGACACATAGTGAGTACATGAACTCCTCTAACTACGATCATCACCGGGAGTGGCCCGGTTGTTGTCACTCCAGGGTTGCCGGATCATAACCGTAGTAGGTGACTATAACTTGCAAGATAGGATCTAAAACATGGATACACTGATGAATTCATAAATGGTTCAGATCTGAAATCATGGCAACCGGGCCCAAAGTGACAAGCATTAAGCATGGCAAAGTCATAACAACATCAATCTAAGAACATAGTGTATACTAGGGATCGATCCCTAACAAAACTAACTCGATTACATGATGAATCTCATCCAACTCCTCACCGACCAGTGAGCCTACGAAGGAATTACTCACTCCCGGTGGGGAGCATCATGGAATTGGCGATGGAGACGGGTTGGTGATGACGAAGAACGAAGATCCCCCTCTATGGAGCCCCAAACGGACTCCAGATCTGCCCTCCCGAGGAAGAACAGGGCTTGGCGGTGGCTCCGTCTCGTGGATTGCAATAATTCTTTCTCCTTGATTTTTTCTGGAATAATGTGAATTTATAGTATCATGGGGGTCATCAACGGGGCCACTAGGTGGGTACAACCCACCTGGGTGCGCCAGGAGAGGGGGCGCGCCCTGGTGGGTTGTGCCCACCCAGGGGCCCCTCTCTGGTGGGCCTTGGCTCCAAAAATTCTTATTATTGATATAAAAAGTCCTCAAAAAGTTTCGTTCCATTCCGAGAACTTTTATTTCTGCACAAAAACAACACCATGGTAGTTCTGCTGAAAACAACGTCAGTCCGAGGTTAGTTTCATTCAAATCAGAGTCCAAAAGAAGAGGAAAATCGTGAGAAAAAGTAGATACGTTGGAGACGTATTAGACCGTGGCGCAGAGCTTGGATGAGTCGAGGGATTTGACCTTGACCCGGACCCCCTCCTCCTCGCAGAGAGAGAGCTCGTCAACCACGACGACCTTGCCGAGGATGCGGGACATGTTCCGAATGACCCGCTCCGAGCGGGCGATGTCGGGGAGGCCACATATGAGGATTCAGGCCGTGTCTAGGACAACGATCGCCAGGGGGTCCCGCACTAGCACGGAGATGTCCACCACTAGCTTGTTGAGGGCTAGGGTGATGTCGCCGTTGCGGGTGCCGTAGTCATGGCTAACCACGTCGGGGAACACAACCAAGAACTGGCCGCCTGCCAATAGGGTAACCTGCCAATCCCAGGTGCAGGAGGTGGTTGAGCTCGGCCTCTATCATCTCCGGTGAGGCAACCCCATCCTTCACGGTGACAATCGCTAGGAGCGATGGTGAGGGGGTGGGGATGTCTGGCACCTCGATGTGGAAGAAGCTGAGGCCCTCTATCCCATGCCCGTACATCATCAACTCCTTTGCCACCGGACGGCCGGGGTAAAGGAACGCCGGGTGGTCAGGGTCCAAGCAGATGTAGCAGCACTAAGGGCGCGTACATGCCACCTGGGAGTGACCGGAGAGGCCGCAGTTGAAGCACTTGACGAGGTTGGAGATGCGGTCATCGGGGAGCAACGCGGTCGTGGTAGAGCCCGCCGGGTCACAGGTGGAGCCATTGGCCGGGGTGGCGCCATTGGCACGCCCCATGCCACGCTTCTTCTTACACTTGCCTCCAGGAC
>NC_041388.1:96394934-96510662 GCF_002162155.2 Triticum dicoccoides
CTGGTACCAGCGCGCCGGGCCGGCGGAGGGAGGAGGAGCCTGCGGGCCGGGGGGTTGGATGCGATCAGGGGACCGGGGCCGGCTGCTGCGAGCCGGGGAGCGGCTGGGATCTCGCCGGCGAGCCGGAGAAGGGGACCTACGGTGCTGGTTGCGCCAGTCTACGGGCGGAGGCGACGAGCGGGATTGGGACCGCCCACGGCGGTCAGTCCGATCGGGAGAGTGGCAAGGAGGGGAGCGGTGGTTGTCGCAGGAAGGGGTCCGGCAGTCGCAGCGGGCAGAGAGATGCCGACGGAGGTCCGCCTCATGCCGGAGTGAGTCGGGGGAGGGGCAGATGGGGTCGCGATGATCGTCGGCGTGGCCCTTGGGACGCGGCCCCGCGTCATTCCAGTCCCGAGGCATTCCAGTCGGTGACAGAGGTGTAGGGGTGAGGCGAGGGGCGCTGGCGGCGGGGAGAGGTCGGGCGAGGGTTAGGGTTGGGGTTGGGACAAGCGGGGTGGGGATGGGGGGACGTGGGAATCCTGCCGGGGGCCAAATAGGCCGAACGGACGGGCAGGCTGGCCCACCAGAGTACCGGACCAGATTGGGCCGGGCTGCGGGTGGAGCGCCCCGAGCACGCGGCCCAGGCCTAGGCCCAGCAGCTCCGAGGCCCGCAGCCATGCGGCCCAGCCAGCGATGCGGGGCGGCAGCGCCTAGGGTTTCCCCCGGTGCTGCGACCGCCGCCGCGGCCAGGGCCGGCCCTGACGCAAGTGCCACAGTGAGCCAGGGGCGGCATAGGGGATGGCTAGCGGAGAACCGTAGCGAGGACGATCCAAATGATGCGATGAAGGGACGAAACGGGGACGTGCGGATGATCGCCGGAAAGTCCGTCGGCGTCGGGAGGGAAGAGGGTAGAGCGCCGGGAGGAGCAGCGGGACGCCAGGAGCACTGGGCACGGCCCAGGTCGGACGCGCCACGACGCCCCACGCTGAAGTGTGGCGGTGGCGAGTGGTCCTGGACCCAAGGGCGTCCCTTTGGCGCGGCGTCGGAAGGAGGGGGAGCGTGGCCAGCCGGCGAGCATGAGGGGGGCATGGACAGCCCCTCCGTGGCAAGTCCTCCATCACCGGACGAGGCACAACGCGGCGAGACGGTGGCACTCGACGAATGATGGGGCGGCCAGCATCGTTGTCCTCCGCGACATCGGCCCAGCGAAGCAGCGACTCCACCGTGTCGGGGGCGGCGGTGAGCGGGCCATGGCGAGCGGCTCTGGGGCGGCGGGGGACAGCGCAACGACGGCGGCGTCCGGCTTGGGCAGGCCGGAGGCGGAGGCGGCGGCGACCCCGCTGCGAGCGGCACGGCGCCAGCGGAGTCGCGAGAGCAGGCCTCCATCCCAGCCATGGGTCTATTCTTCTAATTCATGTATGCATTCTGTTCAACATGATTCTAGCCTAGGGAGTGACTTTGAAATCGTCCATGTGCATTTACCCTGATCGCCGGTCATGCAATCGCCGTCGCTGCCGTGGCCGGCGCAATTGCATTCGCCATACTATTATACCACCCGCAACTTGATCCGCAACAGCAGTCCGCGTCCACAATCACCGCCGGCCATCATTGTCATACAACATCGACCTCAACACAGAGTACACCTCCATGGAGGCACAGTCGTCGGCACTTGTCCGTTCGCGGATGCGGCTCCCTCGACCTTCGGTGTCGGGTCTCTATATGCCAGAATGTCTCAACCGGACGCGATCGTGGATGAAGGGGAGGCAATGATGAACATGATCCACGACAGCGACGGCCACTAAGACGGGAAAGTGGAGGACTTCCCAGTCGGAGGGGCACCCAACAAATGCACACCCAGATGTTGGACCTAGCAGCCGGATGGCAACCAGCCGGACCGTGAACCCGAGGACATCTGAGCACCCATAAAGTAAGAGGGGAAATTATCAACTTGAAGAAGGATGAATTGTTGGATGATGCATGGTTGGTGATACGTGTCCAACGTATCTACTTTTCCAAACACTTTTGCCCTTGTTTTGGACTCTAACTTGCATGGTTTGGATGGAACTAACCTGGACTGACGTTGTTTTCAGCAAAACTGCCATGGTGTTATTTTTGTGCAGAAATAAAAGTTCCTGGAATGACCTGAAAATCCACAGAGACACGTTTTAGAATTAATGAAAAATATTGGCGAAAGGATCAGCATCAGGGGGCCCACACCCTGTCCACGAGGGTGCAAGGCGCGCCCCCCTGGGGCGCCCCCTGCCTCGTGGGCCCCTGGGACTCCACTGACCTCGACCCCAACTCCATATATTCACTTTCAGGGAGAAAATAATCAAAGAGAAGGATTCATCGCGTTTTACGATACGAAGCCGCCGCCAAGCCCTAATCTTCCTCATGAGGGCTTATCTGGAGTCCGTTCGGGGCTCTAGAGAGGGGAATCCGTCGCCATCGTCATCATCAATCATCTTCCATCACCAATTTTATGATGCTCTCCACCATGCGTGAGTAATCCCATCGTAGGCTTGCTAGACGGTGATAGGTTGGATGAGATTTACTATGTAATGGAGTTAGTTTTGTTAGGGTTTGATCCCTAGTATCCATTATGTTCTAAGATTGATGTTGCTATGACTTTGCTATTCTTAATGCTTGTCACTAGGGCCCGAGTTCCATGATTTCAGATTTGAACCTATTATGTTTTCATGAATATATGTGAGTTCTTGATCCTATCTTGCAAGTCAATAGTCACCTACTATGTGTTATGATCCGACAACCCCGAAGTGACAATAATCGGGACCACTCCCGGTGATGACCGTAGTTTGAGGAGTTCATGTATTCACTAAGTGTTAATGCTTTGGTCTGGTACTCTATTAAAAGGAGGCCTTTATATCCCTTAGTTTCTAATAGGACCCCGCTGCCACGGGAGGGTAGGACAAAAGATTTCATGCAAGTTCTTTTCCATAAGCACGTATGACTATATTCAGAATACATGCCTACATTACGTTGATGAAATGGAGCTAGTTCTGTGCCACCCTATGTTATAACTGTTGCATGAGGAATCACATCCGAAACAATTATCCATCATTGATCCATTGCCTATGATCTTTTCACATATTTATCTTTGCTTAGTTACTTTTCTATTGCCACTGTTACGATTGCTACAAAAACTGCTACTGATACTTTTGCCACTGTTACTTCCATACTACTTTGCTATTAAATACTTTGCTACAGATATTAAGTCTTTCAGGTGTGGTTGAATTGAAAACTCAAATGCTAATTCTTGAGAATATTCTTTCGCTCCCCTTGTGTCGAATCAATAAATTTGGGTTGAATACTCTACCCTCGAAAACTGTTGCGATCCCCTATACTTGTGGGTTATCAAGACTATTTTCTGGCGCTGTTGCCAGGGAGCATGGCTCTATTCTTTGAGTAACTTGGGATTTATATCTGTTGATCACTATGAGGAACTTGAAAGATGAAAGAACCAAGATTTTTCCCTCAACTACGAGGGGAGGTAAGGAACTGCCATCTAGCTCTGCACTTGATTCACCTTCTGTTATGAGTAAATTTGAGACACCTACACCTGTTATTGATTCTAATATGTCGCATGTTATTGATGATGCCACTTCTGCTATGCATGATGCTTATGATGAAACTAATTCTATGCTTGATAATACCGTTCCATTAGGTGAATTTCTTGATGAACAACTTACTAGGGTTAGAGAAAATGAAATTGTTGAAACATATAATATTGATGAAAGTGATGATGAAGATTCTCCCCTAGATATGAATTGCCTGATGTGCCTGAGGGTTATGTTATGGATGAAGAAACTGCTAGAGACCTTTTTGCTTGCAAAGATAGATATGATCTTAAGAAACTGTTAGCTAAGCTGAAAGAAAAGTCTTTGAATGCTAGAATGAAATATGACCCTGCTTTTGCTACTTCACCTATGTCTATTTCTGGTAAGGATTATGATTTCTCTGTCGATCCTGAGTTAATTACTTTGGTTGAATCTGATCCTTTTATGGCTATGAATCTGAAACTGTTGTGGCGCATCTTACTAAATTGAATGATATAGCCACCCTATTCACTCATGAGGGAAAAATTCATTACTACTATATCCTAAGTTATTTCCGTTCTCATTAAAGGGTGATGCTAAAACATGGTTTATTTCTCTTGCTCCTAGTTGTGTGCATAGTCCCTAGGATATGATTTATTACTTCTCTACTAAATATTTCCCCGCTCATAAGAAACAACCTGCCTTAAGGGAAATATATAATTTTGTGCAAATTGAAGAGGAGAGTCTCCCACAAGCTTGGGGGAGGCTTCTTCGATTACTTAATGCTTTGCCTGATCATCCTCTCAAGAAAAATGAAATACTTGATATCTTTTATAATGGACTAACAGATGCTTCCAGAGACCACCTGGATAGTTATGTTGGTTGTGTTTTCAGGGAAAGAACTATTGTGCAAGCTGAATTGCTATTAAATAATATATTGAGTAATGTTAATGATTGGACACTTCCTGAACCAACTCCTAAGCCAACTCCGAAGAAAAGGGGTATTCTATTTCTGAGTCCTGAAGATATGCAAGAGGCAAAGAAATATATGAAAGAAAAGGGTATTAAAGCCGAAGATGTTAAGAATTTACCACCTATTGAAGAAATACATGGTCTTAATAACCCGATATAGGTAGTAAAGGTAAATTCTCTTCATAGATTTGATGAAGGTGATATTCCTTGTAATAAGTCTGCTAGCCAATGCTTGGATTAGTTTGATAATTTTATTGTTTAATAAGAAAACTTCAATGCTTATGTTGGTAGACAATTGAAACGTAATGCTTATACGGTTGAACACTTGAGTGATTATATGTCTAGAGTTAAAGGCGACCTTAAACTTATTAGTAAACATGCTTCTATGGTTACCACTCAGGTAGAACAAGTGCTTAAAGCTCAAGATGATTTTCTCAATGAATTAAATAATAAGAAATATGATAATGCTGTTAGAGTTATGACTAGAGGGGGTAGAATGACTTAGGAACTTTTGTATCCCAAGGGCCACCCTAAGAGAGTTGAGCAATGTTCTTAGAGAACTAATGTTGATACACCTAGTCCTTCTAAGAAGAAGAAAAAGAAAAATGATAGGACTTTGCATGCTTCTAGTGAACCTGTTGTTGACACACCAGAGAATCCCAATGATATTTCTATTTCTGATACTGAAACACAATCTGGTAATGAACATGAACCTAGTGATAATGTTAATGATGATGTTCATATTGATGCTCAACCTAGCAACAACAATGATGTAGAGATTGAATCTGTCATTGTTCTTGATAACCCACAATCAAAGAATTAATGTTATGATAAGAGAGACCATTCATGCATACTGGAGCCTGACTCCAGCTCCAGAGTTTGAGCCGGAGCCACCCCTTGACCTTATCAACAGTCTATTTATCAGTGGGATCCGGAGGAGATCGCCAACCAGTGGCACCCAGAGGACACTCCTCCGTACACCGGAGAGGGCAGCTTTGAGCCATGGCCATAGAACAACTTAGGCCAAAAGCCTAAGCTTGGGGGAGTACGTATTCCTCACCGACATTACATTCATGTTCACACACTCATGCAAGTTGTCGGTGCTCATACTTTTTCATTGTACTATCCATGCTAGTTTATTTTCTTTTCTAAGCCTTCTTCTTGTGTGTATGAAAAGAAAACCTTAAGAAAAACCAAAAAATTAGTTGTAGCTTTTAGATAGTATACTTTCCATGCTTGTAGTAGTAATTAAAAGAAACCCCAAAAAGATTTCTCGTTCTTCTTTTGCTTGTTGGGAGCTTTCCCGTGTAAATAATTTTATTTCCTTTCTTATTCTTTGACGGTCGAGAGGAGAAGACCATGATGAAAATGTTGAGTGGCTATCGTATGCATTATTGTTGATTTAACCAAGAGCCCATATTACCTTGTCTTCTCCATTATATAAAATGCTTGCAGATTCCAGCTTAGTCCAATGCACGTGCACTATTATTATTATCCACACCGTTCGGTCGTGCGAGTGACAGGCAATAATGATGATATATGATGGACTGAATGAGATGAGAGAAGATGGTATGAACTCGACCTATCTTGTTTCTGTAAATATGATTAGTTCATCATTCCTGATTCAGCCTATTATGAATGAAACATGTTTGCAATGACAATTAGAGATTATAGTTGCCCATGCCATGCTTAATTAGCTAGGAGTTTATAATGGTTTACCTTGCGTGCCAACATGCTATTAAAATGGTTGTGATGTGGTATGATAGGGCGGTATCCTCCTTTGAACGATTCGAGTGGCTTGACTTGGCACATGTTCACGCATGTAGTTGAAACAAAATCAACATAGCCTCCACGATATTTATGTTCATGGTGATTTATATCCTACTCATGCTTGCACTCATTGTTGATTAATCTTAATGCATGTTGATGACTATTGTCGCTCTCTAGTTGGTCACTTCCCAGTCTCTTTCTAGCCTTCACTTGTACTAAGCGGGAATACTGCTTGTGCATCCATTTCCATAAATCCCAAAGTTATTCCATATGAGTCCACCATACCTTCCTATATGCGGTATTTACCTGCCGTTCCAAGTAAATTTGTATGTGCCAAACTCTAAACCTTCAAATGAAATTCCGTTTTGTATGCTCAGATAGCTCATGTATCAACTAGGGTTGTCTATAACTTCCATGCTAGGTGGGTTATTCTCACGATGAGTGGACTCCGCTCATCATTCACGAGAAAATGGCCGGTAACCGGGATGCCCAGTCCCATGCTCAAGTCAAATCAAAATAACTGCAAACAAAACTCCCCCATCATTGTTGTTAGTTGGGCGGCACCCGTTGTTTCGGACAAGCCATGCATTGATGTTTGTTGGTGGTGGGGGAGTATAAACTTTACCATTCTGTTTGGGAACCGCCTATAATGTGTGTAGCATGGAAGATATCGAGATCTCTTGGTTGTTATGTTGACAAAGAAAGTATTCCACTCAAAATATTATTTATCTCTGTTTCAAAACTCAATCTCTGGCACCTCTGCAAATCCCTGCTTCCCTCTGCAAAGGGCCTATGTTTTTACTTTTATGTTGAGTCTTCATCCTCTTATTAAAAAGCACCAGTTGGAGAGCACCACTGTCATTCGCATGCATTGCTATTAATTTACATTGAGTATGACTGTGATTGGATCTCTTTTACCGTGAATTGCAATGTCTAGTCAGTCCTTGATCTTCAGGGGTGCTCTGTGTTTATGTTTTGCGGTCACAGAAAGGGCTAGCGAGATACCATCTTGTTATATCATGTTATGATTGTTTTGAGAAAGTGTTGTCATCCGAGATTTATTATTATTGCTTGCTAGTTTATTATGCCATTGATATGAGTAAAAATGAGACCTAAATGTTATTGTGAATATGGTTAGTTCATAATCTTTGCTGAAAACTTGAATGCTGGCATTACATATTTGCAACAACAAGATCAAACAGAGTCTGTAAAAGTTTTTTCTTTATCACTTTCAGTTTGTCAACTGAATTGCTTGAGGACAACCAAAGGTTTAAGCTTGGGGGAGTTGATACGTCTCCAACGTATCTACTTTTCCAAACACTTTTGCCCTTGTTTTGGACTCTAACTTGCATGATTTGAATGGAACTAACCCGGACTGACGCTGTTTTCAGCAGAACTGCCATGGTGATATTTTTGTGCAGAAATAAAAGTTCTCGGAATGACATGAAAATCCACGGAGACACGTTTTAGAATTAATGAAAAATATTGGCGAAAGAATCAGCATCAGGGGGCCCACACCCTGTCCATGAGGGTGCAGGGCGCCCCCCTGGGGCGTGCCCTGCCTCGTGGGCCCCCTGGGACTCCACCGACCACAACCCCAACTCCATATATTCACTTTCAGGGAGAAAAAATTTGAGAGAAGGGTTCATCGCGTTTTACGATACGGAGCCGCCGCAAAGCCCTAATCTTCCTCGGGAGGGCTGATCTAGAGTCCGTTCGGGGCTCCGGAGAGGGGAATCTGTCGCCATCGTCATCATCAACCATCCTCCATCACCAATTTCATGATGCTCTCCACCGTGCGTGAGTAATCCCATCGTAGGCTTGCTGGATGGTGATGGGTTGGATGAGATTTACTATGTAATCGAGTTAGTTTTGTTAGGGTTTGATCCCTAGTATCCATTATGTTCTAAGATTGATGTTGCTATGACTTTGCTATGCTTAATGCTTGTCACTAGGGCCCGAGTGCCATGATTTCAGATCTGAACCTATTATGTTTTCATGAATATATGTGAGTTCTTGATCCTATCTTGCAAGTCAATGGTCACCTACTATGTGTTATGATCCGGCAACCCCGAAGTGACAATAATTGGGACCACTCCCGGTGATGATCGTAGTTTGAGGAGCTCATGTATTCACTAAGTGTTAATGCCTTGGTCCGGTACTCTATTAAAAGGAGGCCTTAATATCCCTTAGTTTCCAATAGGACCCCGCTGCCATGGGAGGGTAGGACAAAAGATGTCATGCAAGTTCTTTTCCATAAGCACGTATGACTATATTCAGAATACATGCCTACATTACATTGATGAACTGGAGCTAGTTCTGTGTCACCCTATGTTATAATTGTTGCATGAGGAATCGCATCCGACATAATTATCCATCATTGATCCATTGCGTACGAGCTTTTCACATATTGATCTTTGCTTAGTTACTTTTCCGTTGCCACTGTTACGATTGCTACAAAAACTACTACTATTACTTTTGCCACCGTTACTTCCATACTACTTTGCTACTAAATACTTTGTTGCAGATATTAAGTCTTTCAGGTGTGGTTGAATTGACAACTCTACTTCTAATACTTGAGAATATTCTTTGACTCCCCTTGTGTCGAATCAATAAATTTGGGTTGAATACTCTACCCTCGAAAACTATTGCGATCCCCTATAATTGTGGGTTATCAGTTGGCCACAAGCATTGATCCAATTAATGGCCGGAGAAAAGGGACGGAACCTTTTGGACAAGTGTGCATGCGTAGGAGTATGTGCTTTATTATGGGCAGTATGGAACTGCAGGAATGATTTGGTTTTTAACACAACAACAAATATTCATTTCTTGTAGGTTATTTTCCAAGCCACTTCACTAGTCCATATGTAGTCGCTACTCACTCCGATGGATGCCAGGGAGCGTCTGGTTACTGGGTCTATCCGATGGGAGACAGTAGCACGGGCTATCTTCAACCGGTTTGGATGTTCAGGAGCAGAGCTTGAACTTCGATAAATGCTCGATTCTTTTCGGCGAAGCTTGCCCTTTTGATGTTCAGGAGGATGTCACAGACGTTCGTCACATCACTAGCTTGGTTTTTGAGGAGAAGTACCTTGGGATCCCAACGCCGGATGGGCGTATGTCCAAGGGAAAGTTTCAAAACCTCCAGATGAGCTTGACAAAGGGACTGATCCAGTGGGGGGATGGGCTCCTAGCCCAACCTGGGAGGGAGACATTGATCAAATATGTAGCACAAGCCCTCCCCACAAATATGATGGGAGTCTTCAAACTTCATTTTTCAGTGTGCGATGAACTCACAAGAATGGTACGAGCATTTTATTGGGGAGCAAAGAAGGGCAAGAGGAAAGTGCACTGGAGAGCTTGGGAGGATCTGTTGCAACCAAAGTGCAAAGGGGGTGCTGGTTTCAGAGATTTTAGAATTTTTAATCAAGCTTTATTAGCGAGGCAAGCATGGAGATTGATTTCTAAGCCGGACAGCCTATGTGCACTTATGCTAAAAGCGAAATACTACCCAGACGGTAATCTTGTGGACACGGTTTTTTTGGGTAACGCTTCTTCCACCTAGCAAGCAATTAGCTACAGACATGAACTCTTGAAGAAAGGACTGATTTGGAGAGTTGGGAATGGAAGGAGTATTCGTGTATGGCGTGGCAATTGGATCCCTAGACCATACTCCTACAAACCTATTTCAATAAGAGGAAGATGCAGATATCACTTTGTCTTGGATTTGCTTAATGATAATGATTCTTGGAAGACCGATTTACTGCAACAATTTTTTGTGCTCGCAGATGTGATTGAGATCTTAAAGATTAGGGCCTCGCCGAGATTGGAGGAGGATACCTTGGCTTGGGGTCCAGGTAAATTTGGCTTATTCTCTATTAAAAGTGCTTATCAATTTGGTTTTGAGGAGGCCTTCAGGGACAACGCCACTGGTTCTAGCTTGCGGCTGGATGGACGTCGCGATTGTTGGAAACTCATTTGGTTCATCGATGTTCCTCCCTCAGTGCGCAACTTTGCATAGCGAGCTGCTACAGAATCACTTCCTACTTGGAATAATAAGCATAAAATAGGTCTCGAGGTTAATAACTTGTGTCCGGTATGTTCTGTAGAGACTGAGGATTCCTTTCATGCTCTTTGTCGCTGCACATTATCACATGCACTCTATGATGTTATGTCGGAAGTTTGGCCTCTACCAAACCTATCTTCTTTTCAGAACTCCGGTCTTGAATGGCCGCTGCAAGTGCTCTCCCAAATGTAGGATATTGAGCGGTCTATGCTGCTAATGACACTGTGGAGGGCATGGCTCATACTCAACGAGATTGTTCACAACAAAGCCCCCCACCCATGGAAGTTTCACGCAGAATTTTGATGAGTTACCTGGACTCTCTAGTTGGCATAAAGACTAAACTTGCTGTTGATCCTTCCAAGGGAAAGTCCCTGATGTCATATGGTGCACTTCGACCACATGTGGTCAAGAGTGCAGGCCCCAAGTGGGATGCTCCTAGCTCTGGCTTTGTCAAATTAAATACCAACGGCTCATTTGCAGAGGATGGCTTGGCTGGTGCAGGTATGGTGTTAAGAGATGAGAGGGATGCCATCATTTTCTCTTCCTGTAGGCAACTCTTTTACTATCGGGACGCGCTCGAAGCTGAGCTATGTGCAAGCATGGAAGGCCTATCCTTTTCTATCTAGAGAAGCGACTTGCCAGTGCAGGTTGAGATGGACTCTCTAATGGCAGTAAAATTGATTCAAGCTTCAGATGTTGACATATCGGTTTACTCGTCCATCATCAAGGAGATTAGATATCTTTTGTCCCTTCGTGATTTTTGTATTACTCATGTAAATCATAGCCAAAATAAAGTTAGTGATAGTCTAGCATATTTTGCTCGTAGCGAGGGTAGAACCATGACTTGGCTTGGTTCGAGACCTCTAGATGCTTTGAATTTGGCTGCGATGGATTGTAAGGACTTGAGGTTTTGAGTAATACAAATTTCTACCTGCAAAAAAGGGTCGTGTAATAGGATAGGGGTTTAGTTTCCTGTCTTTTCTTGTGCCTGCCGGTTGTGGCTATCCTGTTATTTTGTGTTTTTTCTCTATGTGAACATTTCTTTCCTTTTGAGACCCGAAGACTTTGTTGAACCTTTGATTATTAATAATATGGCCATATGCATCATTCTGATGCAGAGTCCGGGGGATGACCTAGCACAAACACTAATGATTTGTATCAAACGGAAGTGATTCATGAGCTTAACTCGAAGTCGCTCACTAATCGATGGTACACCATTCAAGAGACCACGAGCAAGTATTGTGGCCTCTACAAACAATTGCAAATGGTGGTCAAGCACCACGACACTCCAAGAGATCATAAGTTATTTGTTATTCTTTATTCTATATTTGTTGGTCATTTGGTTGGATGTGCTCTATGTGTCGGTCATTTAGCCGAATATGCAACTTGTGTTGGTCATTTGGCTGTATATGTAAATACTTTGTCATGTCTTTTCTTTCTAAGCTAGCGCGCAGTCACATTGTTCTTAAAGACGGAGAAGAAGCATTCCCTTGTCATGCATTGTTGGTTGAAGTTGAATGCACGCACGAAGTAGCTCAATGTCATTGTCAATTCCGTCAAGGCTGCCACCCATTGTAGATGAAGATGGTGATCCAGCAAAAGTAAGGCTTGCTCCGACCAAAATGATGACTATGAATGAGAGGGAGAAGTGGGAGGAGGAGAAGGAGAAGCGAGAAGGGATGGCGGCCAAAGATGATGGTGAGGTTCGAGGACATCATGGTGAAGAAGGAGACACGTGTCAAGCGCAATGACGTGAAGGAGAAAAAGGAAAAGAAGGCCAAGAGGTTTGACGTTTATAGTGGTGCAAGAGAAGATGATCAAACTCCAAGAGAAGAAGGTTGAGCTCGCAGCTTCTTCTGAGGCCACCAAAATGGTGGCCGTGAAGATGACGGACTTGGATCCCGATGCGGCAAAGACTGTGCAAGCATACCGTGCTAGCATGTTGAAGTGCTTGGTGACTGATTTGAAGGAACCAACTGGTGAGGAGGAGCTGCTTACACAGTGAAGCATTTGACTTGGACAGCTAGACTGGGAGGCAAAGAAATGAATTTTTTCACTTTTGAGCCCGGTCGCATGTACAAAACTTATTAACATCTGACGCTTTTTGGTTGCGGTTGCATATGTTTGCACTTATATTTACATATGCTAAATTTGTATTGATCTACATATGCATGTCAAATGAAGAAGGCTGGACCTGGGGGCATTTAGTGCACTAGGTTGGATGGCAGATTCTGCTACCGTTGTACCTTGATGAAGGAAATATGCCCTAGAGGCAGTAATAAAGATGTTATTTGTATTTCCTTATATCATGATAAATGTTTATTATTCATGCTAGAATTGTATTGACCGGAAACTTGATACATGTGTGAATTCATAGACAAAACAAAGTGTCGGTGTACAAAAAGAGGGGTACACTTTTTGTACCCCTATAACTGTGCACGGGCAGTCTAAGCCACGGGCACCACCACACTGAGCAAGGCAAGGGAGGTGAGCCAAGGTAAGGCCGAAGCTCAGGAGAAGCAGAACGACGCCAAGACCAAGACCACAAAGAGCAAAGGGGACGAAGCGGACCCCCCGGCAAGATCCTTGCCGAGAGGCGGTTTTAGCAAACCCGGCAAGACCCATGCCGTGGCAGCTCGCCCCACACCTACGGAGTAAGTCACCCTTGAGGCCACTGCCCCCATGGGGCAAGGATTCGGGAGACATCCCCATGGTGGCATGCAGATCTTTGTGAAGACATTCAAGATCAGATACACCCTTTAGAAGATGATGATCCTTGGCGGGATCCTAGCCAAGGAGGACCACAAGGCCCCCGGCAAGAGCCTTGTCGGGGATGACAGCAGGCGCCACGGCAAGACCCTTGTCGGGGCCACGGCAAGGCCCTTGCCAAGAACACCCATAGGGCCACCATCAGGCCCACGCCAGTCAAACCTCCACTGCCGTTCGCATGCAGCTGCCGACCCAACCAGCTGGGCAGGCACCTGCGTGGCGGCATGCGGATCTTCGTGGAGACCCACCACTGCGCCACCTCAGCTGCCTGCTTGCCTACATGGCACCACGGGTGCCGCTGGCCAGGGCGTGTGTCGACACGAGAGGGAGCGGCGACGGACGAGACAGGGCTCTCCCCCATCCCCGATAAAGCAGGGACACCTGGGCAAGATGCATTAAATGTGCCTTGTCATGTAATGCAAGGGATAACTTCACATCACTGTACCCTTTCCACCTCCTGTGTGCCACTGTGGCAACCCCTTTCCTATAAAAGGAGGCCCGAGGCGACCAGGAGGAGGATTCGGCTTTTTGGAGCTCCTCACGCCCCATAGCTAGCTCAAGAACACAGATATACAATCCACCAAAGCAGGAGTAGGGTTTTACGCATCCTCGCGGCCCGAACCTGGATAAACGAACCGTGTGCTATCTGTTTGATCCGCTCTTCTCACGACCCCGCGCCCGCATCCGTAGTAGGGATTCTTGTGATCCCATAGGTGTCATTCCCACCGACATCTTTGGCGCGCCAGGTAGGGGGCGCAGTTGTGAGAATCGGCTCTAGCAATCAGCTCAGCACTCCTTCGTCTTCGTGGCTCTTGGAGAAGGACGGAGGCCGGAAGATCAGCGCTCGAGTGACTACAAACAGAAGCTAAGTTGCACTGAACCATTATTTGTTCTATCCTTTTTATATGAGGTTATTCCCCCCGGAGATGTCACGCCTTTGTATGAGAAACCTGCACGCCAGGGGGCTCTCCCACGATCGGCAACGCCCTTGCCCTGTTTCGAGTCTGCTCAACAGCTCAAGCGGCTGCGTCGAGAATGGCAGAGTAACCATCCACGACCAACAACGCTCTCGATTCTGACTCGAGTCAAGCTCGACAGTTCGAGCGGCCGCGTTCGGAACGGAAAGGTGGCTTGTCCGGCAGCACGCGTACCGAGCAGGCCCATGGGGATCCGTCCCCAAAACGCCACCCGGGGCTTCTGCGCCGGCGAGCCTACCCAATCGGCGTAGGGCGCGCATACAAAGAGGAATTGAACGGGGAAATAACATGCATGAAATTAAAAGTACTGCAAAGTTATATTACATCACATCATTGCTGCGGTTCTAACTAAAGATGAAATTTGTCTTGGTCGTGAACCTACAGCGGCGGTGAAGAACAAATGCCTAATCCCGGCGCTGGCCTTCCACCCTCTTGATTTCGTCGATGCTACTGATGACGGGCTTGATGCGATCCTTGAGCACTATGAGGTCAACACCCTCCGACAAGCTATCCATCGCGGCACCGAAGTCGAGGTCGGGATTCCAGTACGCCATCTTGGTGAGGACCTTGGTCATGACCCCCCGGCAAAGTCGCTGAGCTTCCCCGGCCAACGTGGCCGCTCAGTTGGAGTGAAGATAAGCCAAGGCTCCGAGGACGCCCTCGAAGAATAGGGTCAACTTGGTGTTGACGGTCCCGCTGCGCTCAGGGGCGTACCTCACGTTTGGCATCCCCATGGTGGCCAACTGCAAGGTGACCCTGCCGGCGACCTCCTCCAGGCGGCTGATCCATCTGTTCTCGCCCGCCACATAATCCTGGTGGGAGGCGGCCTCGTTCGCCCGCAGCTGCTTCTCCTCCTCCGGGCTCCTGGTCAAGGTCTCCTCTTGAGCCCTGCTCTCCGACAACATCTTCTCGAGATCCTCTAGCTTCAGCTTGAGATCTCTGACTGAGTTTTGCGCTTTGGAGAGCTCCCCAGCCCTGCTGATGACCTCTCCTTGCGCCTCCACCAAGGCGCTGTTGAGCGTGCTCTTCTCGTTGGACAGCTTGAGGGCCTTCTCCTTCAGCTCGTCCTGCGCCACCTCCAACTCCCTTACCTTGCCAGCATGGGCCAGAGCCTGGGCATCGAGTGCTTCCTTGTGCCTCTGCTCCAGCTCGCGAATCCGCCGCGCGACAAGGGCCTCGAGCTCCTCATCCTTGCCACGGAGCGCTGTGGCAAGCTTCGCCTCACGCGCGGCGAGGTCCTCTTCCTGGGAATCCAGTGTGGCTTGATGCTGGTTCCAGACGGCCTCGGCCGCGGCAGCCAAGTTCGCCGCCTGTTCCTGGGCCTTCTCGATGTTAGCCATCTTCATGGTGAGCTCAACGTTGCGCTTGGCCAATTCCTCCTGAAGGGCCCCCCCGCTCCTCGCGAGTCTGGTGGAACCAGGTCTGCGTCTCAGCAACGCGCGCCTTGAAATCCACCTCCGCCTGGTCCACCGTTGCCATCCTAGACTTAACCTTGTCTAGACGGACACGGTAGAGCGCCTGGAGTTTTCGGAAGTTAGCCCCCATAACGCGGAAAAGCTGCTCTTCCGGAGAACCATCACCACCAACGCCCGGCTCACTGACAACCTCAAGCCCGGTGGCGGCAAGCACCTCGCCGTCAAAGACTTCCCCTTCAGCGGGCGCCCGGGAACTTGACGCCCCTGGGAGGTGGACGAAAAGATCGCCGCACCTTCAGATACCTGCCGGGGCCCGAGGTTGAGGAGGAGGGAGGCTGATCATCAACCGCCTCTTCCTCGGCGGTGGCCTTGCCGGCTTCCCCGGCAGGCCCACCGTTGGCGCCCTCGGCAGAAGCCTCCCCGGTCGCCTTGGCGGCCCCCGCCGCGATGTCCTCGGCAGCATCCTTGGTGGCCTCATCAGCGGCGACCTCGGCAGCGTCCTTGGTGGCCTCCTCAGCAATGTTCCCAGCAATGGTATCCACGTCCTCCATACCTGTTGGAGGAGGGTCTGGGTAGTAATGGGAGCATGGAAGCCAAGAAAAGGATAAGGGAAAAACAGAGATGGAGGGCAGGCGACTCACCAGTGCCAGGCTGTGAAGCAGAAGTCCCCTCCCCGCCAGCATCCAGCACCGTGGCAGAGTCACCAGCGCCCAAGTTCCCCTCTTCCTACATGGGTGTGGGCTCCGTGCTTGATGCCCTTACCGGGGACGCCCCTCGTCGCGGCGTAGTCGATGGGGTGGTGTGTTGGGGGTAGCCCTCTGTGGCTCCTCCTACTACCGCTCCCCTCCTGCAAACCCGGCAAGGTCAACACCATAGCATCGGACGCCTACCACATGTCGAGTAAGAAGAGGGTGACGAACTTACGCTGGGGGTTGTGCCGGGGGCTTCTGTCCGGGCTGCTCAACACCACCAGTGGCGTCCTTGAAGCCCCAGCTGGGGGCTGACTGCTCGCCGAGGCCTTCGCCCTCTTCACCCTCTGGGCCAACGTCTCTGCATCCCTGCAAAAGCAAAAACGGATCAAGATGGGTGGCTTAATTCAGAGGAATGGAAATGACAGTAAGGAATGGAGTACTTACTCGTCATCCACCCCCTCTTCCACTGCTTTCCTCTTCCTCTTCGGGCTGAGAGGCCCGAGATCAAAAGTGACCCCCGCGTCAACATCCGAGTCGACATCTGCCGGAGGAGGCGAAGACGGCGGGGCTTGTGCGCGCCCAAATGAGGAAGGGGCTGTTGTCTTCTTCTTCTCAGCGGCCTTCGTCAGCCTCCTGGCTGCTGTGGCCCTCGTGTGGCGCCCAGACCCCTCTAGGGTCAATTGAGGCCGCGCAGCCCTGCCGGGCCGGACCGGCTCACCGGAGCAAGCCCGCCGCGGGACTCGCCCTCTTCCCCTGGTTGGCATTGAGCCCGCCGCCACGTCCTCCTCCTCCTCCGACGACTCGTCGGCCGCGTCTTCGACGAGCGGAGATCCCGTGTCGGCGCTGCTGACCTCCCCAGAGGCCGTCGCCCACCGGGTGAGCTCCTCTTCCTCCGCCGCCGTTGCGGCCTTGTCCTCCACTCCCCTGATGCTGCCGGCCTCCATGGCAAGTTGTGCCTGCCTCTCCCTAGTGGCGATGTAGTCCAGCTCTGCCTGGGTGGTGTCCATGATAAGCCACCGCTCGGCGTCGGCATTGACGTACACCTCGATCAGGGTGTCGAAGAATTGCTGCACATCCTCGTCCTTCGGCTCCTCCCAGCTCGGGACAGGGCTGTGCGCATTACAGTCCGGCATCATGGCGATGATCTCAGACCGACGCGAATTGTTGCACAACGGGACCACCCTCGCTGGCAGCTTGAAAAATGGCCCCTTGAGGGCCTTGCCAACCTTTGCGGCAGCCCTCGCGGCCTTGCCGGTCCGCTCGACCTCGCCATCGCGACCCACATCAAGCTGGAAAAGCTGCTGGCAGAAGTGGGCATGCGCCAGCACTGTGAAGTTGTGATCGAGGCCGCGGCGGAGTCGCATAATGTCAGCCGGGTTCGTAAAGAGCCAAGCTGGCCTCCCCTTGCTGTGCAACGGGGCAATCCGACGGTGAATGAAGTCCGCCCCAATCATCTCAAGGGTGAGTCCGGCCTGGGTGAGCCGGAGAATCCTGGTGGCGGCGGCGGTGAGCCTCCCATCAGCGGCGTCGACATCACTCCAATCGCTGCCACGGACCGGCGGCACTCGGCGGACCTTGCAGAATTCCGGCGGATTTTCATCTTCAATCCAGCACCACCGGCCACGCCATTCCTCCCACCTCTCCTTCACGGCACTGTCCGGGTATGCCCCCTTGGATCTTGGGATCCAGGTGACGCAACCGGAGACGGCTCCTCCCGGCTGGATTCGAGGGAAGAAGTAATGGCGGAAGAGCACCATGTTGGGCTGCACCCCGGCAAAGCCTTTGCAAAGATGCGCGAAGAAAGCCATGCACGCCACCGCATTCGGAGTAAAATCCAAGAGGCGAAAGCCGAAGGTGCGCATAACGTCGCAGAAGAAATCGGAGAAAGGGGGGCATAACCCGCAAGATAAGTAATCAACGAAGAAGGGGTACCGATTTGGGGCAGGATCAGCGCAAGCGGCAGGAATGACACGCGTCGCCGGGTGTCCCGAATCCTCTCCCCCCCGTCTTCACTCCCCATAGGGGCTTGAAGGAGGCCCAGAGCTCTTGAACATCAACCGTCGAGGGGAAGAAGAAGGCGGACTTCGTCCGGTCCCCCGACAGCACGCTCTCCGGCGGCTCCACCGTCCCGGCGCCCTTAGCCACCCCCTTGCCCTTGGCGAATTTGGGAGCCATGGCGACCAAGAAGTTCAGAGGGCTGAGGAAGGGGGATGGCGAAGCAACGACAACGGGCGACGGCGGAAGCTTAGGAAGGAAGGAAGAGAGGAAACGACGGCTCTGAGATTGGAAAAGGCACGAGGAAAGAGGAGAAAGTGAGCAGCGTCCCCGCGGTTATTCCTTTCTTATGGGGGAAAACAACGGGCCGCCTCCTTTCACATTAACTGTGATGTGACGCATGCCCGCGGGAAGCAACCCCACGCATGCCTCCCACGTCACACACGCCGCCCCACGCCACGCCACGCGCGGGAAGCATGGGAAGCGCAGCGCGCGAAGAGACTTACCGCGGTAAAAACCGCCCCGCCTGCCCGCGCACCGTTTTTGGCCTAGCCCAATGACGCGTTTGCGCTTACGTGTGGCCCAGGCCCGGGGGCTCCTGTCGGTGTACAAAAAGAGGGGTACACTTTTTGTACCCCTATAACTATGCACGGGCAGTCTGAGCCACGGGCACCACCACACTGAGCAAGGCAAGGGAGGTGAGCCAAGGTAAGGCCGAAGCTCAGGAGAAGCAGAACGACGCCAAGACCAAGACCACAAAGAGCAAAGGGGACAAAGCGGACCCCCCGGCAAGATCCTTGCTGGGAGGCGGTTTTAGCAAACCCGACAAGACCCTTGCCGTGGCAGCTCGCCCCACACCTACGGAGTAAGTCACCCTTGAGTCCACTGCCCCCATGGGGCAAGGATTCGGGAGACATCCCCATGGTGGCATGCAGATCTTTGTGAAGACATTCAAGATCAGATACACCCTTTAGAAGATGATGATCCTTGGCGGGATCCTAGCCAAGGAGGACCACAAGGCCCCCGGCAAGAGCCTTGCCGGGGATGACAGCAGGCGCCACGGCAAGACCCTTGCCGGGGCACGACAAGGCCCTTGCCAAGAACACCCGTAGGGCCACCATCAGGCCCACGCCAGTCAAACCTCCACCGCCGTTCGCATGTAGCTGCCGACCCAACCAGCTGGGCAGGCACCTGCGTGGTGGCATGCGGATCTTCGTGGAGACCCACCACTGCGCCACCTCAGCTGCCTGCCTGCCTACACGACACCACGGGCGCCGCTGGCCAGGGTGCGTGTCGACACGAGAGGGAGCGGCGACGGACGAGATAGGGCTCTCCCCCGTCCCCGATAAAGCAGGGAGACCTGGGCAAGACGCATTAAATGCACCTTGTCATGTAATGCAAGGGATAACCTCACATCACTGTACCCTTTCCACCTCCTGTGTGCCACTGTGGCAACCCCTTTCCTATAAAAGGAGGCCCGAGGCGACCAGGAGGAGGATTCGGCTTTTTGGAGCTCCTCACGCCCCATAGCTAGCTCAAGAACACAGATATACAATCCACCAAAGCAGGAGTAGGGTTTTACGCATCCTCGCGGCCCGAACCTGGATAAACGAACCGTGTGCTATCTGTTTGATCCGCTCTTCTCACGACCTCGCGCCCCGCAACCGTAGTAGGGACTCTTGTGATCCCATAGGTGTCGTTCCCACCGACACAAAGTGTCCCTAGTATGCCTCTACTTGACTAGCTCGTTCATCAAAGATGGTTAAGTTTCCTGACCATAGACATGTGTTGTCATTTGATGAACGTGATCACATCATTAGGAGAATGATGTGATGGACAAGACCCATCCGTTAGCTTAGCATGTTGATCGTTCAGTTTTATTGCTATTGCTTTCTTCATGACTTATACATGTTCCTCTGACTATGAGATTATGCAACTCCCGAATACCGAAGGAACACCTTGTGTGCTATTGATACGTCTCCGTCGTATCTACTTTTCCAAACACTTTTGCCCTTGTTTTGGACTCTAACTTGCATGATTTGAATGGAACTAACCCGGACTGACACTGTTTTCAGCAGAATTGCCATGCTGTTATTTTTGTGCAGAAATAAAAGTTCTCGGAATGATCTGAAAATCAACGGAGATTATTATTGGAATATATAAAAAATACTGGAAGAAAGATCCACGTCAGGGGCCCACACCCTGTCCACGAAGGTGGGGGGCGCGCCCTACCCCCCTGGGCGCGCCCCCTGCCTCATGGGCCCCCTGACGCTCCACCGACGTCAACTCCAACTCCATATATTCGTGTTCGGGGAGAAAAAAAATCAAAGAGAAGGATTCATCACGTTTTACGATACGGAGCCGCCGCCAAGCCCTAAAATCTCCTGTGTGCTATTGATACATCTCCATTGTATCTACTTATCCAAACAATTTTGCCCTTGTTTTGGACTCTAACTTGCATGATTTGAATGGAACTAACCCGGACTAACGTTGTTTTCAGCAAAATTGCCATGGTGTTATTTTTGTGCAGAAATAAAAGTTCTCGGAATGACCTGAAAATAAACGGAGATTATTTTTGGAATTTATAAAAAATACTGGAAGAAAGATCCACGTCAGGGGGCCCACACCCTGTCCATGAGGGTGGGGGCGCACCCTACTCCCTGGGCGCGCCCCTGCCTCGTGGGACCCCTGACGCTCCACTGACCTCAACTCCAACTCCATATATTCATGTTTGGGAGAAAAAAAATCAAAGAGAAGGATTCATCGCGTTTTACGATACAGAGCCGCCGCCAAGCCCTAAACTCTCTCGGGAGGGCTGATCTGGAGTCCGTTCGGGGCTCCGGAGAGGGGAATACATCGCCATCGTCATCATCAACCTTCCTCCACCACCAATTTCATGATGCTCACCGGCGTGCATGAGTAATTCCATCGTAGGCTTGCTGGGCGGTGATGGGTTGGATGAGATTTATCATGTAATCAAGTTAGTTTTGGTAGGGTTTGATCCCTAGTATCCACTGTGTTCTGAGATTGATGTTGCTATGACTTTGCTATGCTTAATGCTTGTCACTAGGGCCTGAGTGCCATGATTTCATATCTGAACCTATTATGTTTTCATGAATATATGTGAGTTCTTGATCCTATCTTGCAAGTCTATAGTCACCTATTATGTGTTATGATCCGTTAACCCCGAAGTGACAATAATCGGGATTCTTACCAGTGATGACCATAGTTTGAGGAGTTCATGTATTCACTATGTGTTAATGCTTTGGTCCGGTACTCTATTAAAAGGAGGCCTTAATATCCCTAGTTTCCAATAGGACCCCGCTACCACGGGAGGGTAGGACAAAAGATGGCATGCAAGTTCTTTTCCATAAGCACGTATGCCTATATTCGGAATACATGCCTACATTACATTGATGAAGTGGAGCTAGTTCTGTGTCACCCTATGTTATGACTGTTACATGATCGATCGCATCCGACATAATTCTCCATCACCGATCCAATGCCTACGAGCTTTTCATATATTGTTCTTCGCTTATTTACTTTTCTGCTGTTACTATTACAATCACTTCAAAACCCAAAAATATTACTTTTGCTACCGTTACCTTTTGCCACCGTTACCACTACTATCATATTACTTTGCTACTAAATACCTTGCTGCAGATATTAAGTTTCCAGGTGTGGTTGAATTGAGAACTCAGCTGCTAATGCTTGAGAATATTCTTTGGCTCCCCTTGTGTCGAATCAATAAATTTAGGTTGAATACTCTACCATCGAAAGCTGTTGCAATCCCCTATACTTGTGGGTTATCAAGAACATTTTCTGGCGCCGTTGCCGGGGAGCATAGCTCTATTCTTTTAGTCACTTGGGATTTATATCTACTTATCATTATGAAGAACTTTAAAGATCAAATAACCAAGATTTTTCCCTCAACTACGAGGGGAGGTAATTAAGGAACTGCCATCTAGCTCTGCACTTGATTCACCTTCTGTTTTGAGTAAACTTGCGACACCTACACATGCTATTGATTCTGATATGTCGCATGTTATTGATGATGCCACTTCTGCTATGCATGATACTTATGATGAAACTACTTCTATGCTTGATACTACTGTGCCACTAGTTGAATTTCTTAATGAACAACTTGCTAGGGCTAGAGAGAAGGAAATTGTTGAAACTGATAATATTGATGAATGTGATGATGAAGATTCTCCCCCTAGATATGAATTGCCTGTTGTTCCTGAGGGTTATGTTATGGATGAAGAAACTGCTAGAGACTTCTTAGCTTGCAACGATAGAAGTCATCTTAAGAAACTATTAGCTAAGTTGAAAGAAAAATCTCTGAATGCTAGAATGAAATATGATCCCGCTTATGCTACTTCACCTATCTTTATTACTGATAAGGATTATGATTTCTCAGTTGATCCCGATATAATTACTTTGGTTAAATCCG
Source organism: Triticum dicoccoides (assembly GCF_002162155.2). NCBI lineage: Eukaryota > Viridiplantae > Streptophyta > Magnoliopsida > Poales > Poaceae > Triticum > Triticum dicoccoides. Next base: position 96,417,580 of record NC_041388.1, read on the forward strand.
ATCCTTTCTATGGCTATGAATCTGAAACTGTTGTGGCACATCTTACTAAATTAAATGATATATCTACCCTGTTCACTAATGATGAGAAAACTCGCTACTATTATATCCTTAAATTATTTCCGTTCTCATTAAAGGGTGATTCTAAGATTATATTTAATTCTCTTAATCTTGGTTGTGTGCGTAGTCCCAAGGATATGATTTACTACTTCTTTGCTAAATATTTCCCCGCTCATAAGAAACAAGCTGCTTTAAGGAAATATATAATTTTGTGCAAATTAAAGAAGAGAGTCTCCCACAAGCTTGGGGGAGGCTTCTCCAATTACTTAATGCTTTGCCTGATCATCCTCTCAAGAAAAATGAAATACTTGATATCTTTTATAATGGGCTAACCGATGCTTCCATAGATTACCTGGATAGTTGTGCTGGTTGTGTTTTCAGGGAAAGAACAGTTGATCAAGCTGAATTGCTATTGAATAATATGTTGACCAATGAAAATAATTGGACACTTCCTGAACCAACTCTTAAGCCAACTCCAAAGAAAAGGGGCATTCTATTTCTTAGTCCTGAAGATATGCAAGAGGCAAAGAAATCTATGAAAGAAAAAGGTATGAAAGCTGAAGATGTTAAGAATTTACCTCCTGTTGAAGAAATACATGGTCTTAATTCATCACCTATTGAAGAAACACACGATTTCGATAACCCGACATAGGTAGTAAAGGTAAACTCTCTCTATAGATATGATAAAGCTGAAATCCCTCCTTCTAAGTTTGCTAGCCAATGTTTGGATTAATTTGATAACTTTATGGTTAAGCAAGAAAACTTCTATGCTTATGTTGGTAGACAATTGAAACATAATGCTTATATGATTTAACACTTGAGTGAATATATGGCTAGTGTTAAAGGTGAACTTAAACTTATTAGTAAACATGCTTCTATGGTTACCACTCAAGTAGAACAAGTACTTAAAGCTCAGAATGATTTGCTCAATGAATTAAACAATAAGAATGATAATGCTGTCAGAGTTATGACTAGAGGTGGTAAAATGACTCAAGAGCCTTTGTATCCTGAGGGCCACCCTAAGAGAATTGAGCAAGATTCTTAGAGAACTACTATAGATGCACCTAGTACTTCTAAGAGGAAGAAAAATAAAAATGACAGGACTTTGCATGCTTCTAGTGAACCTGTTGTAGACACACCTGAGAATCCTAATGATATTTCTATCTACGATGCTGAAACACAATCTGGTAATGAACATGAACCTAGTGATAATGTTAATGATGATGTTCATGCTGATGCTCAACCTAGCAATAATAATGATGTAGAAATTGAACCTGCTGTTGATCTTGATAACCCACAATCAAAGAAGCAACGTTATGATAATAGAGACTTTGTTGCTAGGAAGCACGGTAAAGAAAGAGAACCATGGGTTTAGAAACCCATGCCCTTTCGTCCTAAACCATCCAAGAAAAAGTATGATGAGGATTTTGAGCGCTTTGTTGAAATGATTAGACCTATCTTTTTGCGTATGCGTTTGACCGATATGCTTAAAATGAATCCTTATGCTAAGTACATGAAGGAAATAGTTACTAATAAAAAAATACCGGAAGCTGAAATTTCCATCATGCTTGCTAATTATACTTTTAAGGGTGGAATACCAAAGAAACTTGTTGATCCAGGAGTACCAACTATACCATGCTCCATTAAAAGAAACTATGTTAAAACTGCTTTATGTGATCTTGGAGCCGATGTTAGTGTTATTCCTCTCTCCTTATATCGTAGAATTGATTTAAATAAGTTGACACCCAATGAAATATCTTTGCAAATGGCTGATAAATCAACTACTATACCTATCCATATTTGTGAGTATGTTCCTGTTTGGTTGCAAACGTTACCATTTTAATGGACCTTGTTATTCTTGATATTCCCGAGGACGATAGTATGTCTATTATTCTTGGAAGACCCTTTTTGAGTACTGCAGGGGCTGTTATTGATTGCACCAAAGGCAATGTCACTTTTCATGTTAATAGTAATGAGCATACGATACCCTTTCCGAGGAAACAACCTCAAGTCCACAATATCAATTCTATTGGAAAAATTTCAACAATCACTATTGGAGGTTTTGAATTTGCTCTTCCTACTGTCAAGAATAAATATGATATTCTTATTGTTGGGGACATGCATATCCCCGTTGAGGTAACCTAGTGTTATTTGAAAATTATCCGGTTTCATGTTATTCAAAATGAGTTTGTTAACAAGACCTGATCAACCTTGTTAGTGGATTCCTTTTGATGAGCATGAGATGGATGAATTTAGAAAACACAACTCTTTGTACCCTTTCTTTTTATTTTCTGTTATTTATATTAAATAAAGCAAAAATATTATTTTTTGTCTATTTTCTGAATTATCCATGCAATAAAAAATACCCCGAAAATAAAAGTTCTCCAAATTCCCTGAAATTAAATATGATTTTTTTAGAATATTTGAGAATATCTGGCACTGAGAACACACCAGGGGAGCAAGCACCTGGCCACGAGGGTCCAGGGCGCGCCCACCCCCTGGGCGCGCCCCTGCCTCATGGGCCCATGGTGGCTGCCCTCCACTTATTCCAGCCACCACACACTCCTTCCTCCCAAAAAAATCACTAACCGGCTCAAGCACGAGTTCTAGCTCATCTTGCTGCCATTTTCGATCTCCTAGCTCAAAGCTCCATTCACAAAACTGCTTTGGGGGATTGTTCTTTGGTATGTGACTCCTCCAATGGTCCAATTAGTTTTTGTTCTAGTGCTTTATTCATTGCAATTTTTGCTGCTTAGGTGACCCTGTTCTTGAGCTTGCATGTCAAATTTATATGGTCCCAAGTAGTTCTAATGCATGACATTGCCTCTAGGAACTTGTAGGAGTAGCTGCTATAAAATATTGTTGAGTTTGGTTCACTTTTATTTTGAGTTACTAAAAATTTCAGAAATTTTTCAGAGGAAGAAATATGTTTACGAAAATGTACCGAGGTGGTACTTCAAGGAAGCAAGGACCCAAACCCGCAATACGCGATGCGGACGATGAACCACCGAGGGACGCTCAAGTGCGGCCTTGTGAATGGCCGTCAGAGGATTTCATGGTTCGAGCAGGAATCAAGGAGGAATTTGAAGCATATGTGCGTAACGCTGATCTTGAGAGCTTCGAGGTAGATAAGTGCCAGCAATACCTCTATTTAACTGATTCATTTATGAGAAGGTTTAAATTTTCATCCTCGCGCAATTCACAAACTGTCCTGTTTGATCTTTATGATAAATCTTATACCATGGATTTAGAGGATTTTAATACTTCCTGCAAACTCCCACAATGGGGTAGTGCTAGTGAACCTAGCAAATCTGAGCTTAGAGATTTTCTTGCTAGTATTACAGTGGGGGAATCTAGAGATGTAACACAAGCCACCATAGGGAGCATTCATTTTCCCGCTATACATTATTTTGCTCTCTTCATAGGAAGGTGCATAAATGGTAAAGATGAAGCATGTCACATGTGTGTACCTGATCTTAGCGTTCTCAGGAGTGCTGTTTTAGGAGATAAACAATACAACTTGGGGGCTATTGTTGCACGTAGGTTGCATAATAATCGTATTCATGGAGATTTCTTTGGCGGAATTTATGCAACTCGTATAGCTAACTTTCTTGAGATACCCATACGTGGAGATGATATTGAGTTGCCTCCTTCTTATCTAGATTATGATGCTATGGTTTGTCATCAGTTTGTTGAGAGGAACGATAAGTTCCTCCAGTACCGACTAATCTTTGATAGACGGCGCACCTATCACGTCGCTCTCCCTGCTCCTACTTTCTTTGACTTTCAGGCAAAAGGGAGATATGTTATAACCAAGGAGGAGGCGACCAAGTACGAGAGGAGGGCCGAGGCAGCTCGCCTCCAAGCTGCAGCTCATCAGGAAATTGCCGCTGCATCTCAGTACGACCCCAGCTACAACTTTGGATATCCGCCAGGCCAGCCATGGCCATAGACCAACTTAGGCCAAAAGCCTAAGCTTGGGGGAGTACGTATTTCTCACCGACATTACATTCATGTTCACACACTCATGCTAGTTGTCGGTGCTCATACTTTTTCATTGTAATATCCATGCTAGTTTATTTCCCTTTTTATGCTTTCTCCTTGTGTGTTTAATAAACCTTAAGAAAAACCAAAAAACTAGTTGTAGCTTTTAGTTAGTTTACTTTCCATGCCTGTAGTGGTAGTAATTAAAAAGAAAACCCAAAAAGATTTCTCGTTCTTCTTTTGCTTGTTGGGAGCTTTCCCGTGTAAATAGTTTTGTTTCTTTTCTTTGGGGGCCGAGAGGAGAAGACCATAATGAAAATGTTGAGTGGCTCTCATATGCATTATTGTTGATCTAACAAAGAGCCTATATTACCTTGTATTCTCTCTTGAAATTGAATGCTTGCAGATTCCAGCTTAGTCCAATGCATGTGCACTATTATTATTATCCACATCATTCGATCGTGCAAGTGAAAGGCAATAATGATGATTATATGATGAACTGATTGAGATGAGAAAAGCTGGTATGAACTCGACCTCTCTTGTTTTTATAAATATGATTAGTTCATCATTCCTGATTCAGCCTATTATGAATGAACATGTTTGCAATGACAATTAGAGATTGTAGTTGCTTATGCCATGCTTAATTAGCTAGGAGTTTATAATGGTTTACCTTGCGTGCCAACATGCTATTAAAATGGTTGTGATGTGGTATGATAGGGTGCTATCCTCTTTTGAATGATTCGAGTGGCTTGACTTGGCACATGTTCATGCATGTAGTTGAAACAAAATCAACATAGCCTCTATGATATTTATGTTCATGGTGCATTATATCCTACTCATGCTTGCATTCGGTGTTGATTAATTTTAATGCATGTTCATGACTGTTGTCACTCTCTAGCTGGTCGCTTCCCAGTCTTTTTCTAGCCTTCACTTGTACTAAGCGGGAATACTGCTTGTGCATCCAATTCCATAAACCCCAAAGTTGCTCCATGTGAGTCTACCATACCTACCTATATACGGTATCTACCTCCCGTTCCAAGTAAATTTGTATGTGCCAAACTCTAAACCTTCAAATAAACATTCTGTTTTGTATGCTCGAATAGCTCATGTATCAACTAGGTCTGTTTGTATCTTCCATGCTAGGCAGGTTATTCTCAAGAGGAGTGGACTCCGCTCCTCACTCACGAGAAAATGGCTGGTCACCGGGATGCCCAGTCCCATGCTTTATGCAAATCAAATCAAAATAACTACAAACGAAACTCCCCTGGGACTCTTGTTAGTTGGAGGCACTCGTTGTTTCGAGCAAGCCATATATTGATGCTTGTTGGTGTAGGGGGAGTATAAACTTTACCATTCTGTTTGGGAACCGCCTATAATGTGTGTAGCATGGAAGATATCGAGATCTCTCGGTTGTTATGTTGACAATGAAAGTATACCGCTCAAAATATTATTCATATCTATTTCAAAACTGAGCTCTAGCACCTCTACAAATCCCTGCTTCCCTCTGCGAAGGGCCTATCTATTTGCTTTCATGTTGATTCATCATCCTCTTATTAAAAAGCACCAGCTGGAGAGCACCACTGTCATTTGCATCCATTACTATTAGTTTACATTGAGTATGACTTGACTGGATCTCTTTTACCATGAATTACAATGTCTAGTCAGTCCTTGATCCTTAAAGGTGCTCTGCATTTATGTTTTGCGGTCTCAGAAAGGGCTAGCAAGATACCATCTTGTTAAATCATATTATGATTGTTCTGAGAAAGTGTTGTCATCCGGGATTTATTATTATTGCCCGCTAGTTGATTATGCCATTGATATGAGTAAACATGAGACCTAAGTATTATTGTGAATATGGTTAGTTCATAATCTTTGCTGAAAACCTGAATGCTGGTTTTACATATTTACAACAACAAGAGCAAACAGAGTTTGTAAAATTTTTCTTTATCACTTTCAGTTTATCAACTGAATTGCTTGAGGACAAGCAAAGGTTTAAGCTTGGGGGAGTTGATACGTATCCGTCGTATCTACTTTTCCAAACACTTTTGCCCTTGTTTTGGACTCTAACTTGCATGATTTGAATGGAACTAACCCAGACTGATGTTGTTTTCAGCAAAATTGCCATGGTATTATTTTTGTGCAGAAATAAAAGTTCTCGGAATGACCTGAAAATCAACGGAGATTATTTTTGGAATATATAAAAAATACTGGAAGAAAGATCCATGTCAGGGGCCCACACCCTGTCCACGAGGGTGGGGGGCGCGCCCTACCCCCTGGGCGTGCCCCCTGCCTCGTGGGCCCCCTGACGCTCCACCGACCTCAACTCCAACTCCATATATTCATGTTTGGGGAGAAAAAAATCAGAGAGAAGGATTCATCGCGTTTTACGATACGAAGCCGACGCCAAGCCCTAAACTCTCTCGAGAGGGCTGCTCTGGAGTCCGTTCGGAGCTCCGGAGAGGGGAATCCGTCACCATCATCATCATCAACCTTCCTCCATCACAAATTTCATGATGCTCACCGCCTTGCGTGAGTAATTCGATCGTAGGCTTGCTGGACGGTGATGGGTTGGATGAGATTTATCATGTAATCGAGTTAGTTTTGTTAGGGTTTGATCCCTAGTATCCACTATGTTCTGAGATTGATGTTGCTATGACTTTGCTATGCTTAATGCTTGTCACTAGGGCCCGAGTGCCATGATTTCAGATCTGAACCTATTATGTTTTCATGAATATATGTGAGTTCTTGATCCTATCTTGCATGTCTATAGTCACCTATTATGTGTGATGATCCGTTAACCCCGAAGTGATAATAATCGGGATACTTACCTGTGATGACCGTAGTTTGAGGGATTCATGTATTCACCATGTGTTAATGCTTTGGTCCGGCACTCTATTAAAAGGAGGCCTTAATATCCCTTAGTTTCCAATAGGACCCCGCTACCACGGGAGGGTAGGACAAAAGATGTCATGCAAGTTCTTTTCCATAAGCACGTATGCCTATATTCGGAATACATGCCTACATTACATTGATGAAGTGGAGCTAGTTCTGTGTCACCCTATGTTATGACTGTTACATGATCGATCGCATCCGGCATAATTCTCCATCACCGATCCAATGCCTACGAGCTTTTCATATATTGTTCTTCGCTTATTTACTTTTCTGCTATTACTATTACAATCACTTCAAAACCCAAAAATATAACTTTTGCTACCGTTACCTTTTGCCACCGTTACCACTACTATCATATTACTTTGCTACTAAATACCTTGCTGCAGATATTAAGTTTCCAGGTGTGGTTGAATTGACAACTCAGCTGCTAATACTTGAGAATATTCTTTGGCTCCCCTTGTGTCTAATCAATAAATTTGGGTTGAATACTCTACCATCGAAAACTATTGCGATCCCCTATACTTGTGGGTTATCAGCTATCAAACATCACAACATAACTAGGTGATTATAAAGATGCTCTACAGGTGTCTTCGATGGTGTTTGTTGAGTTGGCATAGATCGAGATTAGGATTTGTCACTCTGTGTTTCGGAGAGGTGTCTTTGGGCCCTCTTGGTAATTCTCATCACTATAAGCCTTGCAAGCAATGTGACTAATGAGTTAGTTGCGGGATGATGTGTCGTGGAATTGTCACGGCAGATGTGCTAGCAGAAGGACTTAGTCATGGAGCCATCGCAACTAGCTAGGTTAGATTAAAGGGGTTAAACGGGACAAAGGACACAAGGAGTTTATACTGGTTTGGCCCCTTGCGGTGAAGGTAAAGGCCTAATCTAGTTTGAGGTGGTATTGCTTATGTTTTGATTACCAGGGAGCGAATACACTTGACCTAGCTTTCGATCTGTTGTCTCTTGTCCTGAACCGCCGCCTGGACGTCCCTTATATACACAGGTAGACGCCCGGCGGCTCATAGAGTCCCGGCCGGCTCATACACAACGTGTCCGGCTCGGTGACTAACTATACATGCCTTATGAGACAAGTCATACATATATGGCGGTTTACACCTGTTGGGCCTTAAGTCGCCTTTGGGTTTTGGGCCTTTAGTAAGCCTGCTTCGTGAACCTCCATCTTCAACATCTTTATGGGCTTTGTCATAACAAACCACTAGCGGGATAACCCGGCCCCTCCTGGGCGGGTCATACCCAATAGTTATATCCCCAACATTAGGCCCTAGGTTGATTTGAACTTGTTCATATCAATCTTCAGCACTTAGAGAAAATCCTTCTTCTTTTACTCTTGCGAGGCCCCGTAACCCGCCATGACATCATCTCCTGAGATTATGGTAACCTGCTGTGATGTCACCTGTCATTAATATTACACAAGGCCCAAATATTAATATATCCTTTCTTTTAATAAGCTCCCAAAAATCAAGGCGTCTGCGCTGTCGCATATCCATTTTTTGGCCTCCTCGATTCCCGTGCATGTCACTTATCCTTTCGACATTATAAATAGGGCCAGGGGTCCCTTTCACTTTCCCCTTGCCTCTTCATTTATGTCTTCCACCTCGCGTCGTCTCGGCGCCCGAGCTCCGCCGCCGCCATCGACCTTTGCCACTGCCTCAACAACGGCCGCTGCATCAACCTGATTCTCCTTCTTCCTTTTGCCATAGATCCCATTAGGGTTTCCACGAGTTCGTCGGAGTTCATCTCCGCTCTTTATTGTAGCTTGTGACTTTTGATTCAAACTTAGTGCCCCTCCTGCGTGGCTGTAATTGTGATACTCATTTTTGTTATTAGAACATCTCCCTTGCGTAAGAAAACCAATCTGGAAACATGAACTACTCAAGTACTACAACTTAGGTCTAACTATTTTCCATTATTTGAAGTACCTTAGATCCAAAATTGTAGCATCAATCTGTGAAATCTGTTTTTCCAACACTTAGAAATTTTCCCATTCTCAGATCTGTAAATCAATATTTGTGTAGGCGGCTTAACTCAGAAACTGTAACCCGCCAGGTACCATTAGTCCCCTCTTAAGCCGCCAATAGCTTATCTTTATAACTTCCATGCCATCCTCTGGTTTAACATCTATGCGTGCTTCATTATTTTTGCCTTTAAGCCAACAGCCGGCTTGACCATATAATCTTAAACCGGCCTAATCTTTCTTTCAAATCATTGAAAAAATGGCCAAGACATATACTACTTGCAACTGGGTCCCATCCCAGGTCACTGAAGAAGACCTAAACAATTTTGTTGCAACTGGCGCCCTAGCCAAGAAAGAAGACATCCACTGGAGGGTCCCTGGTGAAGAAAATCCTCCTACACCCAAGGACGGGGAAGTGATTGTTTTTACTGACCACCTAAGCCAAGGGTTCTGCCCGCCCTGCTCAAAGTTTTTCTGTGACGTGCTTCATTTTTTCCAACTTCACCCTCAAGATATTGGGCCCAACTCTGTATCCAATATTTGCAACTTCCAAGTTTTCTGTGAAGCTTATCGTCAAGAGGAGCCCACAGTTGAATTATTCAGAGAATTTTAGTACTTAAACCATCAGACAGAGTTTACTGATGGGCCCAGCTTGGAACTCAGGGGGTGGGGGTTTCAATTCATAAGAGGAAAGAAGTCAACTTTCCCTATGCCAAGCTGCCGAGCCATCCCAAAGATTGGAACCAGACTTGGTTCTACTGTCAAGACACTTCTCCATCAGATGAAAATCCTCTGTCGGGTTACCGCAGCCACCGCTTAGCAACACACATCCACTTCCTCCACGAATCAACGCAAAGGAGCGGGCCAAATATGCATCAACTTTTTCAAGGCTTAGAGCCCTCATTGCTAATGGCCTAATTGGCATTGATTTTGTTCGGTGATGGGTGTCATGGAGCATCTTGCCATTAAGCCGCCGCCCTAGCTTAATGTGTGAATACATTGGTGATTTAAAAGATCCCTAGCGCCACTGCGACATTCAACTGTTAGAAACAGATATTACTGAAGCCACCAAGAAACTGCTAAACGAACCTTCAAGGGAATACAGTAAAACATGACTTAGTCTTTTCTGCACTTTTAACAAGCCGCCAGCCGTAAGTGTTGTACACCTTCCGCTCAACCATATTTGCAATAGTTATGTTTACTTATGATCTTTTTAACCTCCATAGGCCTATTCTCCATTTTGGAAGAAGAAGCCACAAGATAAGCTGACCAAACCGGCTCGTACTAAAACCATGGCCACCAAGAGGCCTGCCAAAAAGAAGACCATTGAGCCAGTCAATCTAAACATCGATGATGACGATAATGACGATGAGTTAGAGGTAGAACTTGACTCCCTTGGCTCATTTTTTATACATCTCATTGACAATAACTATTATTAGGATGATGCAGAAGCAAGCCGTGCAGATGACGTAGAGGTAATTATTCTTCCTTCTAGCTCAGAACCTCTACCAACACAGAAAACCCGACAAGTGATACGTCTCCAACGTATCTATAATTTTTGATTGCTCCATGCTATATTATCTTCTGTTTTGGATGTTTATGGGCTTTATTATACACTTTTATATGATTTTTGGGACTAACCTGTTAACCCAGAGCCCAGTGCCAGTTTCTGTTTTTACCTTGTTTTAGGGTTTCGAAGAAAAGGAAAATCAAATGGAGTCCAATTGACCTGAAACTTCACGGAACTCATTTTTGGAAGGAAAGAAGCCCATAAGACTTGAAGTTCACGTAAGGGAAGCTTCGAGGAGGCCACGAGGTAGGGGGGCGTGCCCTCCACCCTCGTGGGCCCCTCATGGCCCCCCCTGACGTACGTCTTCCGCCTATATATCTCCATATACCCTAAAAACATCCGAGAGCACAATAGATCGGGAGTTCCGCTGCCAGAAGCCTCCGTAGCCACCGAAAACCAATCTAGACCCGTTCCGGCACCCTGTCGGAGGGGGCAATCCCTCTCCGGTGGCCATCTTCATCATCCCGGTGCTCTCCATGACGAGGAGGGAGTAGTTCTCCCTTGGGGCTGAGGGTATGTACCAGTAGTTATGTGTTTGATCTCTCTCTCTCTCTCTCTCGTGTTCTTGAGGTGATACGATCTTGATGTATCGTGAGCTTTGCTATTATAGTTGGATCCTATGATGTTTTCTCCCTCCTCTACTCTCTTGTAATGGATTGAGTTTTCCCTTTGAAGTTATCTTATTGGATTGAGTCTTTAAAGATTTGAGAACACTTGATGTATGTCTTTCCGTGCTTATCTGTGGTGACAATGGGATATCACGTGATTCACTTGATGTATGTTTTGGTGATCAACTTACGGGTTCCACCCATGAACCTATGCATAGGGGTTGGCACACGTTCTCATCGTGATTCTCCGGTAGAAACTTTGGGGCACTCTTTGAGGTTCTATGTGTTGGTTGAATAGATGAATCTGAGATTGTGTGATGCATATCGTATAATCATACCCACGGATACTTGAGGTGACATTGGAGTATCTAGGTGACATTAGGGTTTTGGTTGATTTCTGTCTTAAGGTGTTATTCTCGTACGAACTCTAGGGCTATTTGTGACACTTATAGGAATAGCCCAACGGATTGATTGGAAATAATAATTTGAGGTGGTTTCGTACCCTACCATAATCTCTTCGTTTGTTCTCCGCTATTAGTGACTTTGGAGTGACTCTTTGTTGCATGTTGAGGGATAGTTATGTGATCCAATTATGTTAGTATTGTTGAGAGGACTTGCACTAGCGAAAGTATGAACTCTAGGCCTTGTTTCAACGTGTTGCAATACCGTTTACGCTCACTTTTATCATTAGTTACCTTGCTGTTTTTATAATTTCAGATTACAAATACCTTTATCTACTATCCATATACCACTTGTATCACCCTCTCTTCGCCGAACTAGTGCACCTATACAATTTACCATTGTATTGGGTGCGTTGGGGACACAAGAGACTCTTTGTTATTTGGTTGCAGGGTTGCTTGAGAGAGACCGTCTTCATCCTACGCCTCCTACGGATTGATAAACCTTAGGTCATCCACTTGAGGGAAATTTGCTACTGTCCTACAAACCTCTGCACTTGGAGGCCCAATAACGTCTACAAGAAGAAGGTTGTGTAGTAGACATCAAGCTCTTTTCTGGCGCCGTTGCCGGGGAGGTGAGTGCTTGAAGGTATATCTTTAGATCTTGCAATCGAGTCTTTTAGTTTCTTGTTTTAGCACTAATTTAGTTTACAAAAGAAAACTATAAAAAAATGGAATTGAGTTTGCCTCATACGCTTCACCTTTTTAATATCTTTCGTGAGTATGATGGAAAGGATAATTGTGCTCAAGTGCTAGAAGAAGAAATCTACAAAATGTTTGGCACAAAATATTTGAATGATGAGCATGATTGCAATGTTGTTAGTATGAATTCCTTGAATATCCATGATGCTAATGATATGCAAAGCCACAAGCTTGGGGAAGCTATGTTTGATGAAGATGATATTTTTTGTCCCCCAAGTTTTGATGAGCAAATTTATTATGATGAAAGCATGCCTCCTATCTATGATGATTATTGTGATGACACGTATGCTGTAAAGAATAATGATAACCATGAAACTTGTCATCTTGATCTTAATTTTCAATCACATGATAGTTATTTTGATGAGTTTGCTCCCACTATTATTCATGAGAAGAATTTTGCTTGTGTGGAGAGTAATAAAATTTCTATGCTTGTAGATCATGAAAAGAATGCTTTAGGTGCTGGTTATATTGTTGAATTCATTGATGATGCTACTGAAAATTATTATGAGGGAGGAACATATGCTTGTAGGAATTGCAACAATATCAAGTTTCCTCTCTATGTGCTTAAAGTTTTGAAGTTATGCTTGTTTTACCTTCCTATGCAAGTTGATTCTTGTTCCCACAAGTTGTTTGCTCACAAAATCCCTATGCATAGGAATTATGTTAGACTTAAATGTGCTAGTCATATTCTTCATGATGCTCTCTTTATGTTTCAATTCTTATCCTTTATGTGAGCATCATTGAAATCATCATGCCTAGCTAGGGGCGTTAAATGATAGCGCTTGTTGGGAGGCAACCCAACTTTATTTTTGTTCCTGTTTAGTAATAAATAATTCATCTAGCCTCTGTTTAGATGTGGTTTTATGATTTTAATTAGTGCTTGTGCCAAGTAGAACCTTTGGGAAGACTTGGGGAAAGTCTTGTTGATCTTGCTGTAAAAAAACAGAAACTTTAGCGCTCACGAGAATTGCTGCCATTTTTGTTTGGAGAGTGATATTTAGTTCATTATTTTGAAGATGATTAATAGATAAATTCCTCAGGTCCAGCAATTTATTTGAGAATTTTATGAGTTCCAGAAGTATACGTTTGATCCAGATTACTACAGACTGTTCTGTTTTTGACAGATTCTGTTTTTCGTGTGTTCTTTGCTTATTTTGATGAATCTATGGCTAGTAAAATAGTTTATAAACCATAGAGAAGTTGGAATACAGTAGGTTTAACACCAATATAAATAAATAATGAGTTAATTACAGTACCTTGAAGTCGTGTTTTCTTTTCTTTCGCTAACGAAGCTCACGAGTTTTCTGTTAAATTTTGTGTTGTGAAGTTTTCAAGTTTTGGGTAAAGATTCGATGGACTATGGAATAAGGAGTGGCAAGAGCCTAAGCTTGGGGATGCCCAAGGCACCCCAAGGTAATATTCAAGGACAACCTGAAAGTGCTAGTTATCGACTAGAGGGGGGGGGGTGAATAGGCGATTTTTATGGAAGTCTTCAAAACATGGAAGTTTCGAAGACAAACGATAGAAACAAACCTATTACCATGCAGCGGAAGGTATACTACACTAAGCAAGCCATAGTCAAGTATCCAATGAGATGAAAGCATAAAGATTAATAGCAGCTAGGCAGTATAGATCAGGATGGAAGATAGTATGAAGCCAATCAGAACAGCAGTCACACAGTGAAGACAAATAGATAATGCAGACATGCAATGACTTCACAAGGACCAATCTGAAAGTAAAGAGATGGGAAGGATGGAACCAGTGGCTCGTTGAAGACAATGATCTGTTGGACCAGTTCCAGTTGTTGTGACAACTGTACGTCTGGTTAGGGAGACTGAGATTCAACTCAGAAGACCACGTCTTCACCTTATTCCCCTTGAGCTAAGGACACCCAGTCCTCGCCCAATCACTCTGGTAAGTCTTCAAGGTAGACTTCCAAACCTTCACAGACTTCATTCACCGGCGATCCACAATGACTCTTGGATGCTCAGAACACGACGCCTAACCGGCTGGAGGATTCACAGTCCTCAAGCGTAATAAGTCTTCAGATCACACAGACAGGAAGACTTCAGTGATGCCTAACACTCTTTGGCTCTGGGTGTTTAGGGCTTTGTCCTCGCAAGGAATTCTCTCTCAAAGGCTTCGAGGTGGGTTGCTCTCAAATGACAAAAGCCGTACATTAACTCTGAGCAGCCAACCATTTATGGTTGTAGGGGGTGGGCTATTTATAGCCACTAGGCAACCCAACCTGATTTGTCCAAAATGACCATGGGTCACTAAGGAACTGACACGTGTTCCAACGGTCAGATTTCAAACACACACGACAACTTTACTTGGGCTACAAGCAAAGCTGACTTATCCAACTCTAGATAAGATTTGCTCTCATTGTCTTCGCTCGAAGACATAGGATTTTGGTTAAGCATCACTTCAGTCATTCTGACTGGTTCACTTGGACCCCACTTAACAGTACGGTGGTTCCTATGACTCAACAAAGAAGAAAAAGAACGATGAAACAACTAAGTATTTGCGCTCCATAGTCTTCACACGATGTCTCTTCTTGTCATAGTCTTCATTGTGAATGTCTTCACATACCACCTTTGGCTTCAATGTCTTCATACATTTCTAGGGGTCATCTCTGGTAGGAAAACCGAATCAATGAGGGACTTCTACCTGTGTTATCCTGCAATTCTCACAAACACATTAGTCCCTCAACCAGGTTTATCGTCAATACTCCAAAACCAACTAGGGGTGGCACTAGATGCACTTACACAACCAAGAGCCTAAGCTTGGGGATGCCCCGGAAGGCATCCCCTCTTTTGTCTTCGTTCATCAGTAACTTTACTTGGAGCTATATTTTTATTCACCACATGATATGTGTTTTGCTTGGAGCATCAATTTATTTTGTTAGGATTTGCTTACTGTTATTTAGAACAATGTTTTGCATCTTTTATTTCAATAAAAGTGGAATTAATAGTCTTTACTATGCCTATGTTACAAGTCTTCATGTTGCTGTTTGAAAACAGGAAGTTTACCACTGTTTCAATAATTCCCTAGAAAAGTAAGAATGTGATAAAATGTTGAAACCTTCTGCATATTAAGCTCTGATAAATTTACTACAGCGGGAATTTTCTTTCATAATTTTTGGAGCTAGGAAAGTATGGATCTTGCTGCACTCTTTACAGACTGTCCTGTTTAGGCAGATTGCTGTTATGTTTGCATTGTTTGCATATGTTTGCTTCTTTAATGATTCTATTTGAGGATAGGACTATTAAATATGCAGAGGCATTTAGTATGCAATGTCGAATAATAATTTTAGTGATTTGATATAGTAGAGTATGATAAGGTTTTTGCAATGGTTTATACTAACTTATCTCACGAGTCCTTGTTGAGTTTTGTGTGGATGAAGCTTTTGAGATTTAGGGAGACCGTGATATGAGAGGAATTAAGGAGACACAAAAGCTCAAGCTTGGGGATGCCCAAGGCACCCCAAGATAATATTTCAAGAAGTCTCAAGCGTCTAAGCTTGGGGATGCCCCGGTTGGCATCCCACCTTTCTTCTTCAACAACTATCGGTTAGTATCGGTTGATCCTAAGTTTTTGCTTCTTCACATGATGTTTGCTATTCTTAGATGTCATTTTATTTTGTTTTGCTTGTTGTTTGAATAAAATACCAAGATCTGAAATTCTTAAATGTTAGAGAGTCTTCACATAGTTGCATAATTATTCAACTACTCATTGATCTTCACTTATATCTTTCGGAGTAGTTTGTTGTTGCTCTAGTGCTTCACTTATATCTTTTTAGAGCATGGTGGTGGTTTTGTTTTATAGAAACTATTGATCTCTCATGCTTCACTTAGATTATTTTGAGAGCTTAAATAGCATGGTAATTTGCTTAAATAATCCTAATATGCTAGGTATTCAAGATTAGTAAAATTTTCTTATGAGTGTTTTGAATACTAAGAGAAGTTTGATGCTTGATGATTGTTTTGAGATATGGAGGTAATAATATCAAAGTCGTGCTAGTTGAGTAGTTGTGAATTTGAGAAATGCTTGTGTTGAAGTTTGCAAGTCCCGTAGCATGCACGTACGGTAAACATTATGCAACAAATTTGAAACATGAGGTGTTATTTGATTCTCTTCCTTATGAGTGGCGGTCGGGGACGAGCGATGGTCTTTTCCTACCAATCTATCCCCTAGGAGCATGCGCGTAGTACCGAGGTTTTTGATGACTTGTAGATTTTTTGCAATAAGTATGTGAGTTCTTTATGACTAATGTTGAGTCCATGGATTATACACACTCTCACCCTTCCATCCTTGCTAGCCTCTTCGGTACCGTGCATTGCCCTTTCTCACATTGAGAGTTGGTGCAAACTTCGCTGGTGCATCCAAAACCCGTGATATGATACGCTCTGTCACACATAAACCTCCTTATATCTTCCTCAAAATAGCCACTATACCTACCTATTATGGCATTTCCATAGCCATTCCGAGATATATTGCCATGAAACTTTCCACCATTCTGTTCATCATGACACATTCATCATTGTCATATTGCTTAGCATGATCATGTAGTTGACATATTATTTGTGGCAAAGCCACCATTCATAATTCTTTCATACATGTCACTCTTGTTTCATTACATATCCCGGTACACTGCCGGAGGCATTCATATAGAGTCATCTTTGTTCTAGTATCGAGTTGTAATCATTGAGTTGTAAATAAATAGAAGTGTGATGATCATCATTTTCTAGAGCATTGTCCCAAGTGAGGAAATAAAAAAAGAGAGAGAAAGGCCATAAAAAAGAGAAGGCCCAAAAAAAGAGAAAGACCATAAAAAAAGAGAAGTCCCAAAAAATGAAAAAAATGAAAAAGAGAGAAAAAGAGAGAAGGGACAATGCTACTATCCTTTGCCACACTTGTGCTTCAAAGTAGCACCATGATCTTCATGATAGAGAGTCTTTTGTTTTGTCACTTTCAGATACTAGTGGGAAATTTTTCATTATAGAACTTGGCTTGTATATTCCAACAATGGGCCTCCTCAAGTGCCCTAGGTCTTCGTGAGCAAGCAAGTTGGATGCACACCCACTTAATTTCTTTTGTTGAGATTTCATACATTTATAGCTCTAGTGCATCTATTGCATGGCAATCCCTACTCGTTGCATTAACATCAATCGATGGGCATATCCATAGCTCATTGATTAGCCTCGTTGATGTGAGACTTTCTCCTTTTTGTCTTCTCCACATAACTCCCTCATTATTCTATTCCACCCATAGTGCTATATCCATGGCTCGCGCTCATATATTGCGTGAAAGTTTATAGGTTTGAGATTACTAAAGTATGAAACAATTGCTTGGCTTGTCATCGGGGTTGTGCATGATGACAGCATTCTTGTGTGACGAAAATGGAGCATGACTAAACTATATGATTTTGTAGGGATGAACTTTCTTTCGCCACATTATTTTGAGAATACATGATTGTTTAGTTAGTATGCTTGAAGTATTATTATTTTTATGTCGATATAAACTTTTATCTTGAATCTTTCGGATCTGAATATTCATGCCACAATTAAGAAGAATTACATTAAAATTATGCCAAGTAGCACTCCGCATCAAAAATTCTGTTTTTATCATTTACCTACTCGACGACGAGCAGGAATTAAGCTTGGGGATGCTGATACGTCTCCAACGTATCTATAATTTTTGATTGCTCCATGCTATATTATCTTCTGTTTTGGATGTTTGGGCTTTACTATACAGTTTTATATGATTTTTGGGACTAACCTATTAACCCAGAGCCCAGTGCCAGTTTCTGTTTTTACCTTGTTTTAGGGTTTTGAAGAAAAGGAAAATCAAACGGAGTCCAATTAACCTGAAACTTCACGGAACTCATTTTTGGAAGGAAAGAAGCCCAGAAGACTTGAAGTGCACGTAAGGGAAGCTTCGAGGAGGCCACGAGGTAGGGGGGCGCGCCCGCCACCCTCGTGGGCTCCTCGTGCCCCCCCTGACGTACTTCTTCCGCCTATATATCTCCATATACCCTAAAAACATCCGAGAGCACAATAGATCGGGAGTTCCGCCTCCAGAAGCCTCCGTAGCCACCGAAAACCAATCTAGACCCGTTCCGGCACCCTGCCGGAGGGGGAAATCCCTCTCCGGTGGCCATCTTCATCATCCCGGTGCTCTCCATGACGAGGAGGGAGTAGTTCTCCCTTGGGGCTGAGGGTATGTACCAGTAGCTATGTGTTTGATCTCTCTCTCTCTCTCTCTCTCTCGTGTTCTTGAGGTGATACGATCTTGATGTATCGTGAGCTTTGCTATTATAGTTGGATCCTATGATGTTTTCTCCCCCCTCTACTCTCTCGTAATGGATTGGGTTTTCCCTTTGAAGTTATCTTATCGGATTGAGTCTTTAAAGATTTGAGAACACTTGATGTATGTCTTGCCGTGCTTATCTGTGGTGACAATGGGATATCACGTGATTCACTTGATGTATGTTTTGGTGATCAACTTGCGGGTTCCACCCATGCACCTATGCATAGGGGTTGGCACACGTTCTCGTCGTGATTCTCCGGTAGAAACTTTGGGGCACTCTTTGAGGTTCTATGTGTTGGTTGAATAGATGAATATGAGATTGTGTGATGCATATCGTATAATCATACCCACGGATACTTGAGGTGACATTGGAGTATCTAGGTGACATTAGGGTTTTGGTTGATTTGTGTCTTAAGGTGTTATTCTAGTATGAACTCTAGGGCTGTTTGTGACACTTATAGGAATAGCCCAACAGATTGATTGGAAATAATAACTTTGAGGTGGTCTCATACCCTACCATAATCTCTTCGTTTGTTCTCCGCTATTAGTGACTTTGGAGTGACTCTTTGTTGCATGTTGAGGGATAGTTATGTGATCCAATTATGTTAGTATTGTGGAGAGGACTTGCACTAGCGAAAGTATGAACCCTAGGCCTTGTTTCAACGCATTGCAATACCGTTTACGCTCACTTTTATCATTAGTTACCTTGCTGTTTTTATAATTTCAGATTACAAATACCTTTATCTACTATCCATATACCACTTGTATCACCGTCTCTTCGCCGAACTAGTGCACCTATACAATTTACCATTGTATTGGGTGTGTTGGGGACACAAGAGACTCTTTGTTATTTGGTTGCAGGGTTGCTTGAGAGAGACCATCTTCATCCTGCGCCTCCTACGGATTGATAAACCTTAGGTCATCCACTTGAGGGAAATTTGCTACTGTCCTACAAACCTCTGCACTTGGAGGCCCAACAACGTCTACAAGAAGAAGGTTGTGTAGTAGACATCAACAAACAAGCCGGAAAGTAAGCTTTTCTCACCCTCTAGCTCACTTGGATCCCAACTTTCTTTTGAAGAAATAGCAACACGAAGCTCGCCGCACCACCCGGCATAGTGGTGGTGTGATTACCTCTCTCGGCTTACCAAACACTCCAGCTCGCAAACGCCGCCCAGAGGTCTTACATATTTCTAATATACTTTATCCCAAGGCGGGTCATTTTCGACAACCTCTTAACCCGTCTGATTCAAACTATCATGGGACTTCTCATTCCTCCTCTGGCGAGTCAACGGGAACTCAAATCCCAGCTTTCAAGACTATACCTGGGTAAGAGTATAATCAATCATTGAAACCTTATACCTGATCATTATACTAACCTCTTTATGCTTCTTATTTACAGGGGCCAAGCCAAACCCAGCAAAAAGGCGAAGCTGAATAAGCCAGTCGAGGATGCCAATCCGTCTGAGCCGGAGAAACAACAACCAGAGTCTTCTCATCCAATTGCGGAAGCCACCATTGATGACCCACTACCCGAAAACCATGAAGCCTCCATAGACCATATGGATGTTGAACCGGTGATTGCTAAGCCCCAAGCCCAGCTAAGCCCGCCGAAGAAAAAACTGACGATGTTGTGGTCACTAGGTTTGGTTACACAACACCGGGTAACCCCACTCTCTTATTAAAGCACATCGCCAAGGAAGAAATTTCTGCTAAAGATAAAGGCAAGTGGAAGGTAGACTTAGAGAGCTACGCTCAATTCAGCGCCCAAGACATATCCACTCTGGTTATTTGAACCGCCTATACACCAGCCGTGACTTTGAAGCCGGCTTGGTTAACTTGATGAAGGAACACTATGAGGTAATTCAATCACCATTCTCTTTCATAATTGTCTGTCCATCAGACGCCAAGTCTATAGGATATGATAGAATTTTGAGTGTGTTGTAGACTTTCCAGTTGCCATAATAAACTCGTACATCATCACCAGTGGCCCCCAAGGGCCAGCTTAAATCATCATGTTAAGCCGGGACTTTAAATAGTAGTAATGAACTTTGCATCAGTAGCCCCCAAGGGCCGGCTTAACTAGCATGTTGAACCGAGACTTTAAGTAACAAAAATCAACTTTGCGTCAGTAGCCCCCAAGGGCCGGCTTAGTCAGCTGTGAATAAGTCGGGACTAATCATCCTGTGTGAAGTCATCAATCCAATTTGTAGTCTTTATAAACCGGACTACATTATTTGCCCAGGCCAGCCAATAATTATGTCTTTAACAAAGTGCAATATGCATTAGCCCCCAAGTGCCAAGTATAATACTTGTATTATGCTTGGGACGTCAAAAAATTCTTTAAGAGCAATATACATTAGCCCCCAAGTGCCAAGGAAAATACTTGTATTGTGCTTGGTGTCGGTGTCAAAACCGGCGGATCTCGGGTAGGGGGTCCCGAACTGTGCATCTAAGGTCAATGGTAACAAGAGATGGGGGACACAATGTTTACCTAGGTTCGGGCCCTCTCTATGGAGGTAATACCCTACTTCCTGCTTGATTGATCTTGATGAATATGAGTATTACAAGAGTTGATCTACCACGAGATCGTAATGGTTAAACCCTAGAAGTCTAGCCTGTCTGACTATGATTATCAGGATATATCTCTCTGTGGACCTAGCCCTCCGGTTTATATAGACACCGGAGGGATCTAGGGTTACATAAGGTCGGTTACAGAGAAAGGAATATTCATATTCGGACGCCTAGCTTGCCTTCCACGCCAAGGAGAGTCCCATCCGGACACGGGTAAAGTCTTCAGTCTTTGTATCTTCATAGCCCATTAGTCTGGCCCATGTCTAATATAGATCGGAGGCCCGAGGACCCCTTAGTCCAGGACTACCTCAGTAGCCCCTGAACGAGGCTTCAATGACGAGGTGTCCGGCATGCAGATTGTATTCGGCATTGCAAGGCGGGTTCCCTTTTTTGAATACTCCAAGATAGTCTTCGGACGTAATGAACGTGTCCGGATCTACAGCACAAGTACCACATAGAATTGCAGAGAATATAATATTGCACGAGTCCAATCCATTGACAACTTTTTGTAATGTGACATCACGTCTGCTAGGTCATAATTTCGAACCGTTTTCCGTCTGCCGCTCCACGTTTTGAGACGCGGTCTTAATAGGCACGTCTTGTCGAAGCAGAGATCGTGTCCCCTTATTGCGGGATCCTCATCAATATGGGCGTGGGTAATATAACCTTGCCGTTTACACAACCCTTGGGAACAGGCGAGTTTTAAGGCGAGTGGGGAGGCGCTTGATATTTTCTGCCTTTATAAGGAGATACAGATTCCCTTTCTTCACCCACGCCTTCTCTCTTTCTTTGTCCTTCCATTCTCGAGCTCCAGCGCCCAAATCCTCACTCTTTCCATCTCAAGGAAGCACTCAGCCATGTCTGGATCCAGAGGTCAAGGCAAGTGGATGGCCTCCTCCGTTAGGGAGAAGGACATCATGAAGCTTCGGGAGGCTGGGTATCTAGCGAAAGAAATCGCCCACCGGCTTCCAGCAAAGGGGCAAATCGTCCCCACCCCGAGGCCCAATGAGAGAGTGGTGTTCATCCCTCATTTCGTCCGTGGGTTAGGATTTCCCCTCCATCCCTTCGTCCGCGGGCTTATGTTCTATTACGGGCTAGATTTCCATGACCTAGCCCCGAACTCTTTCCGCAACATCTCGGCATTCATTGTCGTGTGCGAGGCCTTCCTCCACATCCAACCCCACTTTGGACTGTGGCTCAAGATCTTCAACGTGAAGCCGAAGGTGGTGGATGGCCAGCACGTGGAGTGCGGATGCGCCATGGTGAGCAAGATGCCCAATGTCACATGGCCCAAAGGTACCTTTGTGGAGACAATCAAAGAGTGGCAGAAACTATGGTTCTACACCACAGAGCCCCGCGACGCCACCTGGGCTGCGGCTTCCGAATTCAACTCCGGAGCTCCAATGCGGCTCACCTCCTAGATAGAGAAGGGCCCCAATTGGTCTTCGTCGAACAAACTGATAGCGCTGCAAATGCGCATCGAAAGCATGGTGGATAAAGACATCAAGGTCGTCGACGTAATCTAGGTGATGCTTGTTCGCCGGATCCTCCCATGCCAAAGCCGAAGCTGCCCCTTATGGGAATTCGACCCCTATAAGCACCAAACCTTGGAGAGGCTCTTTGGAACCACTCATGAAGATGCCTGGAAGTTGCTCTTTAAGGGCAACGAGATGCCGCCAGCCATAGACTTGGACCACGGGCACAATGTTACTCATTCTGCCAATGCGGTAAGCCTTTCGCGTCTCTAGACGCATCCTCTACCTACTTGTTTCAAGGAGGATGTCCAAATTTTATTATTATTGTTCTTTCAGGTATGGACGGAGAGGGTGGAGCGGATTCACTGTTCGGCTCCGCTGCCCGAGGAACCAGTCATCCCGCTCCTGGTGAAGATGCTGGTGTCGGCGCCCTATAAGGCGCCGGAGAAGAAGGCCAAGGGGGTCCCGAGTGGCCTCCGCCGCAAAGGAGCCTCGGACGTGTCGTTCGAAGACAAGACTCTCTCCTCCGCCGTCGAAGACGATGACGAGGAGGAGGAAGAAAGCACCTCTCCCCCTGATGGGGGAGGAAGAAGAGGGCGGCCTCCACAAATCTAGAGGCGGAGGCGCCCAAGAGGGGGAAGGGCCCCCCTGCGGATAACTCCGCGTGGGACGGCGGCAGCAGCCCGGAGCGACGCCCCCGAAACAAGCCTCTGGCTGTGTCATAAGTACTAAAAACCCACATACGTCCATACATCCGGCCTCTCTTGCTTCATGATATTAATATGTTCAAATGATGCCATTGCAGTTTGGCCCATGACAGCTCCCAGCGATCCTCATCAAGAGGTTCGTTGGATTCGAAGGCGATGGCCAGTGAGTCACCGCCGGCTGCTCACTCTCCCATGGCTAGGGGCGACGATGAGGTGTTGTCCCAAAGGACCTTCCCCGGCCAGGGAGAGGTTCAGGAGGCCGCCAGGGTGGCGCCAGAGGGCGAAGCCTCGGCTACCGGACACATGGGGGAGCAGACCCCCATGGCGCCTGGGGATGTGGGCCTTGCTCAATTTGGCCCCCATCCAAATACAAGTCCGGAGATCTATACGGCTCCAGAATCCGGCAAGCAACCTCCTTTGAAAGAAGGTGGTGTGCCTGTTCCGCCAGTGACCTCTGTCCAACCAGAGGCACCGGATAATCTGCTGGAAGCGCTACGAGGCGCTTCCATTGTGGATGAACACCGTATCCTTATGGGTACGGTGATTGAGAGGGTTCAGTCCGTCAAGAGCGGACTAACCGAAGCTTGCAGCATCCTGCTGACATGTTTTGAGGTAAGCGACGCAAAAGAGAAAATCCCCATATAGACAGTAGCCCCTGAGACATTGTCCGGTGTTCGGAAAGAAAAGCCAGACAAAGGATCAATTTATTTTCGCAGGAGACTAAATAAATATGTCTTATATGAGTAAGCAGACATCGTTGCTGGCCGTGACCTCACACACTACCGAAGTCTCTAGACTGAAGCAGAGACTGGAGCGGGCCGAGGAGGAGCTCGGCCAAGTGAGGAAGCAACTAGAAGACAAGCAAGGTATGTAATGAATGGCTGTATATCGGATAGAATAAATAATGCGTATTGACCGTAGTGCCATGATATGTTTAGGAGCGGCGACCGAGGTCGAGGTCCTTAAACAGGCCTTGGCCCAGGCCGAGGAGAAAGCTGCCAAGGAAAAAGCCGCTCGAGAGAAGCACAAGGCCAGGCTTGATGAGGTCCAACAAGAGCTCCAGGATGCAGTGAAGAAATGCGAATCCTTGGAGCGCGACATTTCGGCTCGAGAGACCGAACTTGCTAAGGCCCGCCAAAGCGCAGAAGAGGCCCGGGTTGAGGCCCAGGGCGCCCTCCAGGAGATCTAGGAGGCCAAGAAAATCGCGGCGGGTAAGGCGTTTAGTATGCAAAGCAAGTATGTGAAGAAGAAGTATTTCTTACTAACCCGGATTCGGAGTTCTCCAGGGGCATTTGCACATCTGCCGCGCAGTGTGTCTGATGCTGCGGTGTTCTTCCGAGCCAAAAAAAGGGAGCTCAACGGAGAAGCTGTTCTCGTCACAATATCTTGCGCCAGAACATCCAGTGCCCTTCAGCGATCAGCTAAAACAGCTGGCCGAGCTGCATAGGGTGGCCGAAATGGCCATGAAGGATTTAATAATCCAGCCGTGGCCTGCCGAAGCTATGCCCGACAGCTACTTCGGGCTCATGAAGCGGCTGGTGAACGCCTATCCTCGGCTGGACATCGTCAAGCGATCGGCCTGCATTGAGGGTGCGTGCATGGCCTTCGCCCGCGTCAAGGTGTGGTGGGAGAAGATGGACGCCGTCAAGCTTATGACTGAGGGACCGCCAGAGGGCAAGGAGCACCTCACAACCGAGCTGTATTTTGCAGATGTCCTGGAGGGGTCTCGTATTGTGGCAACACAATGTCCACAAGACATTATTTTCGAATGAATACATTCATGTTGTCTCTACCTTGTATGATGCAACAAAGTCGTTATGTAATATAATGTTTGTTATTTAAAGAATTTCTCCTCCTGTGTGGCTGTGTTGTGTGAAATCTGAGAGTTGGCCAGTTGTCGGCTTCTGGCCCCACGTAGGTAGTACGGGGGTGTTCGGGATGTAATCTAAACACTCTTGATCCAATTGTTTGGTCCTTGAAGGAGGTGTTTAGCGTGACGAACCAGGAAATCGGACTATGCGGCTTTAGCACCCTCACTTAGCCATAGGAGTTTGACAATAGAAATATAGGTGCAGCCCCTAGTATCCGAACTAGGATGCTGTAAACACCTGATCGGGTAAGTACCAATCCCTCGCGTAATGCGGAAAAAATCTCTAAGGATTTGAGACCTCCGAAGAGCTGACCGGCTCTCGCCGCATCATGACAGTCAGTTTTTGGCTTTCTCTACTGAGGTGCTCAAACGGGTAAACCAGGGCACAATTGCAGTAGTTCTCCCTTTACTACCCTAGCCGATACAGTGGAACGTAAGGTAGTAAGCACAGGAGCCGGGCAACCCAACTATTGACCAAAGACATGATTCAGAGCCAATGCATATAGTGCTAAATTCAGAGTGCCGAACTATACTGTAAAACTGTTCGGACTTTTGTTGCCATGTTGTGGGGTGCTATGAAGCCCCTAGCAATTTGAAACGCACCAGAGTGTACGGGTGCTATCTGATAAAGTTACCAAAAAAGGAAAAGAAGAAAAGGTAGTAAGCTAGAGCCTTAAAATTTGTGCCGCAAACTGTTTCCCTTAGAATTTCATTGGTGCGTAAAGGCGCATTTATACAAGTAGTGCAATAAGCAGAAGGCTATTTAATATGCCTTGACTAAGGGAGAGCTGCGTGTGGGTCCTGAAAACAGGTAGAGGGATCGTTAAAGAAACCACCTAAAATTTCCCCGGTGCGTCCATGCTTCCTGTCATCTTGGTGTATTTATCCTTCGAAAAGAATTGATGGTCGAGCCATCAGGGAAGGCTTGTGAAAAAGAAACCTGAAAAAGGGAGAAAAAGGAAACAATGAAAGTATGTGTGTCCAGGGCGGTCGAGCCGTATTGTAGATCAGAAGCTGGTTATGCCTCCATCCGTGCCCATGGTATTTTTAGTGCGTAGTTATGTATGCGCGGTACAATTCCCGCCACTTGGTCGGGACTGGGATGGAGGCCGAATTGCTAGTCGAGCTCTTGACGAGTTGAGCTGTCCTGCTGCAGAATAGTCCGGACTCTCTTGACAGTGTCCGGGGGATCGGCCGCCGAATTAATGTTCTGCTTGAAAAGGCAGCTCTGTACTTCTGCTGCTAAGGCAGTGGTGTGCTCCTCAGTGCAGAGGGAGTGTTCCGTGTTTCCATTAACTGTTATGACGCCTTGTGGTCCGGGTATCTTGAGCTTGAGATGAGCATAGTGTGGCACCGCATTGAATCGAGCAAACGTGGTTCGTCCGAGCAGTGCATGATAGCCGCTGCGAAAAGGGACGATATCGAAGATTAACTCCTCGCTTTGGAAGTTGTCCGGAGATCCGAAGACAATCTCTAGTGTGATTGAGCCCGTACAATGGGCCTCTACACCTGGTATGACTCCTTTAAAGGTAGTCTTTGTGGGCTTGATCCGTGATGGATTGATGCCCATTTTGCGCACTGTATCCTGATAGAGCAGGTTGAGGCTGCTGTCATCGTCCATCAGGACTCGCGTCAGGTGGAACCCATCAATTATTGGGTCCAGGACCAGTGCGGCTGAACCGCCGTGACGGATACTGGTCGGGTGATCCCGACGATCGAAGGTGATCGGGCAGGATGACCATGGATTAAATTTTGGGGCGACTGACTCTATCGCATAGATGTCCCTGAGCGCGCGCTTGCGCTCCTCTTGGGGATGTGGGTAGCATATATCATGTTCAGCATTTTGACCTGAGGGGGAACCTTCTTCTGCCCCGCTGTGTTCGGTGGCTGGGGCTCTTCATCGTCGTCCTCGCTCTGCGATCCCTTCTCCTTGCTTTTAGCATTTAACTTGCCGTCCTGTTTGAAAACCCAACAATCTCTGTTGGTATGATTGGGTGGTTTGTCCGGGGTGCCATGAATATGGCACAGACGATCTAGTATGCGGTCCAAGCTGGATGAGCCCGAATTGTTCTTTTTGAACGGCTTCTTCCGCTAACCGGACCTAGAGCCACTGAATCCTGCATTGACCGTTGTATCATCGGTGTTGTCATTGTTGTTTCGATGCTTGTGTCTATTGCGTCGGGATTTGTCGTTGCTATTTCTGGCCTCAGGGGTGCCGGCATCACTTGCATTGTTTTTGCTACGGGCCAACCAACTATCCTCACCCGCACAAAAGTGGGTCATGAGTGCCGTGAGGGCTGCCATGGACTTCGGCTTTTCTTGGCCGAGGTGGCGGGCGAGCCATTCATTGCGAATGCTGTGTTTAAAGGCCGCTAGGGCTTCGGCATCCGGACAGTCGACGATTTGGTTCTTTTTAGTTAGGAACTTAGTCCAGAATTTCCTGGC
Source organism: Triticum dicoccoides (assembly GCF_002162155.2). Lineage (NCBI taxonomy): Eukaryota > Viridiplantae > Streptophyta > Magnoliopsida > Poales > Poaceae > Triticum > Triticum dicoccoides. Next base: position 96,445,212 of record NC_041388.1, read on the forward strand.
TGACTCTCCGGGCTATTGAACTATATGGCTTAAGTCATCAGCGTCCGGAGGTCGAACATATGTACCTTGGAAGTTGTCAAGGAAGGCTTCTTCCAAGTCATCCCAGCCGCCGATGGAATTTTTGGGCAGGCTGTTCACCCAGTGCCAGGCTGGTCCTTTGAGTTTTAGGGGGATATATTTAATGGCATGAAGGTCATCGCCACAGGCCATATGAATATGGAGAATGAAGTGTTCGATCCATATCGCGGGATCTGTGGTTCCATCGTATGATTTGATATTCATGGGTTTGAACCCTTCTGGGAATTCATGTTCCATGACTTCGTCAATGAAGCAAAGAGGGTATGTGGCACCTCTATATCGGGCCGCATCGCGACGTAGCTCCGATGGAGTCTGTCTGTGGCTTTCGGCCTGCGCATGACTAGGTTTGTCACGTTCGAATAGATAGGCGTCGTCACGTGTCGAGGCACGTCCTCGTGATCCGTAGATCGATCTGGTATGTCCTGCTCTATTGTTCAGGTCCTACCGAAGGTCATATGTATGACCGCGAGCTGTTTTACCTCTGCATTTGCGATGAGGCGGGGCGGCCTGGTGTTCGTCTTGAGTTGCCGTTTTGTCCTGACCACATGGTGGTCGGTCAGCCGCATTGTGCTATGGTGGTATGTGCTTCAGCGCCTCGTCGTCGAACTGAGGTAGCAATTTGCGCTTCGGGTAGCTTTTGGCTAGGTGCTTGAAACCGTATTCTTCGCCTACTAGGACATCGGTCCATTTATCGTTGAGCAGATCTTGGTCAGCTTGAAGCTGCTGCTCCTTCTTTTTCAGGATCCTAGCAGTGGATATTAGCTGGCGCTTGAAGCGCTCCTGCTCAAGAGGTTACTCAGGCACGATGAAATCCTCAGTGCAGAGGCTCTCTTCATCCTCGGAGAGCGGAAGATAATTACTGTCCTCTAAGTCTGCATGCGTGTCGGATGTGGGGTTCCGGCAAACCCTTAAGGTTCGAACACTGGGGTGCGCGTGAAGTCTTTCCCTCCTATCGATCTACGCTCAAGCTCGCTAGATCTTGCGGACGAACTCGACGAACTCACAACACAGAAAGACACGGGGTTTATACTGGTTCGGGCCACCATTGTGGTGTAATACCCTACTCCAGTGTGGTGGTGGTGGATTGCCTCTTGGGCTGATGATGAACAATACAAGGGAAGAACAGCCTCCTGAGGTTGAGGTGTTCTTGTGCTTTCGGACTTGTGTGTATCTCTGGGTCTGATGAGATCTCTCTGGGTCTGATGAGATCTCTCCGGTTCTGATGAGATCTCTCTGGGTCTGATGAGATCTCTCCTCTACTGTGGTGGCTAGTCCTATTTATAGAGGCGCTGGTCCTCTTCCCAAATATTGAGCGGGAAGGGAGCCAACAATGGCGGGCAAATTTGAAGGGGGACAACTAGTACAAGCTATCCTGACAAAAGCGGTCTTCGCCTGCACAAAGCTCTGGTGGTGACACCGTCTTGGGCTCCATGACGACCTCCATCTTGCAGTCCATGGTCTTGGTCTTGTTGCACCGAAATGGCAACCTTTGCCTGATGCCTCGGTACTCCGCGGCTACGCTTGCCCCCTTTGCACCAAAGAGGAAACAAGGACGCTGCGCGCGCTGGTGCCCGCCTGGTGTCGATTGTCATGGCTCATGTCACGAGAGCCTCGTGAGGTTCGCGTCGCCTTGATATCTCCGCCCCTCACGAGCCTGCCTGACTAGGCCGCTCGGGAGGACATCTTGCGTCGTCCGCCTCGCGAGGCTTGGACCCTCGCGAGGGTCTTGGATGCATTGTTGGTGAAGATGGGCTGTACAACCTGCTGGCTCCGCCACGCCGCGGGCCGCAGGCAGGCAAGTCTAGGGACCCCCGTTCCCAGAACGCCAACAGTAGCCCCCGGGCCCAAGGTGCGCTCGGGCTTGGCTTCGCAGCGAAGCCAAGGGTCAAGTTCGGAGCACCACGGGCCCCAAAAGCCTGCGGCCTCGGTTGACGCATGGCGGTTGATTGGACGCGGGTGTCTTCGCTTCCCCATGCTGCCTCGACGACTGCACGACTTGACAAGTCCCTACGACATGCAAGGGAAACCATCATTACCTGTGATCGTGGGAGACGCCGGTTGGCCTTCTCTTGCTATAAATGGGGAGGAGGGCGGAGACCCAGTTGCCCATCTCTTCCTCTCTTCCTCGCTTGCTCGCTTCTTCCTCCTTGCTCTACTGCTTGCTCCCATGGCGCCTATCAGAAGGTTCTCCGCCGAAGAGAAGGGGAAAGCCCCCCGGGATGTCCCGGAGCCACTCCCACTGAAGAAGAGGTCGGTCCATCGCCGTGATGAGGTGGGATGCAGGTGGTGACGAGGCCTTGGTGCGAGCGGCCTCCTCCAGGGTATCCACTACCCCTGTACGCCCAAGCCGAGGGCTCAGGAGGATGAAGTGACAAGCAGCGCTGCCCATGCCGCATCCGGGGTCACCGCGCCACGGCGACTCGTTCCGTCCACGCGGCGGACTCCTCGCGCGAGTTGGCGCTGTGGGCGCCGATGCCTCCGAGCTCCTGGATCCGCTTCCCGCGGTTCTTCTCCGACGCGATGCCGCCGAGGGGGCCTCTCGAGCTCTGGCTGCAGCACGCCGACTGCAGCGCTCCGGCGACCGGAGTGGAGATCGAAGCGGTCCCCACAGGCAAGATTTTCATGACTCGCGGCTGGGGCGAGGTCGCACAGGTCTGTCGTGCGAAGGGCGCCCTCGCGATCCACTTCGAGTACGACGGCACCTCCATGCTTTTCTTCATGGTTTTCGATGCCGAGGGCCGCTGCTTGGAGTGCTGCTCCAGAGAGGAGCGCGAGGCTGATGCGCGCTCCGCTTGCGACCACTCCAGCAGCAGCAGCCCTTGGGAGTCCAACAACTCTCCTGAGCTCTACGAGACTCCGGAGATGAGCGACGATAGCTACGTGCCCCCGAGCTCTCGCCGCGCTCGGAGCAGGGCTGCGGCGTCCGGCCGCCATCACCACTGATCTGGATGGGGTTGGCACAGGCCTCCCGCGGCCCACTGTTGATGATGGCGTCCGCCACGGAAGGTTGTAGATAGGATTCCCCTTTAGCATCAGCTTTTGTTTCCTGCGAAGAATCATGAATCACCCCATGGGGGCATGTAAGGATCTGCAACGCCTTTGTGCTTATCTTCCTTGTTATGAAGATTTGATGAACGTGTGTCCCGTTAAGGCTCGGTCCCCCCTTTCTTTCCTCCCGATAGCTTGTTGCTCTACGCTGACGGGTCCCAGTCCCAAGGCGGCTACAGCCATCGCTGGTATGCCAGGTCGCGATGCCATGGTCAAGGCCAGGAGGTGCGCAGCCCAAGGTCCAATAAGATCCCCTGAGGCGCGATGCTCAGGAGGTCCCCCTTAGCGCCCAAGCGGCCATGGTAAGGAAAGAAAGGACGATGACTTGGCCGCAACGGGGTTGCGGCATGGTGTGAGCGACTACTAGGCCCAAATATTTAGCCGATCCGAGGGCGAGTCTTATCTTGCTGACTTCGTGATGATTTCTGATGTTGCGCCAGGGCTGCGTGCCAACTTACGCGACATAGTTGGGCCGGTCCATACGGGTTTTCCCTCTCCCGAGCTCTTCTTAGTGCTCTACGTCCTCAGGTCCCAGCCCTCGAGCAAGCTCAGCCGCCACTGGTATGCCAGGTCGTGATGCCGTGGTCAAGGCCAGGGGGGAGGGCTAGAGAGCCAGTAAGAGCTCCTGACTCGCGATGCTCAGGAGCCCCCCTTTTAATGCGCAAGCGAATCACACGAGAGAAAAGGAGACTCGCGGTGCCGCCTGCTATCCTTCCCGCGGGGTCCCTGTGGACAGGCACAAGAAGAAACATGGTTTGCCATTAGTGCCGCCTGCTTGCCGCTGGTTGGTCCGAATGAAGTGAAGGCACTGAGGGCCTGGTGAGGTGACGTGCACGACGCGTGCCGTGAGCCAGAGCTCGACCACTCAGATTTGTCGGTCGTGGCAGGGACGAACCCATGCACCAACGCTGTGCCTGTGTAGAGGCCCCGAGGGAGGCGATGACCGAGCAGGTGATAGCAGTTGGCAGGTTAAGCATGAAGAGCAGATCGACTTAGGTAAATGCAGGAAAGATACATGCCACCGGGTCTGGCCCGAGAGGCTTAGGGATGATGCAGCCCGAGGGGTGCCCCCAACAAGGTAAGCTAAAGACATAAGCAAAAGGGATACATGCCACAGGGACGGACCCGTGTGGCCTAGGAATAATGCAGCCCGAGGGGCGCTCCCAGCTTAAATGAACTTGGAAGATGTCACCTAGTTCTGTAGACGAAGTAGAGTTGGTGCAGCTAATGCCACACATTGAAGGAATGGCTCCTCATGAGCCACCGGGACCCTGAGCCTCAGGAGGCTCTGGGGGCTCAGGAGGTTCCCTGAAGACCGTCCCCATCTCCTCCAGGACGGCGTGGAACCTAGCCTCTCGAGCCGCCAGGACTTGCCGCACGTTGCGCTGATAGGCCGACGCCACGCTCGGCAAGCCGAAGGGCATGCGAACGTAGCTGTGTGGTGGACCCTCACAGCGGCCCGCACGTGATGGCCAGAAGCGTTCCTGAGATGCGGCCCTGTTGAGCCTTGGGATGTCGATACAGACGCGCAGTTCAGCATCCTCGCCTGGATGGTGAGTCGCGCTCGGTGAGTGGTTGTCGCCGCGCATGGCTCTCCCGTCTTGTAGCTCTTGGGTGGTCTTGGTGATGAACTCCTGGGTGGTGGGCACTCCTTGCCCTGTGCTCTCCTCAGGAAAGTGTGCCGTGAAGCATGCTTCCAAGTGGTGCCCAAGAGCCTCCCTCGTGAGGTTGGCAAGGTCTGAGGCTCTCCAGGAGAGAGTCCCCGAGTCCTGCCTGAGGAGGGCATCGGGCGCGCTTTCCTATGCGGTGGAGGGAGGCGCCCCTGGAGCGGGCGCTGATTTTGACGAGGCTCCTGACACGACGCCATCTTCTTGGGGTCCTGCGCGGCGCGGCAACTTCTTCTTGGGGATGGTCTCCGGAGGGCCTTCACTTCTGCTGTCAGGGTTGTCGATTGCTGCGGCTTGGAAGGCGCGCTCAAGGGAGCACACCACATCCCTTTCTTTCGTGGGACCGTGATGATTCCCCCACTTCTTGGAATCTTGAGAACGTTGTAGCCGTGATGAATGACTGCCATGAACTTGGCCAGGGCTGGATACCCGAGGATGGCATTGTACGGCAGGCGGATGTGCGCGACGTCGAAGTCGATGAGCTCGGTGCGGTAGTTCTGCGCTCCCCGAAGGTGACAGGCAGGCGGACTTGCCCTATCGGTGTGGTGGAACCGTCAGTCACTCCTGAGAAAGGTTTGGTTGGCTGGAGCTGCTCATAGGGCATTTGGAGGTTGTCGAACGTGTCAACGGATAGGATGTTGAGCCCTGTGCCGCCGTCGATGAGAGTCTTGGTGACTTGCACATTGCTGATGACTGGGGAGCACAGCATAGGGAGTGTGCCAGCGGTGGCTGCGCACTTGAGCTGGTCGGCCGAGTCGAAGGTGATGGCGCATTGTGACCACCTGAGCGGGCGCGTGGCCTTGAGCTTGGGGAGCGCGCATTCACCTCGTGAGCGAACTATTTGAAGATGCGCTGAGAGGCTAGGGCCTGAGCACCGCCCAAGATGCAAGCGATCGCACGCGGCTCCTGGAAGCCCCCAACCCCCTCGTCCTGGTGGTGGTCGACGTTCCTTCTCGGTGGCGGCAACAGGGAAAGACCAGCGTTGCCCTGGGGGCGATCCTCACGAGGCCGGTCTCTCCAGGCGCCCTCGCAAGGTTGGTCCTGCCAGTGGTCCTCATGAGGCCAGCCGTGCCACTCCTGGCGCGGGCCACGGTCGTCCCAGCATCCGCCTCCGCGTCCTCCTCCACGGTCGTAGCCCCAGTCGTTGCGCTCGGGGCGTCGACCGAAGCATCCTTCCCGTATGGCTTTGAGCTCTTGATAGTCGCTGGTGTTGTGGGTGTTCAGGTTGTGGAAGGCGCAGAACGGATGCCGTTCTTGGATGACTCGGGCTGATCTGTGCCTCGCTTGGTGTCGGGCTCCGCTGCGAGCACTACTTCCTCTTTGCGCTTCACGTCCTTGGCGTTGGCCTTCTTCTCCTCCACTCCTGCAGCTGGCAGCTCCAGGAGAGAGAGGCGCCCCTCCTTAGCTCTTGCGCACTTGGTCGCCAGGTTGAACAACTTCTGAGATGTGCAAAGCTCCTCGTGGATAGCCAGCTCTTCCTTCATCTTGACGTCATGGACGCCGTCTAAGAACACGGAGATGATGGCTTCGTCCGTGACCTTGAGGATCTTGAGGCGGGTGTTGTTGAAGCGCTGGATGTACTTCTGGAGGGTCTCTCCTGGCTGTTGCTTGATGCGGCGTAGATCGCCCGCGGCCGGTGGGCGGTCGCGAGTGCCCTGGAAGTTGGCGACGAAGCGGTCGTGCATCTCATCCTAGGAGGAGATCGAGCTGTGCTGCAGCTTCGGGAGCTAGGAGCGGGCCCCATCCTTGAGAGCCATGGGAAACCAGTTCGCCATGACTTTTTTGTCGCCATCGGCCGCTTCGATGCTCAGCTCATAGAGCTGCAGGAACTCCGCGGGGCAGCGGTGCCGTCGTATCGAGGAGGTAGATCTGCCTTGAACTTGCCTGGCCAGGCGACGCTATGCATTTCGGGGGTGATGGCACGACAACCATCCGTGGTAGCTGGGGCCCGCTTCTGAGGCGGAACTTGGTCTTGGCGAGGTCCGCCTGCGCCACTACAAGCGGCACACGGTCTTGCCGGTGCAGCTTCTTGCGGCCGCGGGATTTCTTGGCAGCTTCTTTCTTCACGCGCGGGCGCCGGGCGTGGTGGATCACGCCGCGGAGGAGCGCGCCTTGGTGCCAAGGCACCGTCTTGGGGTTGAGGCGGTGGATGCACGCCATCAGCCCCGTCGCCCGCGGCTGGTTGAGGGGGAGGCAGAGAGTGGGACGGCGTCGGAGAGCCCCCTGCGACACGGACGAGCTTGGCGACGCGGTCGAGCCACTCCTCATAGAGGTCGTCAATGGGGCAGTAACGCAGGAGCTCGTTCGCCGCGATGGGCGTGGCCCATGCATCCATGGGAGCACGGTGCGCGTGAGATGAAGAACCAGTAGGGGTGAGTGATGGAGTAGCGGTGCGGCCATCCTGCCGCACTGAAGGATGCAGCGAGGACGCCTGCTCCTCGTTCCCCGTCGGGCCGGTGGCAGCGTTGGCGGCGGGAGACGGAGAACGACGAGGCGACCCGCCGACGGGAGCCGTCTGAGCGACGCGGGCAGCGAGGGCAGCCTGACGCTCAGCTCGAGCAGGGCGAGCGTCCGACATGGATACGACGGAGCGATAGACTGATGGGAAGGAAGCTACGGTGCACCCCTACCTGGCGCGCCAAATGTCGGATGTGGGGTTCCGACAAACCCTTAAGGTTCGAACACTGGGGTGCACGCGAAGTCTTTCCCTCCTACCGATCTACGCTTAAGCTTGCTAGATCTCGCGGACGAACTCGACGAACTCACAACACAGAAAGACACGGGGTTTATACTGGTTCGGGCCACCATTGTGGTGTAATACCCTACTCCAGTGTGGTGGTGGTGGATTGCCTCTTGGGCTGATGATGAACAATACAAGGGAAGAACAGCCTCCTGAGGTTGAGGTGTTCTTGTGCTTTTGGACTTGTGTGCATCTCTGGGTCTGATGAGATCTCTCTGGGTCTAATGAGATCTCTCCGGGTCTGATGAGATCTCTCTGGGTCTGATGAGATCTCTCCTCTACTGTGGTGGCTAGTCCTATTTATAGAGGCCCTGGTCCTCTTCCCAAATATTGAGCGGGAAGGGAGCCAATAATGGCGGGCAAATTTGAAGGGGGACAACCAGTACAAGCTATCGTGACAAAAGTGGTCTTTGCCTGCACAAAGCTCTGGTGGTGATGCCGTCTTGGGCTCCACGATGACCTCCGTCTTGTAGTCCATGGTCTTGGTCTTGTTGCACCGAAATGGCAACCTTTGCCTGATGCCTCGGTACTCCGCGGCTGCGCTTGCCCCCTTTGCACCAAAGAGTAAACAAGGACGCTACGCGCGCTAGCGCCCGCCTGGTGTCGATCGTCATGGCTCACGTCACGAGAGCCTCGTGAGGTTCGCCTTGCCTTGATATCTCTGCCCCTCGCGAGCCTGCCTGACTAGGCCGCTCGGGAGGAGGTCTTGCGTCGTCCGCCTCGTGAGGCTTGGACCCTCGCGAGGGTCTTGGATGCTTTGTTGGTGAAGATGGGCCGTACGGCCTGCTGGCTCCGCCACGCCGTGGGCCGCAGGCAGGCAAGTCTGGGGACCCCCGTTCCTAGAACGCCGACAATGCGTGGCCTGTTTACCTGGGCTAACTTGCCCATCTTGCCGTTCATCCTGTTCAGCAGTTGCATCAGCGGGGTCCTCCTTGTCTTCGGCACCTTCCGGCGTGTTATCTTCTCCTGTGCCGGTGTTGCTGTCTTTGCTGCGGCGTGACTTAGAGCGGCGTCGCTGACGCCTGCGCTTCGATTGTATCTCGGGAGGTTTATCCTGAACTGGATCTTCCTTGTCATCGCCCCTATTCTCTTTTGGTGCATCCACCATGTATACATCATACGAGGAAGTGGCCGTCCAGCGTCCGGTAAACGGCATGTTTTCAGCCTCTTCTTCTCCGGCATCCTCTTCCATACCATCGATGTCGTCGGAGCCATAATCGAGCATGTCAGTTAAGTCTTCGACAGTGGCTATGAAGTGGGCGGTGGGTGGGAAGCGAAATTCTCCGTCATCAGCCTCCGGTTTGAACCGGATACAATTCGGCTGTGGCCCCCCGCTAAGGATAGTGCTCTTAACGAGTTTAACACGTCGCCCAAGGGCGAGTGTCGAAAGATGTCCGCGGAGCTGAATTCGACGATCGATGACCGATCATGCTCGACGTACGCGGACGCACAAGGTTCGGAACCTGTAGCCGGAGACCTGTCCATGGTTCCGGTGACATAGATGTCACTTGAAGTTAAGTCTGTGTGCAGCTCCAACACCGCCGAGTGTGCGGCTTCTGTGGCGGGGTTGAGCTTCCCGTCTTCTGATGGCATGATCAGCTCTGGATCTAGGGCAGAGCAGCTACAGGTACAATCTCCTGCGTATGGACTGATGACAGATTTACGTCATGTTCATCATGGTGGCAGGGAGCGGCTGTCGTGGTCTCGAATCCGCCGAAGATCAAGTCTCCACGGATATCCGTGACATAGTTCAATCTTCCAAATCTGACCTGGTGGCCAGGGGTGTAGATTTTGATCTGCTCCAGATGGCCAAGCGAGTTGGCCCGCAGTGCGAAGCCACCGAACACGAAGATCTGTCCGGGGAGGAAGACTTCCCCTTGGACAGCGTCGTTGTAGATGATTGAAGATGCCATCAAACCTTTTGACGACGGCACGGTGGAACTCTCAATGAAAGCACCAATGTCGGTGTCAAAACCGGCGGATCACGGGTAGGGTGTACTGAACTATGCGTCTAAGGTCGATGGAAACAGGAGACGGGGGACACAATGTTTACCCAGGTTCGGGCCCTCTCTATGGAGGTAATACCATACTTCCTACTTGATTGATCTTGATGAATGTGAGTATTACAAGAGTTGATCTACCATGAGATCATAATGGCTAAACCCTAAAAGTCTAGCCTGTCTGACTATGATTATCAGGATATATCTCTCTGCGGACCTAGCCCTCCGGTTTATATAGACAGCGGAGAGATCTAGGGCTACATAAGGTCGGTTACAAAGAAAGGAGTCTTCATATTTGGACGCCTAGCTTGCCTTCCACGCCAAGGAGAGTCCCATCCGGACACGGGTAAAGTCTTCAGTCTTTGTATCTTCACAGCCCATCAGTTCGGCCCATGTCTAATAGGTCAGATGCTCAAGGACCCCTTAGTCCAGGACTCCCTCACTTGGGACTTCAATCAATAATCATACTCATGATATCTGTCCATGCTTATACCACAGGCTGAACTTTCTAAGAAGGACTCGCAGTGAATGATCTGAAAGCCAATATAAAAACTCAACAATCTGAAACATCCAAGGCCCAATAAGAATTGAGGACTCCTTTGGAGAATATTGAACAGCTGAAGCAAAATTTCAATGCCGAAAAAGATGGCCGGGAAACTGAGAAAGCGGCTGTATTGAAGAGAGCAGATGATGCTGAAGCAGCACTTAAGCCAGTGACTGAAGAGTTATCCGGCTTAAAGCAATAGGTTAATATCATGTCGTCAGCCATCTTTGGTAAGTAGAAAAAACATATCTCCCTTGTACCTTAAGAATCATATTGTAAACATTTGCCGGCTTACTCATGTCTTTGCTGATATAGGTTCACGGAGCGCTAAGTTGGGCTCAGATATGCGCATCCGGCTTAAGGTTGTCTACACTCTTGTAGAATAGTTATATACTGGTGCCCAACAAACCATTGCTGCTATGCTGCACAAGAAAACTCCCTCCACACTTATCAAAGATACACTGAAGCAGTTATCTGTGCTACCCAAAAGAATTGATGACTTAAAACGGGGAGCTGCCAGAGCCGGCACCTTGACTACTTTAAGCCGGGAAAAGGCATGGCAAGCTGATTTTGATGCGGAGGATTTGGCCAACGGCTGCCCCAGTGTCAAAGAAGACGGATCTGCCTTCAGTGTTGACGATTTTGCAGAAATAGCAAGAGCCATGCGTCCCTTAGCAAGCAAGCTGGCTGACGAAACCAGTCTATCCACATACCAGGCGGCTTATGACGCTGAAAACAAGTGAGTGAGCGCGCCGATTCACAGGCCAAAAGATCTCATCCCGCCGATTCGTAAGCACATCTTCGCTCCTGACATTGATCCATCCAATATTATTGATGATGAAGCTGTGTTTAGAGCGTTGACCGGTATCAACTAGGCTACGCTTGACTTCCAGCTGATGGATAAACAAGGAGCTAAAGATGAAGAAGAGGTGCAGGAAGACCCGGAGGCTTCAACCCACCAACAGTCATAAGCCGGTTTATTAAGCAGAATACTTTGCTGTGTTGATGGCTCTGAAATACTTATTCTCCTTGGGCCATCAGATGCCTTGTTATAGGCTAGTTAAACTCTTGATTTGCCATGCCATCATGCATGTTTTGTTTTGCATGACACTACCACTTTACCAATTGAAGCTCGGCCACTTATGCTCATGATTTCATCAACTATGTATGCTAGATTTATTATTTACCTGCACACAAAACAAATCACAAGTACCATGGCGGTTTACCCCAAGGTGGGTCACAACACCCTATATAAAAACCACTGGTGACTAAGACAGTCCATAACCAGGGCCGGTTCAATCATAACCTTATATAACTATAACAAAATAGCATACCTGTGATATTTGCTCATACTGCCGGCTTATCATACCTATTCAGTGAAGGTTATAACCCAAAAGATTGAGCGCATAATGCCTTGTTCAATTGACATATACCGTTGTCTTACAACGCCATATGCAGCAAAGATTAATATCCCAAAACTTAGAGCACATCGCTTCTAAGTATATAAGATCATTATACACTGGCGACTTATAGTCCAAAGCCAGGCCGGGTTAACAAACTCCGGATAGATTCATATGTGAACCATAAGGCATCATATCCCTCATTGGTTTTCAACCATGTATCAACATGTCACAAAATACTCAAATCAAATATAAATCAACAGACAAAAACAAGGCTTTCATAGTCTGCCAAACCTTCAAATCAAGTGCTTTCAAAGGGCCGCACAGCCACTGAGTTAAACCTTCACTCAACCTTATAAGTCGGGCCTCACATGACCAATGGTTGTTTTAACTTTGACAAGTTCAGGGTCTGTATAAGATTGACTTGCCAAAAGTGCGGCGAGTCATTCCAGTCAATCGGGGCGGAGTGGTAGACTTAAAGGCAGGATAACCTGGGTTTTTAGGTGAATACACCTGGCTTCCAAGCCTATTACAAGGGTCATAAAAACTCTTGTCCATTGAACAAAGAGCCCCCAAGTAATATTTCATGGCGTACAATGAATAGGGTAATCACAGCTATGCTCAATGAGCAGGAAGCCCCCAAGTATTTAGTAATCATGGCGTATAAGCCGGATGAAGAGCGTAATCATAGCTATGCTCGATGAGCAGGAAGCCCCCAAGTGATCATACGACGTGATAATAAAGACTCATTATTATTGAAGAATGAAACGACAAAGGCCCTGAATTATCAGGGATGCCGGCTTTATTATATTCATCATAATATATACAGTGTCAAGATATGTACATCACAAGAGCCGATGGCTCAAGTATAGTAAGGCCAAAGATGAGAAATGTTACATGGCCGGCGGGTCTCCTCCGACATGCGTGAGTCCTTGTGGCCTCGAACATCGATAAGGTAGTATGGCCCGTTGTTTAGATTTTTGCTGACCACAAAAGGCCCTTCCCAAGTTGGGGATAGTTTATGCATATTAGTCTGATCCTGGATAAGCCGGAGCACCAAGTCACCTTCTTGAAAGGTTCTGGTTTTAACCCAGCGGTTGTGATAATGGCGCAGATCTTGCTTGTAAATCGCCGAACGAGCCACCGCAAGGTCACGCTCTTCGTCCAACAGGTCAATTGCATCCTGACGTACTTTTTCATTATCAGCTTCAACATAAGCCGCCACACGGGGCGAATCGTGACGGATGTCACTAGGGAGAACCGCCTCTGCTCCATAAACCATGAAGAAAGGCATGTAACTTGTAGATCTGTTGGGGGGGTAGTATTGATACTCCATAATACTGAGGGTAACTCCTCCACCCAACAACCCGGTGTCCTTTGCAAAGGGACCATAAGCCGGGGCTTGATGCCTCGCAAAATCTCTTGATTGGCTCTCTCGGCCTGACCATTGGACTGGGGGTGAGCCACTGATGATACATCAAGTTGAATGTACTCTCATTAACAAAATTCTATCATAGCACCTTTGGACAGATTAGTGCTGTAACGCCCTCGATGCGGCTATATCTCCTCCATGTCGAAGCACGACTTAGAGGCATAGCCGCATTGAGAGCAATGTCGCAAGTAAGGTAATCTTCACAACAACCCATGTAAATAGATAATAAGGGAAAAGGTACATAGTTGGCTTACACTTGCCACGTCACACAAATACATGAATAACATTACAATCATCCAATACACTCATGGTCCGACTACGGTACCAAAATAAAGATCAACCCCAACATGCGACACGGCCCCCGATCGCCCCAACTGGGCACCACTACTGATCATCTGGAAAAGACACATAGTAACGGCGAGAGTCTTCATCAAACTCCCACTTGAGCTCAAGCGCATCGTCTGGAACGGTATCATCGGTCCCTGCATCTGGTTTGGAAGTAATCTGTGAGTCACGGGGACTCAGCAATCTCGCACCCTCGCGATCAAGACTATTTAAGCTTATAGGTAAGGCAAGGTAATATGTGGAGCTGCAGCAAGCGACTAGCATATATGGTGGCTAACCTATTCGCAAAAGAGAGCGAGAAGAGAAGGCAAAGCACGAACGAAGAACTATGATCAAGAAGTGATCCTATAACAACCTACGTCAAGCATTACTCCAACACCGTGTTCACTTCCCGGACTCCGCCGAGAAGAGACCATCACGGTTACACACGCGGTTGATTCATTTTAATTAAGTTAAGTTTCATGTTATCTACAACCGGACATTAACAAATTCCCATCTGCTCATAACCGCGTGCACGGCTTTCGAAAGTTCAAATCCCTGTAGGGGTGTCCCAACTTAGCCCATCACAAGCTCCCACGGTCAACGAAGGGAATTCCTTCTAGCGGGAAGACCCAATTAGACTCGGCATCCCGGTTACAAGACATCCTCGACAATGGTAAAACAAGTCCAGCAACACCGCCCGAATGTGCCGACAAATCCCGATAGGAGCTGCACATATCTCGTTCTCAGGGCACACTCAGATGAGCCAGACGTCGGGTAGGCCAGCCCAGAGTTGCCCCTGGTAGCCCCGGACATCGCTCAGTTGGACCAACACTTAGAGAAGCACGGGCCCGGGGGGGGGGGGTTAAAAATAAAGATGACGCTTGAGTCCGCGAAACCCAAGGGAAAAAGGCTAGGTGGTGAATGGTAAAACCAATGTTGGGCATTGCTGGAAGAGTTTTATTCAAGGCGAACTGTCAAGGGGTACCCATTATAACCCAACCGCGTAAGGAACGCAAAATCCGGGAACATAACACCGATATGACGGAAACTAGGGCGGCAAGAGTGGAACAAAACACTAGGCATAAGGCCGAGCCTTCCACCCTTTACCAAGTATATAGGTGCATTAAGATAACAAGATAATATGGTGATATCCCAATAATAAACAATTTTCCAACAAGGAACGATCTCCAATCTTCACCTGCAACTAGCAACGCTATAAGAGGGGCTGAGCAAAGCGGTAACATAGCCAATCAATGTTTTGCTAGGACATGGTGGGTTAGAGGTTTGACATGGCAATTTGGGAGGCATGAAAGCAAGTGGTAGGTATCGTAGCATAGGCATAGCAAAAGAGCGAGCATCTAGCAAGAAAAGATAGAAGTGATTTCGAGGGTATGATCATCTTGCCTGCAAAGTTGTCAGAGTTGACTTGATCCTCGTAAGCGAACTCAACGGGCTCCTCGTTAGCGAACTCGTCTCCCGGCTCTACCCAAACAAGACAAACAAGCAAAAGGAACACAATCAACCACGTGCAATGCTCAAACAACATGATGCGAATATGGTATGCTATGCGGGATGCGATATGGGATACATATGCAAGATTTGACAAGGAATGATTGAACCTGGCCTCAACTTGGGAATCCAAGAATGCCACTAGAAAGGTGAGGTGATTTCGGTTGAAATCGATATAAAGATCACCGGAATCGGATGCACGGTTTGGAAATGGCAAGCAAAACAAATATGGCACCGGTCTGTGATAATCAGCAAGTGACCAACTAAATGCCTCAAGATAAATATGCTACAGCACTCAAACATGACAACAAAATACATGGCAGGGATCCACTCATGATGCTTGACAAAATATGAACACTGAGCTACGGCTAATTCATCCATTAACAGGTTCAAACAAGCATGGAAAAAATGCAAATGCTAGCAGGTTTCATACTTAGTGAAATTAACACAAGTCTGGAATTTAACATCAGGAGTTCAAACAAGCATGGCAAAAATGCAAATGGTAACAGGTTTCAGACTTAATGAAATTAACACAAGTCTGGAATTTAACATCAGGAAGCACACTTTAGAGCATGAAAAGTACATGCTACAGGAACTT
Source organism: Triticum dicoccoides (assembly GCF_002162155.2). NCBI lineage: Eukaryota > Viridiplantae > Streptophyta > Magnoliopsida > Poales > Poaceae > Triticum > Triticum dicoccoides. Next base: position 96,460,555 of record NC_041388.1, read on the forward strand.
AACATGGCAAAGCAAGGAATGGCATGAAGCTACTCAAAGCACTTAACAACAGTCCATTAATCACCTTGACCCAAAAGGGATCAGAAAATACAATTGCAAGCATGTGAACATGGCAAAAACATAAATAGATCTCAGACTTAGTGAAAAAACTGGAGCATGCAAATCAGTTAACGAGTAGGCATGTTCACGAGCTCGATGCACTCACTACAGAGCATGGCATGACAAACTAAGCATACACCCATCAAGAATACATATCATAGAAGCTAGACATGGCAAGAAAAACAACATAGCATGCACAGATCAGTAGCAACATCCTCGGCAAATTTGCTAACAAGTCAACAATCTGCCAGGATTCACGTAATAGCAAAAGTAGAGCTCGATTGACTCAAGCTAGGGTGCTCCATAAATGCAAACAAAGACAAGCATGGATAGAGAACCACAATTTTAACAAATCATACTTACTGATCATCCTCAAAAGAGGCACGGATCACTAGGAAACAACATGAACATATGGCATAATGACAAAATCAGGACAAGGACTTTGAGAAATTCTAAGTCCCTGAAATCAGCATTACCGCATACGCTACTTCTCAAGCTTGTGCTAGTCACCACACATATCACAAAAATGCATGGTAAGCACCTCTATAAATATGGCATGTCATATAACAAAACTCATGTAGAGCTCAGGAGCATATCATGCACACATTAAACATGGCAAAAATGACAAATATCTATTTGATGAAACAGATCTGCCAAGTTTATCACATAGCCCTCTTCCAACAGCATTTCGGGCACCAAGATGAGCTCAAATGAAAATAATGCAATGAGATGAAATGATGTACTCGTCGAGACGAACATTTTGATATGCTACACGCACAAATTGGACCTACTATTAGAGAGTTAGGCATGATGAAAAAGCCTAAAAAATTAGGGTTACGGGGTAAAAAGTCAACCTATGAGAAATAGATCTCAGATCTGGATCGGGCCGACACTGTAGCAGGGCGCGGAATACGAAGATGGCCGGACGGAGCTTGTCGTCATCGAGGAAGGAGGGGAAGGAGCCTGTCGGGGCGCGCCGGCGATGAGGAGGGCCGCGGCGGCGTCGGCGGTGGTCGGTGAGGTGCGGCTCGCCAGCGTCGAGGTCGGGTGGCGCCGGCGTTGGGCGACGGGTCGCCGGAGCCGGAACGGCAAGGTGCGGTGGAGCTTGCTCCGGCCGTCAATGGCGCGGGGGCGGCGATCCGGCAGGAGGAGGTGTGCGCGGTCGCCTCGGGCGAGGAAGACGACGGCGCTAGCGGCGGGAGGAGATGGGCCGGGGAGGGCCCGCCCTGGGTTCCCCGGGCCGGAGGCGGGGAGAGCAGTGGCGTGACACGTGGCGCGGTGCCACTAGAGCGGGGCGGTGGCGTGGCTGCAGTCGGACACGTCCGGCGCCGGCGAAGTTGTCCGGCGCGCGGAGGACGAAGGAGGCTAGGGTTTCGGGGGAAAGGATCCGAAAATTCCGGGGGAATGCCTTTAAATAGAGGTAGAGGGAGCTAGGAAGCTCCAAATGGAGTGCGGTTTTTGGCCACACGATCGTGATCGAATGCTCTAGATGATGGGAGAGGTTTAAGTGGGTTTTGGGCCAGTTTGGAGAGGTGTTGGTCTGCAACACAAACAAGGCCTTCTCGGTCCCTCGGTTAACCGTTGGAGTATCAAACGAAGTCCAAATGGTACGAAACTTGACAGGCGGTCTACCGGTATTAAACCAAGGCCGCTTGGCAAGTATCGGTCCAATTCGAAAACGTTTAACCCCCACACATGAAAAAAGGTAGAAAGGACCATCGGAGGAGATAGGAGCGCCGGAATGCAAAACGGACAACGGGGAAAATGCTCGGATGCATGAGACAAACACATATGCAAATGCAATGCACATGATGACATGATAGGAGATGCATGACAAAGGCAATCAACACATGAAGACAAAAACCTGAACCCGAGGAAAATAAAATAACTTAGCGCCAGAAACGGCAAGAGTTGGGATACATATATGGGAAATTACATCCGGGGTGTTACAACACTCCACCACTACGAAAGGATCTCGTCTCGAGATCTAGGACTGGAAAAACGCCGGTACTCAGAACGGAGGTGATCCTCGCGTTCCCAGGTGGCTTCATGGTCGGAATGGTGTGACCACTTGACTTTGAGGAATTTGATTGACTTATTGCGAGTCTTGTGTTTAGTTTCTTCTAGAATAGCCACTGGGTGCTCACGATAAGAATGGTCTTCTTGGAGATCAATGTCTTCAAAGTTGACGGTGCAGTCAGGGGTCTTGAAGCACTTGCGGAGCTGAGAGATATGGAACACGTCGTGCACATTTGCAAAGTTGGAAGGAAGCTCGAGTTGATAGGCGAGATCGCCTCTCTTGCTGACGATCTTGAAAGGACCCACGTATCTAGGGGCAAGCTTCCCATTGAAAATGAAGCGACGAGTACCTTTCATTGGAGAGATGCGGAGGTAAACATGGTCTCCGATCTTGAAAGCCAAATCACGATGCTTACTATCATAGTAGCTCTTCTGACGTGATTGCGCTGCTTTGAGGTTATCATGAATGACTTTGCACATTTCCTCTGCCTCTGAGATCAAGTCATTTCCGAGAAGTTGACGTTCACTGGTCTCTGACCAGTTAAGAGGAGTACGACACTTCCTGCCATAGAGAATTTCAAATGGGGCCTTGCCCGAACTTGCTTGAAAACTGTTGTTGTAGGAGAACTCGGCATATGGAAGACAATCTTCCCACTTCATACCAAAAGAGATAACGCAAGCCCTGAGCATATCTTCGAGAATCTGATTGACACGCTCGACTTGACCACTAGTTTGAGGATGAAAAGTTGTGCTGAAACGGATGTTGGTTCCCATGGCCTTCTGAAAGAATCCCAAAACTTGGAGGTAAAGATGCTGGCAGGGTCTGAAGAGATCAACTGTGGAATGCCGTGCAGAGAGACAATTCGAGAGGTATAAAGCTCTGCCAATTGAGCTGCTGTGATAGACTCTTTGATACGCAGGAAATGAGCCACTTTAGTGAGTTTGTCGATGACAACGAATATAGCATCATTGCCACACTTGGACTTTGGAAAACCCGTCACGAAGTCCATCTCAATGTGGTCAAACTTCCATTCTAGAATGGCAAGAGGTTGGAGGAGACCAGCTGGTCGTTGGTGTTCTGCCTTCACTCTCCTGCAGACATCACATTCATTCACGAACTGAGCAATCTCGCGCTTCATTCGAGTCCACCAATAAGCCTGCTTGAGGTCCTGGTACATCTTCGTACTCCCAGGGTGGATGGAGAGGAGAGAATTGTGAGCCTCATTCATAATGACTTTACGGAGGTCACCTTTAGGCACCGCAATGCGATCCTCAAAGAAGAGAGTATCCTTGTCATCAAGGCGATAGCACTTGTACTTGGGTTGACTCTTGGCAATCCCAATCTTCGACTTCTTCACCATAGCATCAAGAAGTTGAGCCTCGTGAATCTGATCTTCCAAAGTAGGAGAGACTTGAAGGGTGGCGAGGAAACCTGGAGGAACAACTTGCAAATTGAGTTTGCGGAAAGGTTCACAAAGCTCGGGTTGGTAAGGCTTGAGAATCAGACTGTTGCAATACGCCTTCCTGCTCAAAGCGTCAGCAATCACATTGGCCTTGCCTGGAGTATATTCGATGCTCGGATTATACTCTTGAATCATTTCGACCCAATGAGTCTGCCTGAGGTTGAGATTAGGCTGAGTGAAAATGTACTTGAGACTCTTGTGGTCAGTGAAGATGTCCACTTTTCTTCCCAATAAGAGATGTCTCCAAGTCAAAAGAACATGCACAACTGCCGCCAACTCGAGGTCATGAGTGGGGTAGTTCTTATCGTTGGGCTTCAACTGGCGAGAGGTATAAGCCACAACTTTCTTCTCTTGCATCAACACTGCACCAAGACCTTGAAGAGAGGCATCGCAGAAGACCTCGAACGGTTTGGATTCATCAGGAGGAGTTAGAACTGGAGCAACAACTAATTTCTCTTTCAAAGTGTTGAAAGCGATGTCACATTCAGGAGACCAAACGTACTTGACGTGCTTCTGGAGAAGGTTTGAAAGAGGCTTCACGATCTTTGAGAAATTCTCAACGAACCTTCGACAATAGCTTGCAAGACCAAGGAAGCTGCGGAGTTGCTTCACGTTCTGAGGTGGTTCCCAATTCACAATTGCAGATACCTTCTCAGGATTCACCGCTATGCCCTTGACAGAGATGACATGCCCAAGATAGAGAACCTCATCGAGCCAAAACTCGCACTTTGAGAACTTGGCGTAGAACTAATGTTCTCTGAGCTTATCGAGCACCAAACGCAAGTGCTTGGCATGATCTTCCTTGTTCTTCAAAAAAACCAGAATGTCATCGAGGTAGAACAAGACGAAGTCATTTATGTAGGCGTTGAAGATGAAGTTCATCATGCGAGAGAAAGTTGGCGGAGCGTTGACGAGGCCAAAAGACATGACAGTGTATTCATATGAACCATAGCTTGTTCTGAAAGCCGTCTTGGGAATATCTTGCTCACGAATTCGAATCTGGTGATAGCCCATACGGAGATGAAGCTTGGAGAAAACTTGAGCATCTTTGAGTTGTTCAAACAGCTCGTTGATGTTGGGAAGTGGGTACTTGTTCTTGATAGTCTTCTTGTTCAATGGACGGTAGTCAACACAAAGTCGGCCCGTTCCATCCTTCTTCTTCACAAAAAGAACTCCACAACCCCACGGAGAAGAACTAGGTCGGATGAGACCCATTCACTCTTGAATATCGAGTTGCTTCTTCAGCTCCTTCAACTCTTCAGGTCCAAGCTTGTGAGGACGTTTGCAAACAGGTTCCGTGCCAGGCTCAAGATCGATGACGAATTCAACTGGCCGGTGCGGAGGCATTCCTGGAAGCTCTTCTGGAAAGACGTCTTGATATTCGCAAACGACTGGAATTTGAGAGATGGCATCCAGTTCCCCCTTCTCATTGAGAGAAAACAAACGGATGGTATCGTCATTAGCGGCAAAGACAATTACATCCTCAGACGAATGAGTCAATTGAATCTGCCTGGCAGCACAATCAAGTTGAGCCTTGTGCTTAGAAAGCCAATCCATACCAAGAATAAGATCAATATCCGAGTTACCAAGGACCATTGGAGAGGATAGAAACTTGTAGTCTCCCAATGTGATAGTAACATCCGGGGCCATAGCGCTTGCATTCATGAATTTACCCGGAGAAACAACGGATAACTGTCTAGGCAATTCTTGTAAAGGCAACTCATGCTTAGAAACAAATGGTCTCGAGATGAAACAATGTGATGCACCAGTGTGAAAAAGAACTTTTGCAGGAATATCGTTAACAGGAAGGTTACCTATGATGACATCTGACGAGTCCTCTGCTTGAGCTGCATTCATCAAGTTGACCTTTGCAGACTTGGCGTTATGCTTGACCACCGCTGTACTTGCAGATCTCACAGGAGGAGGAGGACGGAGACGCCTCTGATTGAAGCATTTGTTGGCATAGTGACCCTTCTGTTGGCACTTGTTGCACGTGACCTCTGAAAGCGGACGGTGATACGGAGCACTTGATCTTGGAGTTTGAGACGAAGTCTTGTTCTGAAAGCCAGGGTTGGGTGGGTGGGAAGATCCACTGCCACCTTTGCTCTTCTGCTGATAAGGCTGACGGAACGGAGGAGGAGGAAGCCAATACTTCTGCAGCTTAGACACTTGAGTTGAGGAAGAAGGAGTAGCATCTCTGACTCGCTTCTTGGAAGCATCGCACTTCAGTTGAGCAGTCTCTTGCTTCATTGCCATGTTGTAAAACTCATCGTACCTCTTGGGCTCAAAGAGAATGAGAGCTAGCTGGATTTCTTCTCTGAGACCACCGCTGAACTGGTATATCATGCTCTCCTCGTCAGGGATGTCTTGCTTAGCAAAACGGGCGAGCTTCTGAAACATCTTGTTGTACTCGTAAACAGACATAGAGCCTTGCTTCAGGTTGCAGAATTCCTCACGCTTGCTTTCAACCATGCTCTGAGGAATATGATGAGCTTTGAAGTCTTGACGGAATTCATCCCAGGTAATCACACGGCCTCCTCTGGAATCTTTGTACCGCTGAAACCATTCTGCAGCTTGGTCTTTGAGTTGGAAGGAAGCAAACTTGACAAAGTCCTCAGGCTTGATGTTACTGCACTCGAAATGCTTGCATATGTCCACGAGCCAATCATCAGCGTCTGTTGCCTCAACACAATTGCTGAAGGTCTTTGGCCGGTTAGCAAGGAACTGGTTGAGTGTAGCAAAGTGATTCTGATTGTTGCCTTGGCCCTGGTTCCCTTGATTGCGCTCTTGAAGAAGTTGCATGATCAGCTGCGTGTTTGCATTGGTAGCGGCCATCACAGCTTGCCATGCCTCCGGAGGTGGAGGTGGTGGTGGCGGATCAGGATTCGGAGTCCTGCGCGTTGGAGGAGCCATCCTGAAGAGGTTGACATTCATTAGCACATTGACGGACAAATATTGAAGCTGAATCAAACGGGTTGAAATTGCAACATATAGTCTTCACATCCGAACAAAATGAACGAATGCATTCCAATTGAAATGGTCACATATCCATAAATTGAGAAGCCACTTAGAATTGAGGTATAAGAAAAACAACAACAAGGTACGGAACAAGAACGAATACTCGGTAAGGATCACCCAATCCCAAACCAAATATCCGCGGAAGAAGAACTAGAGCTACAAGAATTCCCACCTATGAAACTCTCGAACCTTTCCGGTTATGCAATCAGGTGTTGGGGATACAGGGGAAGCATAATATCTCACCCAAATCTAGCAAATCCTACATCCAGCTGTATCCATCCTTCAACACATAACCAAGAAAAACTTCGGAAATCGTCTACCTCAACCTTTGAAAAGCATCCGTTATACAAGTTATGGCAATACTCCCGAACTCCCGCCCCAGTACTGGGTGGCGTCGAGGTTATCTCACCAACAACTGCATAAAAGAGATTTTTTATGTCGGTGAAACTCAGGTATTCCAGAATCTCAACGATAAAATTGTGACGACAACACCTCGGAGCTCAACTCCCCGGGACACTGCCACAACCCCGAAATGACAGGAGGCACCAAGAACAATGTTCTCGTCACAAATCGATCGGAAGATTCCAAGATACCCGCGTGATCCTAAAAAAAATTAGTGAAATTTGAGAAGAGAAGAGTCAAAACTCTACGTCAGGATGAAGGGACTGGGGAGTAAAAAGAATTCCTAAACTCTCCTATATATAATTCCTAAATGACTCAAAACATTTTTCTAAACTCAACATCGCCAACGATTCGATCAAGCAGGGGGCTCCTAAGGTCGGGGAAGGCTCTGATTACCAACTTGTAACGCCCTCGATGCGGCTATATCTCCTCCGTGTCGAAGCACGACTTAGAGGCATAGCCACATTGAAAGCAATGTCGCAAGTAAGGTAATATTCACAACAACCCATGTAAATAGATAATAGGGGAAAAGGTACATAGTTGGCTTACACTCGCCATGTCACACAAATACATGAATAACATTACAATCATCCAATACACTCATGGTCCGACTACGGTACCAAAATAAAGATCAACCCCAACATGCGACACGGCCCCCGATCGCCCCAACTGGGCACCACTACTGATCATCTGGGAAAGACACATAGTAACGACGAGAGTCTTCATCGAACTCCCACTTGAGCTCAAGCGCATCGTATGGAACGATATCATCGGTCCCTGCATCTGGTTTGGAAGTAATTTGTGAGTCACGGGGACTCAGCAATCTCGCACCCTCGCGATCAAGACTATTTAAGCTTATAGGTAAGGCAAGGTAATATGTGGAGCTGCAGCAAGCGACTAGCATATATGGTGGCTAACCTATTCGCAAAAGAGAGCGAGAAGAGAAGGCAAAGCACGAACGAAGAACTATGATCAAGAAGTGATCCTATAACAACCTACGTCAAGCATTACTCCAACACCATGTTCACTTCCCGGACTCCGCCGAGAAGAGACCATCACGGTTACACAGGCAGTTGATTCATTTTAATTAAGTTAAGTTTCATGTTATGTACAACCGGACATTAACAAATTCCCATCTGCCCATAACCCCGGGCACGGCTTTCGAAAGTTGAAATCCCTGCAGGGGTGTCCCAACTTAGCCCATCACAAGCTCTCACGGTCAACGAAGGATATTCCTTCTAGCGAGAAGACCCGATCAGGCTTGGCATCCCGGTTACAAGACATCCTCGACAATGGCAAAACAAGTCCAGCAACACCGCCCGAATGTGCCGACAAATCCCGATAGGAGCTGCACATATCTCGTTCTCAGGGCACACTCAGATGAGCCAGACGTCGGGTAGGCCAGCCCAGAGTTGCCCCTGGTAGCCCCGGACATCGCTCAGTTGGACCAACACTTAGAGAAGCACTGGCCCGGGGGGGGGGGGTTAAAAATAAAGATGACCCTTGAGTCCGCGAAACCCAAGGGAAAAAGGCTAGATGGTGAATGGTAAAACAAATGTTGGGCATTGCTGGAAGAGTTTTATTCAAGGCGAACTGTCAAGGGGTTCCCATTATAACCCAACCGCGTAAGGAACGCAAAATCCGGGAACATAACACCGATATGACGGAAACTAGGGCGGCAAGAGTGGAACAAAACACTAGGCATAAGGCCGAGCCTTCCACCCTTTACCAAGTATATAGGTGCATTAAGATAACAAGATAATATGGTGATATCCCAATAATAAACAATGTTCCAACAAGGAACGATCTCCATTCTTCACCTGCAACTAGCAACGCTATAAGGGGGGCTGAGCAAAGCGGTAACATAGCCAATCAACGGTTTGCTAGGACATGGTGGGTTAGAGGTTTGACATGGTAATTTGGGAGGCATGAAAGCAAGTGATAGGTATCGTAGCATAGGCATAGCAAAAGAGCGAGCATCTAGCAAGCAAAGATAGAAGTGATTTCGAGGGTATGATCATCTTGCCTGCAAAGTTGTCAGAGTTGACTTGATCATCGTAAGAGAACTCAACGGGCTCCTCGTTAGCGAACTCATCTCCCGGCTCTACCCAAACAAGACAAACAAGCAAAAGGAACACAATCAACCACGTGCAATGCTCAAACAACATGATGCGAACATGGTATGCTATGAGGGATGCGATATGGGATGCATATGCAAGATTTGACAAGGAATGATTGAACCTGGCCTCAACTTGGAAATCCAAGAGTGCCACTAGAAAGGAGAGGTGATTTCGGTTGAAATCGATATAAAGATCACCGAAATCGGATGCACGGTTTCGAAATGGCAAGCAAAACAAATATGGCACCGGTCTGCGATAATCAGCAAGTGACCAACTAAATGCCTCAAGATAAATATGCTACAGCACTCAAACATGACAACAAAATACATGGCAGGGATCCACTCATGATGCTTGACAAAATGTGAACACTGAGCTACGGCTAATTCATCCATTAACAAGTTCAAACAAGCATGGCAAAAATGCAAATGGTAACAGGTTTCAGACTTAGTGAAATTAACACAAGTATGGAATTTAACATCAGGAGTTCAAACAAGCATGACAAAAATGCAAATGGTAACAAGTTTCAGACTTAGTGATATTAACACAAGTCTTGAGTTTAACATCAGGAAGCACACTTTAGAGCATGAAAAGTACATGCTACAGGAACTTAACATGGCAAAGCAAGGAATGGCATGAAGCTACTCAAAGCACTTAACAAAAGTCCATTAATGACCTTGACCCAAAAGGGATCAGAAAATACAATTGCAAGCATGTGAACATGGCAAAAACATAAACAGATCTCAGACTTAGTGAAAAAACTGGAGCATGCAAATCAGTTAACGAGTAGGCATGTTCACGAGCTCGATGCACTCACTACAGAGCATGGCATGACAAACTAAGCATACACCCATCAAGAATACATATCATAGAAGCTAGACATGGCAAGAAAAACAACATAGCATGCACAGATCAGTAGCAACATCCTCGGCAAATTTGCTAACAAGTCAACAATCTGCCAGGATTCACGAAATAGCAAAAGTACAGCTCGATTGACTCAAGCTAGGGTGCTCCATAAATGCAAACAAAGACAAGCATGGATAGAGAACCACAATTTTAACAAATCATACTTACTGATCATCCTCAAAAGAGGCACGGATCACTAGGAAACAACATGAACATATGGCATAATGACAAAATCAGGACAAGGACTTTGAGAAATTCTAAGTCCCTGAAATCAGCATTACCGCATACGCTACTTCGCAAGCTTGTGCTAGTCACCACACATATCACAAAAATGCATGGTAAGCACCTCTATAAAGATGGCATGTCATATAACAAAACTCATGTAGAGCTCAGGAGCATATCATGCACACATTAAACATGGCAAAAATGACAAATATCTATTTGATGAAACAGATCTGCCAAGTTTATCACATAGCCCTCTTCCAACAGCATTTCGGGCATCAAGATGAGCTCAAATGAAAATGATGCAATGATATGAAATGATGTACTCGTCGGTATGAACATTTTGATATGCTACACGCACAAATCGAACCTACGACGAGAGAGTTACGGCATGATGAAAAAGCGTAAAAAATTAGGGTTACGGGGTAAAAAGTCAACCGATGAGAAATAGATCTTAGATCTGGATTGGGCCGACACTGTAGCAGGGCGCGGAATACGAAGATGGTCAGCCGAAGCTTGTCGTCATCGAGGAAGTAGGGGAAGGAGCCTGTCGGGGCGCGCCGGCGATGAGGAGGGCCGCGGCGGCGTCGGCGGTGGTCGGCGAGGTGCGGTTCGCCATCGTCGAGGTCTGGTGGCGCCGGCGTTGGGAGACGGGTCGCCGGAACCGGAACAGTGAGGTGCAGCGGAGCTTGCTCCAGCCATCAATGGCGCGGGGGCGGCGATCCGGCAGGAGGAGGCATGCGCGGTCGCCTCGGGCGAGGAAGACGACGGCGTTGGCGGCGGGAGGAGATGGGCCGGGGAGGGCCCGCCCTGGGTTCCCCGGGCCGGAGGCGGGGAGAGCGGCGGCGTGACATGTGGCATGGTGCCACTAGAGCGGGGCGGCGGCGCGGCTATAGTCGGACATGTCCGACGCTGACGGACGTTGTCCGGCGCGCGGAGGACGAAGGAGGCTAGGGTTTCGGGGGAAAGGATCCAAAAATTTCGGGGGAATGCCTTTAAATAGAGGTAGAGGGAGCTAGGAAGCTCCAAATGGAGTGCGGTTTTTGGCCACGCGATCGTGATTGAACGCTCTAGATGATGGGAGAGGTTTAAGTGGGTTTGGGCGAGTTTGGAGAGGTGTTGGGTTGCAACACAAACGAGGCTTTCTCTGTCCCTCGGTTAACCGTTGGAGTATCAAACGAAGTCCAAATGGCATGAAACTTGACAGGCGGTCTACCGGTAGTAAACCAAGGCCGCTTGGCAAGTATCAGTCCAATCCGAAAACTTTTAACCCCCACACACGAAGAAAAGGTAGAAAGGACCACCAGAGGAGATAGGAGCGCTGGAATGCAAAACGGACAACGGGGAAAATGCTCGGATGCATGAGACGAACACGTATGCAAATGCAATGCACATGATGACATGATATGAGATGCATGACAAAGGCAATCAACACACGAAGACAAAAACCCGAACCCGGGGAAAATAAAATAACTTAGTGCCGAAAACGGCAAGAGTTGGGATACATATATGGGAAATTACATCCGGGGTGTTACAAGTGCCATTATCAGTTATAATACCGTGGGGAAAGCCAAAACGGAAAATCACCTTTTTGATGAATTGAACCATCGTCGCCGTGTCACACTTACTAACTGGCTCTGCTTCAACCCACTTTGTAAATTTGTCAACCGCCACCAAAAGGTCTTTTTATCCTTGGACCTTTTGAAAGGCCCAACCTTATCAAGCCCCCAGACTGCAAACGGCCAAGAAATTGGAATCATCCTCAATTCCTGAGACGGAACATGAGCTTGCCATGAAAATTTCTGACAACCATCACATTTACTGACCAAATCCTCTGCATCAACATGAGCTGTCAGCCAATAAAACCCAGGACATAAAGCCTTGGATACAAGAGACTTAGAGCAGGCATGATGACCACAATCTCCTTCATGAATCTCGCGTAGGATCTCACAGCCTTCCTCGGGAGAAACACAATGTTGAAACACTCCTGTGAAACTGCGATGATGCAACTCTCCATTGACAATAGTCATTGACTTAGATCACCGGGTTATTTGCCTGGCCAAAGTTTCATCCTCAGGTAACTCACCCCGGGTCATATAAGCCAAATATGGAATTGTCCAATCAGGAATAACATGAAGAGCTGCCACCAATTGTGCTTCCGGGTCAGGAATAGCTAAATCTTCCTCTGTAGGCAGCTTGACTGGAGGGTTGTGTAGAATATCCAGGAAAGTGTTAGCTGGCACCGGCTTACGCTGGGACCCTAACCGGCTCAAAGCATCAACCGTCTCATTTTTCCTGCGATCAACATGTTCAACTTGATAACCTTTAAAGTGACCAGCAATAGCGTCAACCTCTCGGCGATAAGCCGCCATGAGTGGATCCTTAGTCTCAAGTGCCAGAAACTTGCTGAGCTACTAGATCTGAGTCGCTGAAACACCACACCGGCTTAAGTTCATCACCTTAGCCATCCGAAGACCATGGAGTAAGGCCTCATACTCAGCTGCATTTTTAGTACAAGGAAACATCAACCGGAGGACATAAGCAAATTTATCACCTCGTGGGGAAGTCAAGAAAACTCTAGTCCCCAAGCCGTCCAACTGCCTGGATCCATCAAAGTGAATAGTCCAATATGTGTTATCCGGCTTCTCCTCAAGTATCTGCAGCTCTGTCCAATCATTTATGAAATCCACAAGTGCTTGAGACTTGATGGCTGTTCGAGGCATATACTTCAATCCATGAGGTCCAAGCTCAATGGCCCACTTGGCTACCCGACATGTGGCTTCTCTGTTTTGAATAATATCCCCCAAAGGAGAAGAAGTAACCACAGTGATGGGATGACCCAGAAAATATTGCTTGAGTTTTTGACTAGCCATGAACACCCCCTATACAAGCTTCTGCCAATGTGGATACCTCTGCTTAGACTCAATAAGCACCTCACTGATGTAGTAAATCGGCCATTGAACTGGATGCTCCTTGCCTGATTCCTTCCTTTCCACCATAATGGCTACACTGACAACTCGGTATTGGCAGCCACATATAACAACAAAGGCTCTTTATTGATGGGAGCAGCAAGAACCGGTGGCTCAGCCAACTGTTTCTTCAAGGCCTCAAACACCTGATTAGCAGCATTAGTCCAAACAAAGTGATATGTATTCTTCATCATCTGGTAAAGAGGGATGGCTGAGGGAGTCCTGGACTAAGGGGTCCTCGGACGTCCGGACTGTTCTCCATGGGCCGGACTGACGGGCATTGTAGACACGAAGACCGAAGACTATACCCGTGTCCTGATTGGACTCTCCTTGGCGTGGAAGGCAAGCTAGGCGACCGATTGTGAAGATTCCCTCTTATGTAACCGACCTCGTGTAACCCTAGAACTCTCCAGTGTCTATTTAAACCGGATAGCATAGTCTGGGTAGGACAGATACATTACCATATACCCATAGGCTAGACTTCTAGGGTTTAGCCATTACGATATCGTGGTAGATCAACTCTTGTAATACTCATATTAATCAAGATCAATCAAGCAGGAAGTAGGGTATTACCTCCATGGAGAGGGACCGAACCTGGGTAAACATCGTGTCCCCCATCTCCTGTTACCATCGATCCTAGACGCACAGTTTGGGACCCCCTACCCGAGATCCGCCGATTTTGACACCGACATTGGTGCTTTCATTGAGAGTTCCACTGTGTCATCGACGAAAGGATTCGATGGCCCTTCAATCACCAGTAATGACGCCGTCTAGGGATATACCTTCCTCCCCGGACAAATCTTTGTGTTCGGCGGCTTTGTACTACGGGCCAACTCTTTTGGCCATCTGGAGCAGGCCGATAGCTACGCCCCTGACCATCAGGCCAGATTTGGAAGCTTAAACTGCGTCACGGATATCCGTGGAGACTTGATCTTCGATGGATTTGAGTCCGCGATGATCACTCCCCTTCTCTCCTATGAACATGACTTAAATCTGTCATCGGAGCACACCGAGGAGATGGATCCAGCTGCTACAACAGCCTCAGTACCGAAGCAGATTATCCCCTCCGAGGCCATAAAATCCACGATGTTGGAGTTGCACATGGACTCGACATCCTACAATGCTTGCGCCGATGGAACTCCGGACTGGTCTCCGGCTACACGTTCTGGATTAAGTGCGCCTGCGGACACCGAGCTAGATCGGTTATCGATTTTCGAATATAGCGCCACAGACATCTTCCAGCATTCGCCTTTGGGTGATGTACTAAATTCTTTGAAGAACTTGTCCTTGGAGGAAGACTCATAGCCAAACTATGTTCGCTTCGACCTATAGGCGGACAATGAGGAATTTTGCTTCCCACCCGCCACCCACTTCATTGCCACCGTCGATGACTTAACCGACGTGCTTGACTATGGCTCCGAAGACATCGACGGTATGGACGATGATGCCGACAGGGAGCAAGGCCAAGACCCGCCATTCACTGGGCGCTGGATGGCCACCTCTTCATACGATGTGTACATGGTTGATACACCTAAAGGATCTGGCGACGACAAAGAAGAGCCGGATAAGAACAAACCCTCTGAGATGCAGTCCAAGCGTCGGCGCCCCAAATGCCGTTCTAAGCCTCGTCGCTCAAAGGATGGCAACACTGACATCGGAGAAAATAGTACTCCGAGCGACGCCGAAAACAATGAAGACCCTGTTGGCGCTGCATCCGAACAGGAGGAACAAGACAACCCCGATGAACAGGCCATAGAAGATAACTCGGAGGACGATAGTTACCATCCACCCTCCAAAGAGTCGACAAGCCTCGGCAACAAAGAGTTCATTGTGCCGGAGGACCCTCTGGAGCAGGAGCATTTTAAACTCCAGCTCATAGCCACAACAAGGAGCCTGAAAAAGAAACAGCAGTAGCTTCAAGCTGAACAAGACCTGCTCGTCGACCGATGGACCGACGTCCTGACAGCCGAAGAATACAGCCTCAAGCGCCAGCCAAGAGCTACCCGAAACGCAGACTGCTACCTCAATTTGATGAGGAGGCACCGGAACACACATCTCCCTCACGTAATTCGGAACGACCACCGCGTGGTCGAGATAGGACGGTCGACCGGCCACCCCGCGGCCGGGACAAAGTGGCAACTCCGGCCGAAAAGCAGCCTGCCCCACTGCCTCGCAAAAATAGAGATGGAAGAGTTCGGGGTCACACATACGACCTTCGTCAAATCCTGGACGATAGAACATGACACACAAGATCGATCTACGGATCGCGAGGACGTGCTTCGAGGCACGAGGAGGGCTACTTATACGAACATGATAAATCTAACCATGCCCGGGCCGAACACCGCAGACGGACTCCGTCGGAACTACGCCACGACACAGCCCGATATAGAGGCGCCACAAACCCTCTCTACTTTATAGATGAAGTACTGGACCATGAATTCCCCGAGGGGTTCAAGCCCGTCAATATGGAATTATATGACGGCACAACCGATCCTGCAGTATGGATCGAGGACTTTATCCTCCACATCCACATGGCTTGAGGAGATGATCTCCACGCCATTAAATACCTCCCACTAAAGCTCAAAGGGCCAGCTCGGCACTGGCTTAACAGCCTGCCTGAAAATTCTATCGGCTGCTGGGAGGACTTGGAGGAAGCTTTCCTAGACAACTTCCAAGGAACCTATGTCTGGCTACCAGACGCCAATGACTTAAGCCATATAGTTCAACAACCTGGAGAATCAGCCTGAAAATTATGGACTAGATTCCTAACCAAAAAGAACCAGATAGTTGATTGTCCAGACACCAAGGCCTTAGCATCCTTCAAACACAGCATCCGTGATGAATGGCTAGCACGCCACCTCGGCCAAGAAAAGCCGAAGTCCATGGCAGCCCTCACGGCACTCATGACCCGCTTTTGCACGGGAGAGGACAGTTAGTTGGCCCGTACTAACAACACCGCCAGCGAGACAGGCCCCTCTGAGGCCAAAAATAGCACTGGCAAGCTCCGGCGCAATAGGCACAAACGCCGAAGCAATGATAACAACACCGATGACACCACAGTTAACGCTGGATTCAGTGGCTCCAAGTCCGGCCAATGGAAGAAGCCCTACAAAAGAAACAATGAAGGACCTTCCAACCTAGACCGCATACTCGACCATCCGTGCCAAATACATGGCACCCTGGATAAGCAAGCCAATCATACCAACAGGGATTGTTGGGTTTTCAAGCAGGTTGACAAGTTGAATGCCAAAAACAAAGAAAAGGGATCACAAAGTGAGGACAAGGACGAAGAGCCCCGGCAGCCGAATACTGGAGGGCAGAAGAAATTTCCCCCTCAGGTCAAAACGGTGAACATGATATACGCTAAAAGGGAGCGCAAGCGAGCACTCAGGGATGTCTACGCGGTAGAGCCAGTTGCCCCAAAGTTCAATCAGTTGTCGTCATTCCTGATCAACTTCAATCGACGAGACCACCCAACTAGCATCCGCCATGGCGGTTCAGCCGCACTAGTCCTGGACCCAATTATCGATGGGTTCCACCTAACACGAGTCCTGATGGACGGCGGTAGCAGCCTTAACCTGCTCTATCAAGACACGGTGCGGAAGATGGGCATTGACCCCTCACGAATCAAACCAACAAAGACTACCTTCAAAGGAGTCATTCCAGGCGTCGAGGCCCGCTGTACAGGCTCAATCACGCTGGAAGTGGTCTTCGGCTCTCCGGACAATTTCCGAAGCGAGGAGTTAATCTTTGACATCGTCCCATTCCGCAGCAGCTACCATGCCCTGCTCGGACGAATGGCGTTTGCTAGATTCAACAAAGTGCCAAACTACGCTTATCTCAAGCTCAAGATGCCCGGCCCACGCGTTGTCATAACAGTCAATGGCAACACGGAATGCTCCCTCCGAACAGAGGAGCACACCGCCGCCCTAGCAGCAAAGGTACAAAGCGGCCTTCTCAAGCAGCACCATGGTGCAGCTGCCGAGCCCCCGGACGCCATCAAGAAGTTCCGAACTACACTGCAGTAGGACATCAAGGCTCGTCAGGAGCTCAACTAGCAATTTGGCCTCTGTCCCAGCCCCAATAAAGTAGTGGCATTCGTACCACGCATACATAATTACGCACTCGAAATTCCATGGACAATGACGGAGGCTTAAGCTAACCCGGGATCTACAGTTTGGCTAGACCGACCCCAGACACACCTTTTTTTCTCTTTCTATTTTAGGTTCCTTTTCCCGCGAGCCTGATCACCAGCCCCTTCGAAGGATCGGCATACAAAGGGGGCATGCATCATAGGTGCATAGGGTAACCTCCATACGTTCTTCTTGACGGTATTTTTCACTTATTTCCCAGGACCCGCACACTACTCCTTCTCGATCCTGGCATGTTAAATAGTCCGGGTGCTTATCGCACTATTTGTATATGATACGCCTTGGCGTATCCATTTAGTTATAATAAAAATGATCTGCGGCCCAATTTTTGTGGTTTTTGCTTCTTACTTCATTTTGATCTGCTTATCAGCCGCATCAGTACTCTTCTGTACGTCTCATATTCGCCAGGGGCTGCTTATCACCCCGCAATGCGGCAGCAAAGTCCGAACACTTCTTCTATGTAAGTTCAGCACCCCGAATTTTAGCACTATATGCATTGGCTCTGAATCATGTCTTTGGTGAATAGTTGGGTTGCCCCGCTCCTGTGCTTGCTATCCTACGTTCCGCTCTATCGGCTAGGATAGTAAAGGGAGAACTACTGCGATTGTGCCCTGGCTTCGACCGGATGAGCACCTCAGTAGAGAAAGCCGAAAACTGACTGTCATGATACGGCGAGAGCCGGTCAGCTGTTCGAGGGTTATAAAATCGTTGGAGATTTTTTCCGCATGACGTGAAGGGTCGGCACTTCCCGATTAGATGCTGACAGCACCCTGGCTTGCACAAGGGGCTGCGCACTTGCTTAATTATAAAACTCCTATGGCTAAGTGAGGGTGTTTAAGCCATATAGTCTGATTACCTTGTTCGCTGCGCTAAACAACTCCTTCAAGGACCATATAATTGGATCAAGATTGTTTAGATCCCATCCCGAACACCTCCGTACTCATTACGTGAGGGCAGAAGCCGACGACTGGCCAACCCTCAGATTGCATGTAACACGGCCGCATAGGAGGAAACAATTTAAAGCATAACGAAATTACATTACAAAACAAAGCTTTGTCTTTATAATACAAGGCAAAGGACAACACGAATGTATTCATTCGAAAATAACCTC
The DNA here is from genome assembly GCF_002162155.2 of Triticum dicoccoides. Lineage (NCBI taxonomy): Eukaryota > Viridiplantae > Streptophyta > Magnoliopsida > Poales > Poaceae > Triticum > Triticum dicoccoides. The sequence goes on from NC_041388.1 coordinate 96,479,032, forward strand.
CTGCGAACATTGAGCTGCCACAAGTCGAGACCCTTCTGTGACACCCGCAAAATATTTCTCGGGTGTGCGGTGCTCCTTGCCCACCGGCGGCCCGCTGGCCACTTCAACAGCATTCATCTTTGCCCACCACATCTTGCAGCGAGCGAAGGCCATACGAGCACCTTCAATACATACAGAGCGCTTGATGACGTCCAGCCGCGGACAGGCTTCCACTAACCGCCTCACAAGTCCGAAGAAGCTGCCGGGCATAGCTTCGGCTGGCCATAGCTGGATCGTTAAATCCATCATGGCTAGTTCGGCCACCCTGTGCAGCTCCACCAGTTGCTTCAGCTGATCGGTGAAGGACACGGGATGGCCTGGTGTCGTATACAGCATCCAGAATAACTTCTCCGTCGAACCTCCTCCTTCGGCTTGATAGAACTCTGCAGCGTCTGATACACTACGTGGCAAATCCGCAAAAGCCCCTGGGGAACTCTGAACCCGGGTTAGTAAAAGGTATTGCTTCTCCGCATACTTGCTTTCCATCTTAAAAACCTTACCCGCCGTGATCTTCCTAGCCTCCTGGATCTCCTGGAGGGCGGCCCGGGCCTCATTCCGTGTGGTGTCCGCGTTCCAATGAGCCTTGGAGAGTTCGGCCTTTTGAGCCGACGCATCATTCTCTAGGATCTCACATTTTTTACCGCGTCTTGGAGCTCCTGTTGGACCTCCTTGACTCGGGCCTTGAGCTTTTTTCGAGCGGCTTGCTGCTCGACGGCCTCCCCCTCGGCTTTCGGCTAGAGCCTTTTTCAGGGCCTCCACCTGGGTTGCGGCTCCTGTAAACATTTCGACATTACACTCAGTATGCAACGCTTGTTCTTTCCGAACACACAACAAGACCATACCTACCTTGCTTCTCCTGAAGCCGCATTGTAACCTCGCCGAGCTGGTTCTCGGTCCGCTCCAGCCTCTGCTTCAGTTCAGAGACTTTGGCAGCATGTGAGGTCACGGCCAACAGCGACGCCTGCTCATGCAAACATATCACGTTAGTCTCATACACTAGAGGATTGATCCTCTATCCGGTTCCTCTTGCCGAGCACCGGACAGTGTCTCAGGGGCTACTGACTACATGGTTTTTTTCTCTTTCTATGTCACTTACCTCAAAACCTGTTAACAGGCTGCCGCAGGCCTCATTCAGTCCGCTCTTGGCAGACTAAACTTTCTCGATCACCGCACCCATAAGGACACGGTGCTCGTCCATGACGGAGGCGCTTTGCAGCGCCCCCATCAAGTCATCCGACGCTCCTGGTTGGACAGGAGCCACCGGTGGAGGCGGTACTCCCCCCTTCAAAGGGAGCTACTCGCCCGACTCCGGAGCCATAGGGGGCTCCAGAGCCGTATTCGGCTAAGGGTCGATCTGGATACGGCCCTCTTCGTCAGTCTCCATGGGGATTGGATCCCCCACCACTAAAAAAAATACACTTCTGTGATGATACATGTTTGTCACAGTAGGTCGATTTTTTTGTCATGCATGTACATCCATGGCAAATTTATGACAGAATCAAGATAGTCATACCTGTGCTATCATGGAAGTGTTCCATGACATTACCAAAATTATCATCACGAAAGTGTCCACTTCCATGACAATAAATCGCACGTCATAGAAGTGCTTTCGTCAAGGGTGACCGACACGTGGCATCCACCGTAACGGAACGCCGTTAAGCTACCGGGTCGGGTTTTGGATCCGATAACCCGTTAACAGCCCCAACCAATGGGGATTTTCCATGTGTAAAATCATCATTGGCTAGAGGAAACACGTGTCGGCTCATCGTTGGGACAGATGTCATCCACTCACTGGACAGAAGGCGCCTATGATACGTCGACACATGGCATGGCCCAACAGTGGCCCGTTCCTGTGAAAAGGCTGGCCCATTTGACTTGGTCAAAAGCTGGCGGGCCGGCCCATGGAAAGCCTGTCAACGGCCTGTTCGCATATAGCCCATTTACAGCCCGCTAACCCAAGGCCCGTTATGCCCTATCCGAATTAGGCCCAGTAGCGTCATCTGGGCCGTCCAATATGATTCGAGCCCATTTTCACTTCTGGCCCATGTATAGCCCATGAAGTCTTTCACCCATATGAGGCCCTTTGTAACTCTTGGCCCATTAGCGGCCCGTGCTAAAACTGGCCCGTAATGAACAATGTATCACTTTACACCCATTAACGGCCCGTGGTGAAACTGGCCCGTAATGAACAATGTATCACTTTATACCCATTAATGGCCCGTTATTCCGTTGGGCCGTCTCCAGCCCATGTTATCTTTCGGCCTTCTTAGAGCCCATTTATTCTTGGGCTCATTTCCAGCATTCGTTTACTTATGGCCTGTTACTGTCATTTTCTGCTTGTGGGCCAAATTCAGCCCGTGGTTATAGTCGGCCCGTTTGTGGTCCGTTAATATGTTGGACCGTTTTCATAGCGTCATCAAATACAGCCTATTAACGATGGCCAGTTATGGTCGGCCCATGAACGGACGATTCCAACTCTAGCCCGTTTATGGCCAGAATGCAGTCTGTTTGGCCCATGCTTGGCCAATTGATCATACGACCCGTATAAGGCCCATTGATGATATGGCCCGTAGAAGGCCCATTGATGATACGGCCCGTAGAAGGCCCATTGTTTCTACGGCCCGTAGAAGGCCCACTGTTTCTACGGCCCGTAGAAGGCCCACTGTTTCTACGGCCCATAGAAGGCCCACTGTTTCTACGGCCCGTAGGAGGCCCAGTGTCACTACAGTAAATATTAGCCCATGGTTATTGTGGCCTAGTTTTAAAAAATAGGTTATTGCAGCCACTAGCAAACCGCAGAAAAAGAACTGCACTGACTACAAGCAAACAAATAAACAAGACAACAAGGAAATAAATAAGCAAGCAACTTACACTAGGCTATCACGGCTATTACACATATTACATCCACTGGGCATCAAAGTTCACCACCAGTGCAAATATAGGGAACATAGCAACATATAAACGCCGCAGCAAAACAAGTCTAGAACTGAAACCACTTCAGAAGAGCTCAAGAAACAATATCCTGGGTACCCAGAATGCTGGCAAGATGCTTAGCAAGCTTATTAAGTTTCTCTTGTTTGGCGCTTAAGTCCTCCAGCGCTTGCTGTTGCACCAGAAAGTATGCATCTGAATTCTGCAGGGACTTCCTCAGTCCTTTAGCTTCCTATCGCATAACATCTGATCGATGTCTTTCAACTTGAAGTTGAGACTCAAGAAGCCGAATTGATTCAGGCAATGAGTTCGAAGAGCTGGTGCCAGCAGTGGTAGCCAGTAACTCGAACACTACATCAAGACAGGACTTTGGGGTTGTCTCAGTGTCTTCAATATAGTTTTTATCAGCTTTCTTGGAGATCAACAGGGATGTCTCACTATCTTGTACCTTATCTGCATTACTTCCTTTACCATTGCATAACAGGGTACTCTTCTCCAGTATTTTATCCGCATTCTAAAAGAGAAACAAACAAACACATATCAGGTTTACAATGTAGTATATGAAACTCATTTTGGTAAACCAGTTCAGTAGTAAGGTGGACAGGATAACAACATGAAACAAACATATATCTATCTAGTATGGTCACTGTATGGTCTATATCATTCTCGTTTATGTTGCCAAATCAAGATAGATACAGTTCGAATCATATCTATTTAAGACAAAGCAGCATAGACAGAATATAAGTGTGGGAAACTACACAGCAATAACAACACTTGTAATGTGCATGGCATGAGAACATAACTGTTTATTCAATTGAAACTGAAATCAACATAGAGCAAGTTACAATAGCAAACAACCAAACACGTTGAAGAAACAGGTTTAAAACATACCTGTTGCGCCATTGGAGTTTCAATTGCATCCTTCAAATTTGAAATTAGTTGGTATCAGTAAATACAGTGATGCAAGAGCAAAGTAGTATGAACCATAGCTACGGAACCTGACCTGAGAACAATTCTTCTTCTGCTTTAAGCATTGACTTCGGGTTCGGAGTGGTGGTCCTCGTGATTTGGGCACTGCAGTTGCCTTACTAACTGCTCGTGCTTGGGTGCTCTGTGGTGGAGACGGTGCCGTGTCAACGGGAACTGGGTGTCTATCTGCTGGGGTTGGGGTTAGAAGGGGTGTAGCTGGTTCTCTGTCCAACTGGGTAGGGGTACAATCTGCATGAGTGTGGGTTATGTGCGGTGAGGCTGGTTCTTGGGCAAGTACAACCGTGGTTCTATCTGCATCGATAGGTAGCACGATCTTTTCTGAAGACCGTGTTTTTACTCCCACAGATACTGCCATCACTCCCTCCAATTGAAATGGCTGATAAACAAGAAAAGTAATTGAATGTATAGACATTGTAAGATAGACAGGTGCAATGGATAGTAGGGAAGAAAACAGGGCATGAAATAATTCACATTTATGTTGTCTAAGCAAACAGAATAACATGACATAATTTCACATATATGATGGCTAATTAAACAGGATAGCATGACACAATTTCACATGTATGATGGCTAACTAAACAGGATAGAATGACATACTTCAAAATATGATGACTATGTAAACATGATGACATGATATAACTATACGATGTGTCTATTAAAGTGGTTGGCATGCCATAAATCACAAACATGCCGTCGATGGAAACATGATGGCATGATATAATTCACGGATAGAATGACATAATTTAAATATGATGACTATGTAAACAGGATGAGATGATATAACTATATTATGTCTTTAGAAAATGGGTTGGCATGCCATAATTCAGATACATGTTGTCTATGTAAACATCATGGCATGGCATAATTTTATATACTAAGGAAGTGAGCAGAGGGCAGTCGCATATATGATGTGTCAACTAAGGAGATGGCATTCAATATTGTGTATATGATGTAAAAACTAAGCATTGCAATACAACATATGCATTATATGAGTAGTATAACCCTGCCAAGTTTGAGCATACACCTCAGGGGGGTAATAGGACTGGTCATCTGCCTCTGAATCCTCCTCTGAAGAGCTATCTGTAACCAACAAGATATCTGCTTCAGCAGGTAGCATTGTCTGCTCTGAAGACCTTGTTTTCACTCCAGATTTCTCCATCACCAATTCAAATGGCTGATGCACAGGAAGAGCAGTTGAATATACAAACATTGTCGACAAAAGCAATGAGAAATACAAAAAAAGGACGACATGATATAATTCACATATATGACGCTTGCCTAAACAGCATGGCATTGCATAATTCACATACATAATGCCTTGCAACAACATAACATTGCATAATTCACATATATAATGTCTTGCAACAAGATGGCATTGCATAATTCACATATATGATAATTAGACACTAAACTGGTGGCATTCACACAAAGCATGTCTAAACTAAGCAAATGACATAGCAATGCAAGATACCATACACACGATATGAGCAACATAACCCTGCCAAGTTAGGGCATGCACCTCGGGGGGGGGGGAATATGACTGGTCATCTATCTCTGAATCCTCCTGTGAGGAGCTATCGGTAACCAGCAAGACATGTGCTTCGTCAGATAGCATTGTCTGCTCTGAAGACCTTGTTTCCACTCCAGATTTTTCCATGACTGTGCCAAATGGCTGATGCACAGGAAGAGTAATTGAATGTACTAAAATTATTGACAAATTTAACACGTAATAAAAAAATGATGGCATGATATAATTCACATATAAGATGACTGGCTAACTAGGGTGGCATTGCAAAATTCACATATATGATGCCTGGCTAGACAAGATGGCATTGCATGATTCACATATACGATAAACAAACTAAACAGATGGCATTGACACGAAGCATGTCTAAACTAAGCAATTGGCATCTTTAATGTATACAGTAAGCAATGCAAGGCACCATATGCATGATATTACCAACATCAGCATGCCAAGTTAGAGCGAGGACCTCATGGGGTAAATAGGAGTGGTCTTCTCCTTCTAAATCCCCCTCATAACAGTTATCTTCCTCTTGATTACGATCCGAAATGGGTGGAGGGGGGCTGCCTTTGCGCCCACCATGGAACCACGTCTGCATGAAATATTATTGCCACGCAAGGCTCGTCTCTTTTGCTCTACATGATCAGTTCCATTGTGTACAATAACTGGCATGCATAGGAATAAAACATAGTGAGATTATGTAAGGAGTGCATGCACAAATCCAGAGTGATGGTAGGAAACTGTGGATAGACCCAAAACCAATGATAGCAGGCAGATAATAGCTTTAGTTAAAAAATACAGATAATGGCTCCTTTAATGTTTGTTTGCACCCAACATGAAACTCATAGTAGACACTGGAGATTAACCAGATAGTAGACAGATAGTACTGATTGCTGCCCCAATATGTACCCCACAACCATTTAAAAACTCAAGTTTCAGCATTAGTTTGGACCTGACTCGGAGTCTAATAGGTGAACACGACGATAATGTAGCATGTCATCATATTAAGCGACGCATAACGTAAGCAGACACGGAAGAGTGCGACCTCTCTTGCGGACCTGTGTAGTCCTCAAGGTCATCTGCTCAGTTGATGATGGTAATGCAGTTGCCGTGGCTACTGGCGGCGGGGAAGAAGATCTGAGGCGACGAAAGACAGTCTGGAGAGTGGATCCCTGCTATGGTGAACCCTTCCGTCGTTGGAGCAGCTGAGCTGGGGTGGAACACAGCGCCGCAGGAGCAAGACAAACCACACAAGGTTTTCTTTGACACATATCTGTAACATAAGTAATTGAGTAAGGGCTTGTTTGAATTTGAGGATTCTAACAATGTAGGGATAGGAAATAGACAGGAATAGGATAGGAATGCACGTGCAAAATAGAGAATTTAAAAACACATGATTTCTGCCAATCTGGGTGTTTGATTCACAACAATTGGAAGATCACAGGATGCAAAAAAGCATGGTGAGATTAAGTCAAACCACAAGAAAATGTACGGTTATAATGCTATTATGCTACTATCTCTTAGTCTTGTGCTTGATGAATAGGAATATGAAATGGAGGAGAAGTGGAAATTAGAATTCCTATGGTTTTTCTTTCAAGGAGACACTAAAGGAACAAATCCTACAATTTTCCTTTGCTCCATTCCTTTGCACCAAATTCATGAAAAGTAGTACCATAGGAAACTTTCCAATTCTGATGTTTTTCATTCACTTTTCCTTTCAAGCACTGGCGATTCTAGTAGGCAGGCTTGAGCAGGGAAAATCCTACACTAAAAAAATGTTTTTCTGCTACTTCTATTACTTTGGACCCAGGCCACTGCCATACTAGCTCAACTCCCAGGCCCATCGACAAATGCACAGCTCAAACGCGCAGAGATAAATAATGATGGCGTTCAAGAGAGTCCATCACGGATAGCTAAGTTGCCTGGTACCTCACTGCTTGTCATATAGTAGGATAAAATAATGGTATTTCCCGTTACTACGAGTGCTCAGTGGACAATATATATAACATGTAGAGTAAAAAAGAGATGCAACAAGTGTACAACCTCTTTGGCGAAGCCATGTCGATCTCAGCGTGACTGGGTTGGCCGGTGAGGATGCTCCGGCTTACTTGGCTATCGGAGGAGGGGAAGAAGATCTTAGGCGTCTGGAGATGGAGCCCGAGGTACTGCTCCGCTGTGATGGAGGGTTTCGTCGTTGGAGCAGCTCCGGTGAGTTGTACGACGCCGAGGCTGAAGCAGGACAAGAGAGACAACGAACAACGTTAACATGAGTGGAATTCTAATAGCATCTCCAATACATGACGTAAAATACATAAACACAAAGTGCTAGATGTAAAATACATCAGCCGCTCATCTCTGAACTTAGCTGTCGAAACTGAATTTAACTGTCGAAACTGAACTTAACTATTGAAACTAAACTTAACTGTCGAAACTGAATTTTGCTGTCGAAACTGAATTTTGCTGTCGAAACTGAATTTTGCTGTCGAAACTAAATGCACTAGCAAGGTGAGGCTACACATCGGTCGACTGACTTTTTCATCTCTGGTCAGTTGATTTTGCAGCCGTTGGATACGAAATCAAGGGCATGCGGTTCATCTTCAACCTCCACCCCCCTGAGCCGGCCAAACAGCAGCCCCTCGCCGCCCGCGGCCGATGGTGCGCCGCCCCGCCCGCCCCGAAAACACTCCCCACCACCGGTCCGCCGCCGCCCCGGCCATCCCTCTAGGCCCCCACGTGCCGAGCTTTTTCTCCGGCGATCCCCACGCCACCGCCCCACCAACGCCCCGCCACCGCCGGCGACCATCGCCCCCATCCTGAACCCTAAGATAGATAGTGGGGTACCTTTCCGGTGAGCCCCCCTCCCGGCTGCGGCTGGTTCTTCCTTCACCCCGGCGGCATCGGAGTGAAGTGTAGCTAAATCGGAGCAGCATCGCAAGCAAGAGCAAGAGCGAGAGCAGCAGCACGAGCAAGAGCAATAGCAAGAGCAGACCAGGTAGGGGACCGAGAGCAAGAGCAGAGCAGCAGCGCGAGCGAGAGCTAAAGCAGCAGCAGGTCCTACTGATGTGGACGTCACCGCCGAGGGAGCGATGCCGTGGAGGAAGTGGCCGGCGACGCCGCCGTGGATGGAGCCACGCTGTGTCGGCTCGGGACCGAGCACTGGCAGCACCGTGAGATCGAATCAAGAAGAAAATGCGGCGATTAGTGTACAACCTCTTTGGTGGCGCCGATTAGGCCATAGTTTCATCCGAGAAAATGGTGATGATGATGCTCTTTCGGTGGTGCAGGTGAAGACGGCGGTGTGGGAATGGAGATGACACGAAAGACAAGGGGAACATCGGGGCAGCTCCTTGGAGGTGGAGGATGGTGTGGCTGAACCGGCGGGACGATGAGATCAACGACGGACCCTCATTCGGTACGGTGGATGAGGGACGTTGATGTGTTGCTGTGGACGACGTCGTCGGGGAAGAGGCTCGGGCTGGGTGGCGGACGGAGAAGGGTGTGGGGTTTCGTCGCGGGTTTTCATGGCCTCGGTGTACGAATGGGTGGGCGGATGGGATGGCCGTGGGGAACCATGGCTTAGAGACGCGCTTGTCCTAAATGTGGGGTAAGTTATGAAAGTACCCCCACCGATTTAATGCGGTTCTTTCGCTTCAGGGGTACCACGGGCATTTCACATGTCGGGATTTCACAGGAGGTGGGAGTTTTCGCGCGCGTTGTAATTTCGGAATAGCAAGGCGCGGGTTGAGACGGAGGGAGTTGTCGGAGCACAACGAGACAAAGATATATCTTATTTCGGGCTAACAAGGCGCGGGTTGAAGAGGCGGGAGTTTCGCAGCACGATAGACAGAGACGCTAGCTTGAATTTTCGGCATAACAAGGCGCACTTGAAATTTTGGAAGAACAAGCTTAACGTGTACCCAAAAAAAGACAATTTGCACCTCAACACGCACAACACACACACAAACACCATTTAGACTAGAGTAAGGTACACGTGCATTGCACGCATGAGATTTGGCAACCAAATTATGAATAAATACCTCATTATAGCATGCAAGATTTGAGTCATATATGCATGATGTAGATGTTCGTTTAATTCTTATAGTTCATTTCATTCAAAATCATCTAGTTTTTATAAGAAAGCTAATCAATTTTAAGATTCATGGAATTGTGCGTCGTAAGACATAAAGTAAAAACAAATAATGGCAAATCATGTAGAAAACATTTGGGCAATTCTGATACGGAAGATTCTAGTACAAATAAGAAGTGCTTGTGTTTTGATGTTTGTGCATTATGCTTAAGTTCAACCATGGAGTCTTCTAGATTATACATGTGGCGAAATCTGGTGGAATCTAGATGATATCCAACGGCCAGTAGTGCTCAAATTTGCCATCTTTGGACCATCGGATTCACCTCATCCAACGACCATCCTTCAAAGTTAAAGTTACCCGCACACAATACAAAAAATATATAAAATATAATATATGTATATATAGGGGTATAGATATAGATATGTGATGCAAAAGCCGCCCATCATCTCCAATTAGAATAGTGTGTCCATGCACGGATGCGACGTGGCCAAATGATGTCTGCCATCGGTATCTCAAATTCAAATCAGTCTGACCTTGTTCAATGTGTATACATTACAACATGCTCATTTCCAAACCACACCGCGCAGATCTCCGTTATATTCATGCATGCATGGGTTTCAAACATCAGGATCTCTTATTCAAATATTTGAATTCAACTTTACATTGATTGTGACCTCGCCTATTCAGCTATTCTTTTACACCCACACAATAGTCTTCTCTTTATAATTGTACCACTAACTTTGTCTCGTGCATGCATGCACACACACTACCAGTCGGCATTATCCATCGCACGCATGCAATCTTTTTCTTCAGGTCGGTCTCCCATGAAGGCACACACCAACACACATCCCCCTCTCCATCATATCGGGCATTCTTTATCTCTCACGCGTGCATGCGCAACGGTCGATGTTCGTCTATGTATGTGTGTATATAGCTAGGTCTTTCATAGTTTTCCACACAAACCGATCAATCGATATATCCAGTGAGGTCTCACCCTCTTTCCCACGTCCACATCAATCAATCTATACCTCTCTATATAGGATTAACATATATAGCTAATACACCCACATTAATTATGTATCCAACGTCCCCCTCTCATCATCCATGCCTTCCGCTTCATCTCTCAGACGTGTGCACAATGGCGAAGACAGGGGGCAGTAAGGGCCCTGCCCCCCCTAACATCACTATATATCAAGGCTAATATGAATGTGATCATTAGACAATTGTTGCTAAAAATGGTTTAAGTTCATGAATTGACCCTCCTCGTAAAGGATTAGCAATGCTTGGCCCCCTAGCTCATTTATTTTTCATGGCTCCGCCACTGCGCACATCAGCGCACGTGTTCGCCATCTCTCTCTAAATATCGATCTCGCACTTGTGCATTCCTTCATAGTCTCCCTCCACTCGGCCCCTCGCACCATATTCTAGCCCCCCATCGGATTTTGCCACATGTACAATCTAGAAGACTCCATGGTTGAACTTAAGCATAATGCAGAAACCTCAAAACAATAGTGGTTCTCTTTTGTTCTTGAATCTTCCGTATCATAACTGCCAAAACGTTTTTCTAGTTGAATTGCCATTATTTGTTTTTACTTTATTCTTTACAACGCACAATTCCATGAATCATAAAATAGATTAAGGGTTTCTTTGTTTCAAAGGATTCTCAAAGGAATTTTGGAGGATTCTAATCATTAGGAATTTTTCCTATCCTGGTTGTTTGATTCATAGGATTGTAAACCATAGGAATTTTTCCATATGATTCATTTGCACTAGATTTCATAGGAAATATCCCATCCACTCAAACCTCTTTGAAAGAATTCTGCGTTTTTTCTATGCACAATCAAACACTCGTACAATCCTGTAGGATTCAAGACGACATTCCACTATAATCCCATGTTTTTCCTATTCCCGCGTTCTTAGCTTTTTTATAAAAACTAATTGATTTTGAATGAGATGAACTATAAGAATTAAACAAAGGGCTACATCAGGCATATATGACTCAGAGCTTACATACTATAGTGTGGTATTTATTCATAATTTGGTTGCAAAATCTGATTCGTGCAATGCATGTGTACCTTACTAGTACTTCAAGTATGTGCAAAACACGTAAATTAGAATACCAATGGCACGCTACACTGTCTCTCTCTTACAGTTCATGAAGCCACGTGGCACATGTGTAGGCGTTGTCACGACGTCCTTGCGTGGATTGATCACAGTGATGTGCTGCTGGTTCCAGAAGAATGTACTCGTCCTCCCTGAGCCATATTGGCAGTACATGCACGAAGCGAAGATGTGCACGCACGCCATGCACACACTCATTCCTCGCACGCACACGTGGGTACACGGGCGGATGCAATTTTGTACCAAGATCCACCCCATGTGATAATTTGACGCGTGTAAAGTCGTTCACTTCATTGATGGTTAATTAATACAGTGCATGCAAATTGAGTGGATGTGAGGACGGAAGAAAGACATTATTACTCCACTGCGCGCATGCGAGTAGTTAAATCATGGGTTGCTAGTAGTAATTCCATTGGTCTCCTTCGTATTTTGTGCCAATTTTTGATAGTAACATAATATTTATGCATTTGAGCAGTGTAGTACTTGAAATTTATGTTCCGCTAAACTCATCGGGAGCCGTTTCGGGCCTCGAAACCAAAACCATCAATTAATCTTTACCTTGTTCCCATCACATTCGAAAGCCTGCTCACACCTACTATTAGTACGTACCAAACCTGAACGTGTTCCCACTATGCAGGTATTAGTACTAGTGCTAGTACTTAGGTTATAAAAAGGGGATCTACCTACCGAAAATCACTCTACCTTTCCCTCATAAGTGCTTCTTCTTCGTCCGTCGTTGGCATGGCTGGTGAGCAGAGCTCTAGGTCGAGAACTACTCGCAACAAGGGAGCGGCAACCAAGGCTGCGAAAAAAAGAGAGGGCTCGCCGCCATGCAGAGACCTTGACAGATCTCTCATGGGCAGGCGATGGCTCCCAGGAGCGCCCTAGCCGCGGAGGCGAACATGCCGAGCCGGCGGAGCTGGAGTGGTTATCCCTCGACGGCATGCCCGATCAGCTCAATAAGCAGAAGGAGTTCATCCAAGGCTTGATGGAGTTGCTGAAGGAGAGCCTCGACGACATGCCCGCTGAGCTCAATCAGCAGGGGGAGTTGACCGCCGGCTTGGTGATGCTGCTGAAGAAGAGCATTGCCTCGGAGAAGAAGGCGACCGGCGAAATCCTGCGACTTCGGGAGGACAATGCGAAGCTCTGCCACGAGATCGACCTGTTGAAGGAGAAGAACACCGGCTGGAAGAAGCTGCATGAGAATAGTAGTTCCTTGATGAAGATGCTGCAGGCCCTCGCCATGGAACAGAAGGAAGAGTTGGCGAAGCTCCGCATCGAGCACCCGGCTGCTGTCAAGGTACGTAATATGGCCGTGGAACAGATGATGAAGGCTCGCGTCGAGAAATGCCGCGTCATGGACACAATGATGAAGATGGCAGAGGAGACGCGCAAGGAGATGGAGGTTGTGGAGGCGATGAAGAAGCAGTTATGACTCCGCGGCGAATTAGATCTTTTGGGGAGACAATCTTCCTTCTTCTTTTGCTCCTGTGTTTCATCTTTTGCTTCGGGTGTTTCGCCGCACTTGTCACGTTCTCTGCGAGGCATGAATAGAACAATGTTTTTTTGAGGGAATGAATAGAACAATGCTAACAATGAGATGACTAGCAAATTAGATCATTTTTATCGCCATATGGCACTGGGCTGCTGTGTTTCGTGCTCCTCCGTCGCAATACTACTCCAGTGGAAAACTTGAGTATACCGCACAGTTCTTTGCTCCTCCTAGATTAGGTCGTCGGCGCATTTGTACGAGCAGTCAAATCATAAGGCCCCGCCTTTCAGCAGTAATGAGCCGTCAAATCACAAAGGCCCTCGCCTCCCATGAAACTGACCAAGCTAGACTGCCCCGCCCTCTAGCCTTTTAAAAAATGTATACTTTTGTACATCAGTAGTATCGATGGATTGCGCCATGGAGCAAAACTTGAAATTAAAAAAAGGTGGTACATATAGAGAGCGCTCGTCTCCAAATTATGCATATAGTACTATTAAAAAGGCTAGTCACAATAATGGTGTCCAGCACAACCCACCCCTCAAATAAAACTAAGAGGGTGCTTGGATACGTTTTAGGCCCATGACTAAAAGTAGTGGGACTAAAATATGCTAGCCTCACCCATGCTTGGATCCAAATACTAAAAAGGCTAAAATCAAGTTAATGAGCATTTATTATCCTCCAAACCCTCCAATCTAGAACTCGCCTGTGTTAAAGGAGAGGAGTTAAATGAGTAGAGAGAGGACTAATCCACATTTTAGTAGGGGTACCCCTGACTAAAATTTTTTAGTCTCAAGATTAGTTTTAGCCCCTCTTTAGTTAGGGGTGCTTGGAACTTTAGCCTCTTAAAGAGATTATTTTTAGTCAGACTAAAATAAGTCCCTTGGATCCAAGCACCCTCTAAGCATCCTGGAATTCTTTGACAAAACTAAGCACCCTGAAATTCTTTGAGAACTAAACTGCTGGCTATATGATGTTTGCCATATATATTGTACGTATATAATGTGAAGAAACGAGTGGTAGTACTATACCAACTAAAATATGGAATGTAAGAAATACTAGTATGTACGTACTGAAGAGTTAAAGTAACGAGAAGAAACATAACATAGTTCTGCTGGGGGCTCAGCACAACACACCCCTCAAATTAAATTAAGCACACCTAAAATTAAACTTTGCAACTATTCCGGTAGACACTGCATTAGAACCACCATGAGCAACGACACTGCCACCTTACACGGAGTCCTCGTCCACGTCCTCTACTTCGTCCTTGTCCCTGTTCCTCTTGGCCGATACTTCTTTGCTTGAACCGCACATTTGGCTGTTGCTCTTCATCCAACCCTTGTAGATATTGAAGCAAAGGTAGCCATCCATTGCAGCGTAGTGGATGTGGTCTATATCTAGTACATTCCACTGACATGCATGACGATGAAACGTGTATGGAGGTTTCACCAGTTTACCATACGGAGGATGAACCATGGCTCCTGCCAGGGTCAGCGTTGAAGGCTAACGAGAAGGCACCAGCCGATTCTTCTGGAGGTCGAAGGGGTTGCCTACAATGAGGCCTATCTGACCCAGGATTTCTTTGTCGTTACCAAAGTCTATAGTAATGAATTTGACTAGGTTGCTCTCGAGGAAATCCTTAAAATCCTGGCACTCAACGTTGGCATGGCATATGTGGTAGACCAAGCATAAGTCATGCATGCAAACCTGGATCACGGCGGGCTTCTTCCTCTCTTCGTCCTTTAGATCCTTCTCTCGTCCCAGGACTGTGGTTACTCAACATCTAGCCCAGCAACCCACTCATCATCTGAGTTTTCGAACATGCGTCTGAAGTGAGAAAGGCATCCTTTCACCGTCGCGGAAGAACGGGTGTAGATGACGTCGAACTCATCGCCGGTGATGGTTCTAACCTTGTACTCATCGCCGATCATGGAGATTTGGGACGCCATGGATTTGGGAGCAGGGTTAGGATTAGTGGAATTGCCGTAATGTGAATGGACGGGACGACTAGGAGCGAACCGCCGTAGTATTGAAGGATGTGCGGGGACGAGTAGGAGCGAACTGCCAGCGTGCAAACGGCAGGGTAGTGGCTTTCCATTCTCCCATGATACGGGCTTCCGAGAGCCCTTGGATCTGAGATCGAATGGTTGCATGGCGTGATTCTAGACCTATGGGTGAATATCCTATCCTGGAGGGTTATTCTGCAAATTTTCAGCAACTTAGCATGCGACCGTTTGATCTCAGATCCAAGGGCTGCCAGCAGCCCGTATCATGGTCGTGCCTACCACGACCGTCGCGTCGCTCGCGCGGTCGCGCCCTTGGAGATTTAACACGGTGCGTTAGGCTATCTGATGTTGGCATGTCATACATAGTCATCACTTAGTCACTCATACTACAACAAGGTTGGCTATAAGTGTATTTTTTTACTCCTCTCTATCTCTTTCTTCGTACTCAAGGTAGAAACGGTGCTAAGCGCGTGTATGTATTGCATTTGCCAAGGAGTGACCTCTTCCAATGAAATGGTGTTGCTAAGTTTGCTTCATTTAATTAGCTATAGACTCAAAATTGTCTTTTCACCTAGGTACACGCGCTTAGCACCGTTTCTTCCTTGGGTCACCAAACTAGTCTCTCTCTTCTTGATTAACTTGCCACATCAGACTTTATGCTTATGTGGCAAGCTTAAGCACCTATAGGAGCAAGTAAAAGTAAGTACAATAGTGCACTTTACATGGCATTTTTGCATATGTGGAGGAAAGAGAGGCAAGGAAAAAGTGGAGAAGTGGGCTCTCATGCAAGAGCCAACCTCTACTACATTGTGGAGCATTGGGAGAGGCACCTGTATGGAGGTGGTCAGGAATCTGGGAGACTCACGCCGGTCGAAGCGTCGCGGTTAAAATGATAATGGGAAGTCAAATCACGGGGCCCCACCTGTCCAGCAGTAACTCGCTGTCAAATCACACAGCCCTACGTTTGCAGTAGCCTACTCCCTCGTCTTCTCGCGTCTCTGTCGTACCGACTAGGCGGAACTGCCCCGCCGCCTACCGCGTAGGAAAATCCCCGCCCTCGACTTTTAAATAGAATATAGTATACTAATTTTGTATCCATGGATTGCACCCGCGCCATGGAGCAAAGCGTCTAGAAAATGGAGGAGAGATGGTGGTCTTGCAATAGAGAAGAGGGAGAGGCGAGACGGTGGTTTTGGAATGGAGATGATGGAGAGGAGAGGAGGTGGTTTTGCAATGGAGAAGAGGGAGAGGAGCGTGCGACAGTGATTTAGGATTGGACGAGAGGGCCGGCACGCTCTGACTGGATCAAAATCAAAATCAATTTGGTGACATGCATTCACATTTTGCTTGTCAAATACAGTACGTGGTCAAACTTTGACCCAAAATACGCGAAACAACAAAAAAATACTTCCAAGACCAGCGCCGCTCTTCCGCTCTTCTCCTCTTAAACCACCGCCGCTCCTCTCCTGTTCCAATCTAAATGCAGCACCGCTCCTCTCCTCTTCCATTTCAAAACCACCGCCCCTCCTCTCCTGTTCCAGTCCAAAACCAGCGTCGCTCCTCTCCCGTTCTAATCAAAAACCAGCGCTGCTCCTCTCCTCTTCCATTAAAAAACCACCGATGGCGAGTGAAGGTGCTGTGGAGAAGTAGATCGATGGAGGAGTACAACCGATACGTGAGGATCGCAGACGGCGACCCTGTGAAGCTAGCTAGGATGTTGGAGATACAGTCTTGGTTTGACAACAAGGACCAACTAGCGGCGACGGCGACATCCATGGCCAAATATCTACAACAGAGCGAAAAGGCGGCGATACTCCCGGAGGGAGTCGCACCGGTGTACATAGAGCTGCTCCTTTGGGCCATGGAGCAAATAGATTCACCGAATCCGATCATGTGGGAGCGGTGGTGGGAGTGTCGATCCCAGATGGAGCATCCACCAAAGATTGAAGGATCGAGCATCTACAGGGTGCCGTTTGTGAGGGTGTCCTACCAGAGCGAGCCGGTGGAGTCCTCGTCGACCGAACCCAACTGCAAGAGGAGAAAAGCAGTTGGCCCGATGATGCTTCCCCGCCATCGTCTCCCTCGCCGTTCACATCGTCTCACGGGGCGGCTGTCTGCCGCCGAGGAATAGGAGGGGGCTGCCCCCCAGCCTAATAGTCGGGCAGGTTGTGAATTGTTAGGAGGAGCTTAGGGTTGTCAGTATTTGCAGGTTGTGAATTGTGTTTTGTGTTGTGTATTTTGAGAGTACTTTCAGATATGAATGTATTTTGAATTTCAGATTTGCAGTATTAAGCATATGAAGTATTTTATGAATTCTAGATATCTATTTTTAGCACTTAAAAATGTAGTTTCATAGGAGTATAAAAGTGCGGAAAATGTGATTCTCAGAGAAGAAACTGCAAGTTTCAGTTTCAGATAAGAAACTGCAAGTTCAGTTTCAGATAAGAAACTGCAACTTCCAGAGGCAGAGCATTTATATTAACATGGCCTTTTCAACAGGGTTAACATCATGTTGGAAGTTTTATTCATGGTCGAAAATGGAACTACCAGCCAATTAACATCATGCTGATCAACATTCATGCATAACACATCTTCATATGATGCACAGTCAAAATGCCCACACAATGTCGAGTGTGCGAAACACAGAGAAAACGAGGGACGAAGTTTTGACAAGTGTTGGACGTGGTTTTGGGCTGCCCCGTCTAGGCTTTCATTTTTAATATGCGCAGCCCACGTCCTCAGATGGGAGGTCCATAGGCCTATTTGTATTTTCTTAGGGTCGTCATGTATCGACCGGCCTATGGACCTGACATCCGAGGTTTTATTTTTGGCAGCCCAATTTATGTATTTTTTTGAAGAAAACGCAGAGGTCTATTCTATTTTTCTATATAAGAATAGGAACGCCAGGTCCAGCTTATGTTTCCCTTCTAACTATATTATATATATTTAAATTATTTTATATGTTGAATGTTTAGTTCACATAATTGGCAAATAGATGTCCGCTCTCGCGATCCCCTTCGCCCCCGCCACCACCTCCACCCTCGCCGCCACCCCCGCCACTACCTACACCCTCGCCGCCGCCATAGATCTCGCCGCCACCCCCGCCTCCTGACTCCGGGCGCGCCTGCCCCCCTCAGCAAGTCCGCTTGCACGCCCCATGGAGTCGCCGGCCATATCCACAGGGGAATGGCTGGAAGACAGGCAGATGTACAAGATGCATCTCCCACATGTCTACAAAGCCTTCCCGCGGATGCTCCAGCCGCTCGACTCCGTCGCACCGGCGGTGCTGCGGGAGACTCAAGGGAGGAGATGGAGGGAGTGGGCGATGCGGACCCAGTGCACACGCGAATGGAGGGAAGCAGAGGAGGAAGCTGCGAGGGAGGAAGCCAAGGAGGGACCGAATCTGTTCTCTCACTCACGCAGGTATGCTCGGATGTGCAAGGATCATGTGGATTGGGAGCTGCTGAATCTAGCCCTGTGGATCTACTTCGAAGGAGATTTCTCGGAGAAGCACAGGATGCCCCACCCCAGTGAGCCACCGGTTGCGTTCGTTCGATGGGTAAGGAGAAGTGAATTTAGGAGATCCACTCCATGCTGCGAGATGGGAATGCTTGACTGGACTCCTGCCCACCAGCACGCCACTGGAGCCGGAGCAGGTGGATCCCCTACCTTACCTCTCCCCCAAACCTGCAGAAGATTGAAATTAGGCTTGCAATCTGCTTCAATTGAGCTATCTGGTGGTTATTTCTGCTTCCTGAGAGACAACATCTGGCTAGAGGATGAGAAGGAACCAGGAACTCCAATGAATTCCCCTACCACAATGGGGGGAGCGCCGGTTGGGCAGTGGTACGGCCCACCTCCGCCCCAAATGGGGGCACAATCTGGGCAGGCTCCTGTAATTGCCCAAGATCAATCTGCTGGTGGTTCTGACTCTCAGATCAGTGGGAAATCTCAAGGCAAGAATTAGCAAAAGAAGAGATAGGACATCCAAAAAACTGCTCCTGCCCCTGCTTCGGGCCTTATGGCATACTCTGAGGTGATCTGCTACAACTGTGGGGAACCAGGGAATCATTTGGATAAATGTGTCAAGCCTAAGAGTTGTTTTATCTGCAAAATGGTTACCCATAAAGTTGAAAATTGCCCTGTCAGAAGGAAAACCCACAGTTCTGCTAGATATGTTGGAAGTGCTGCTCCAGGATTATGTCCACCATTGACAGAATTTTCTGTGACATAGAATTAGATAGTTTTTCTGCTTTCTAGTTATAGAGCTCTGCCCAGATGTGGTCGTGACCACACTCCTTTGCTCTGGGACTCTGGTCTTAACCAAACTCCAAAGAGCAATAGTTTTAAATTTGATAAGTGGTGGCTGCTTAGAGAAGATTTTACTGAGCTAGTCAGGAAAATCTGGAATGAGCCTACTGGGAGCAGCTACCTCCTAGAAAATTGGCAGATCAAAATCAGGAGATTTAGAAGAACTACCAAAGGGTGGAACTCTAATGAGGAAGCTAATCTTAGGACATACAAAAGGCTTCTCCTCCTTGAGTTTGATTCTCTAGATATTAAGGCAGAAACCACTAACCTCTCTGAGGCTGAGACTAATAGATTGAACCTTGTCCATGGAGAGCACAAGAAAATTTGGCTTCAATAAGAAATCAAAGCCAAACAAAGGTCTAGAGATAGGAACATTAAGGAGGGTGATAGAAATACTGCTTACTTCCATGCAGTAGCTAACCAGAGGAGGAGGAAAACCCTCATTCACTCCCTTGATGGCCCTAATGGCCCTGTTATTGAGGTAGATGAGATGCCGAAAGTGACTAGGGACTTCTACAAAGACCTGTTTAAGAAAGAAAACCCTTCTGGGTTCTCTCTACAAAACAATTTTTCTCTTCTTCTGAAAAAGTCTCTCCTGCTAAAAATGAGCTGCTAGAAGCCCCTTTTTCAGAGACAGAGGTGAAGGAAGCCATTTTAGCTCTTATCCTGATGGGGCTCCTGGTCCTGATGGGATTCCCTTCTTGTTTTACCAGCATTTTTGGGACTTGGTGAAAAATGATCTCTTAGATCTTTTCCAAGCCTTTCATAGAGGAGAGTTGGATCCAGCAACTTACTCATGGGGGGTCTGTTGGGGTCAAGTTATATAACTGTGAAAGTGATTTTTTCCTTGCTGGTAAAGGCCTTAGGCAAGGTGATCCCATCTCCCTGCTTTTGTTTAATTTAGTAGTGGACGTTCTTACTAAAATGCTGAGCAAAGCTGCTGATCATAGTCTGATTGCAGGGCTCTATCCTGAGGTCTGCCCTGGTGGCATCATCTGCCTTCAATATGCAGATGATACCATCCTTTTCTTAGACAATGACTCCACACATGCTAGCAATCTGAAAACTGTTCTAACCTGGTTTGAACAAGTCTCAGGCATGAGAATCAACTACTCTAAAAGTGAACTCATCCCTATCAACATGGATGATTAGGAGTTAGCTGACTTCCTCTCTATTCTAGTCTGTAATAAAGGTAACTTCCCCATTAAGTACCTAGGTATCCCTCTCCACTATGATAAACTGAGGAGAGAGGATATCCAACCCCTTCTAGATAAAATCATTAAAAGGATTGCTAGGTGGAGGGGCAAACTTCTCTCTTACAGAGCTAGATTGATCCTCATACAAGTTTGTTTAGCTAGCATTCCAGTGTATCTCCTCTCCTTCAAGTTCCCTAAATGGGCAGTGAACCTCATCAATTCTCAGATGTCTCATTGCTTGTGGAATGATTTTGAGGGAAATAGGAAGCTTCACCTTGCTAATTGGGCCCTAGTCTCTATGAAAAAAGATTTTGGAGGCCTAGGCATACCTAACCTCCAGGAAATTAACATCTGTCTTCTAGAGTCTTGGATTAAAAGATTCTATGAGGAAGACCTGAAACCCTAGAAGCTTCTTATTACCCATAAATACCTAGGAAATAAACCTAATATTTTTGTCCCTTCCTCCAACCCTAAGACCTCTAGATTCTGGAAAGGATTAAAATCTATTATGCGTGCTATGAAATTTTGCTACAGATGGAACATAGGGGATGGGAGCAGAACCAGGTTCTGGGAAGATACTTGGTTTGGCACATCCCCCCTAGCAGTCCAATTTTGGCCTATTTACTCTGTCTGCAATGAGCTTAACAAAAGTGTCAATGAAGTTTGGGACGGTCAATGCCTAAAACTCTCTTTTAGAAGGAACTTTAGTGATAGTCTCATGGAACAATGGTTCCAGTTGGAGGAAATTGCCAAAAGCATTACCTTTACTGCCGAGCCGAATGCCCTGATTCGGCAGCTGGACAATAAGGGGAAGTATTCCTCCAGCTCCCTCTATCATGTTATCAACTTTAGAGGGGTTCAACCCATGTTTATTCCTGCTGTCTGGAAATTGAGAGTTCCCCCTAAAATTCATGTATTTCTCTGGCTTCTCTCCAAAAACAAATTGATGACTAGGGATAACCTTAGGAAGAGACACATCATCAAACCCCTTGATTGTGTTTACTGCTTGGAACAAGAGTCTTGTTCTCACCTATTTTTTGAATGTATAGTTGCTAAACATCTCTGGGCCCACATTAAGGAATATTTCTCTAGTCAGATTGGCTCATCCTTCAAATCTGTCGCCAGATTCTGGATTGCTACCAAAAAGTGCTCAGTTTTAAACACTGTTAGCTCAACTGTCCTTTGGTGCCTCTGGAAATATAGAAATGCTATGATTTTCAGTAACACCTCCTGGATTTCCATTTCGCAGGTCTTGAGGTTGATTAGGAACATGGTGAGGAACTGGGCGATTCTCTCCTCCGGATCGGACAAGGACAAGTTGATGAGCTTCGTGGAAACCCTAACAAGATCCCTCCAGAAACCGTTGGCGATCACTTGTGGCTGAACAAGGCTCGACCTGCTCTGGGGCCGGACCCGTGGGCTCGTCTCAAGATCTCTGATGAAGATGATGGGCACCTGGCGCCAAAAAAGAGGGACATCCACCTTGCTATGCCTTCCATCCCGGTTTCTCCGCTTACTTACTAGTCGCCGCAGGCTCACACGGCCCCTCAGCTGAAGACCATGAAGTCTTCGCTGGACCCTCCTTGTGTCATTTGAGTGCTCTATCCGCTCTGCCTTTGGCATCGCTCGGGTGATTTGTGTTATTTAGAGAACTTGTTCATCCACCCCCTAGTTTGTAGCTTTTATACCTTTGCTTTCGAACTGCTGTATCAGAATATGTTGTGGTTTCGTTCTCAGCAATGGAACCGGGGAGATGCTCCCTGTTTTTCTAAAAAATATATTTTAAATGTTATTATATAAAGCTTGGTAAGACTGTAAATTTAAGGACAAATGTAATAATATCACTTATTATTTAAATATATTTATAACAAAATGCTCAACCCCTTTTTATTTTTTGATAACATTGCTGGCCCAACGCAGCATTATAATTAGAATCAGCCCAGCAAAATCGTGTATTTTGAGAAAGTGCAAATGGGCTGTAATTTTTTAGGAAATAAAATAAACGGGCCGCATGGGCGCTACATTATTTGTTCACCCAGCCCAGCTAATGGCTGTAATTCGAAAAAAAGATCAAATTGACTGTAAATTATGCCGCGCAAAAAAAGACTATAAATTCTGAAAAAATGGGTTGAATACGTGCCACATTTTTGGAGGCTGAAATGTGGGCCAATAGGTCGAAGCCAATGCAAGTCGTTGTCAATTTAGTCAACAAATGATTTTGACATGTTAGCCGTTGGATTTACATCCAACGAACGGCATCCATCTTCAATCTCTCGTCTTCTTCCTCTAGCGCCGCCGGGACCACCTCCCGCCTCCTGCTGCTAGCAGCTCTGCTTAGCACGCTTCGCTATGAAGCGCTACTCCACCATTGTCCTGGCCATCCCTCCACCCCTCCACACCTCATGTTCTTCTCCACCGACTGCCGAACCATACCACACTAGAACCAGTTAACCATCGTACACCTCTCTGTCTGCGACTCTACTCCCGCATCTTCCCATCTCTGGCTCATTGCTGTCCAGGGCCTCGCCGTCGTCCACCACCTTGGATGCACTCGGCGCGGCGTGGTCGACATGGTCAACGAACAACACCATCGGAAGTAGACTGTGCATGGAGAGGCTGATAGCTGGGTCCATGGCTGCACACAAGGAAATGCCTCCTTATTACGCGCAAAATAATGATTCCTCCACCTGACATCTGGGACCCACCGGAAGGGCCTCTGTATTTCGCGAAATAAAGTGCCCCCGCTGACATGTCGGACCCACCAGCTATCTTCGCACGCAAGGAAGTGCCTCCTTATTACGCACAAAAAATGAATATTCCCCCTGCCAGCTGGAACCCAGCATAGTGGGAGGCTGACTTGTGGGCCTACCAAGTTGATGGGGACGGAGGGCTTTGTCAACTTAGTCAATATGAACGATTCTAGATCTTGTTACCATACGATATTCATCCAACGGCCATAGTGCTTCTTCAACCTCTGGTCTTCTTGCTCCAGCCGCCCAAACCAGCGTCGGTCGTGCCGCGTGCTCCTGCCTCCCGTGGCCGGCTGTGATGCCGCGGAGGCCTCACCGCCCCCTACTACTCCCACCGCTGGCCAGGCCATCCCTCTACTCACCCACACCCCTGTTATTCTGCGGCGACAGCAGACTCACACCGCAGCCGAACCAGTGAACCCTCATACTCCTCTTCGCGTGGGCATCCACTGCTGTGTCTTCCCCGGCTCCGAGTCGTCCCCTTCCTAGTCCTCGCCGTTGTCCACCGCCCTGGTGCTCTCGGCGCGGCGTGGTCAACATGGTCAAAGACTGACTTCCATCGGAAGAGTACTATACGTGGAGAGGCTGATAGCTGGGTCCACGGCAGCCGCAAGGAAGTGCCTCCTTATTACGCGGACAATAATTATTCCTCCACCTGACAGTGGGGACCCACCGGACGGGCCACCACTATTTTGCAAAAAAAATCATTTCCCCCTGATTGCTGGGACCCACCGGATGGGCCACCGTATTTCGCGAAAAAACGTTCCCCCCGCTGTCAGCTCGGACCCACCGGAAGTGCCTCCTTATTACGCACAAAAAAATGAATACTCCCCCGGCTACCTGGGACCCACCTTGCTAGGAGGCTGACTTGTGGGCCTACTAAGTTGACGGGGACGAAGGGCTTTGTCAACTTAGTCAATATGAACGATTCTAGCTCCAGTCACCATATGATGTCCATCCAACGGCCGTAGTGCTTCTTCAACCTCTGGCCTTCTTACTCCAGCCGCCGAAAGCAGCGCCGGTCGTGCCGCATGCTCCTGCCTCCCGTGGCCGGCTGTGCTGCCGCAGAGGCCTCACCGCCCCCTACTATTCCCACCGCTGGCCAGGCCCTGCGGCGACGGCAGCCTCACACCGCAGCCGAACTAGTGAACCCTCGTAGTCCTCTCCGCGCGGGCTTCCACTGCCGCATCGTCCCCTTCCTAGGACTCGCCATCATCCACCGCCATGGTGCTCTCCGCGCGGTGTGGTCAACATGGTCAAGGAACGACTTCCATCAGAAGAGTACTGTACGTGGAGAGGCTGACAGCTGGGTCCACGGCCACAGCCCAGTCTTTTTGTGATTTGCCTAGTAAGTCACTTTGTCAGGCCTGTTGGGCTGGAAATCTTTCAAGATGAGGAGAGCTTTCATTTGGCTAGCCGAGAAAATGGCCCATCAGTAATGAGCAATGGGTTGTACATTTTTAAAACACATCAAACCGGCAATTAGTTTCAAATATCATTTTTTTTCATTTCAAGATTTTAAATTACATTAATTTTTATGCATGGAGAATTTGTTGGATTTTTTATTGATATACATTTATTTTTAAAATCTGTTTTAATGTGAGTAAAAATTTGGGGATTAAAAACAGTTCGGACCGCACCAAAATATGCAAAATTTCATATAATTTTTAACCATTGCCACAATATGGGCTGTAATGCTAACAAAAAGAATATGGGCTCCAAAAAAACCTTAAGTATTAGCAAATGGGCTGTAAATTATTAGAAATAATGGTAGATGGGTTGTATGCTGTTTTCCACAGATTTGAGGCTTTCCTAAAAAAAGGTTGACGCAGAAGCACTGACTGTTGGATGTCCATCCAACGACCGTCGTGCTTCTTCAATCTCTGCTCTTCCTGCTCCAGCCGCTCAAACAAGCGCCGGCAGGACTGCCCGCTCCCTCCTCCTTGCGGCCGGCGGCGGCGACGGTGGAGGCGGTATGTCACATACCCATGAAGAGTATCTCCCCGAGCCCCTTACTTCGCTGCAGAGAGAAGAACTTCGTCGCCGGAACATGGATGCGATGCACACTCCTATCGTTGGAGAAAACCCCAAGGCCCGTGCCTTAGAGGACGCACGCTTGGCTAACTTGGCTGAGCGCACTCGACTGGAGAACCTCCAGCGAGCACTCGACGAGCGTGCGCGACAACAGATTCCAACATCCAGTCAATGTCAGCTCTTTCCGCCACTGACTTAGGTATATCGAACTCCGATTCAGAATTTAGCAGCTGCAGCCCGTATAGCAGAGTCGATTCAGCCTTCTCAGTCAGAGGCTGGCAGAGGCTTGTTCCAGATCAGAGCATTACTCCGGGCGGCAGGAGATCAGAATTCAGCTGTATCACAGTCGTAAAATAGGATCCACAGCAGATCCGTCGCTGCAGATACAGTCCAGTCGGCCCACAGCCCAAGATCGCCCCTGAGGCGTGAGGGACGTGGGGACCGGCATGATCCGAACAGGAACCGTGAGCAGTATGATCACCGACTTGATCGAGATGATCGACGTCGAGTACCCACCCCTCCCCCGAGGAGTGGATCGTATGTGCCTCGACATCAGGATGACAGACGCCCTCACAGTGTTGGCCGAAGGATTCCAGTCGACCCCAGGGAGCCAGACTTTGATGCGAGATCCGTTCTCGTTCAGGGTTTGGTTGACAGGAACAGAGCCCACCAAGAGGGTAGAGACAGAGATGTACCCACCACCAGCAGAGTACACGTCCTAGGACCGGAGTGCTTCAGTAGAGCCATCAGAGCCGCGGTGATTTCTCCCAACTTCAGGTTGGCGACTGGAGTCAGTAAGTTCACTGGTGAGTCCAAGCCTGATACTTGGCTTGAGGACTACCGAGTGGCTATTCAGATTGGCGGCGGTAACGATGAAGTGGCAATGAAACACCTGCCTCTTATGTTGGAGGGCTCGGCCAGAGCATGGCTGAATCAGTTAGCGCCCAGCAGCATTTACACTTGGGAAGATCTTGCCCGGGTGTTTGTCAAAACATTTGAAGGAACTTGAAGCGACCAGCAGGGTTGACAGAGCTGCAATCTTGCGTGCAGAAGCCGAATGAAACTTTGAGGGCCTACATCCAGAGATGGATTACATTGCATCACACAGTAGAGAAAATATCTCATCACCAAGCAGTCTGTGCCTTCAAGGAAGGCGTTAAGTACAGAGAACTGAACCTGAAATTTGGTCGAACCGGAGACATGTCTCTGAGTTGAATGATGGAGATTGCCACCAAGAATGCCAATGGTGAAGAAGAGGATCGGCTCCGGAGTGGCAAGCACAAGTCAGTTGCCCACAAAACCGGAGGAGGGAACTCCAGTCGGAAGCAGAAGCAGAAAGTCGAGCCAGCTGCTCCTGGAGAAGCCTTAGCCGTGACTCAAGGAAAGTTCAAGGGGAAGCCCAAAGGGCCTTGGAACCCCAAGAAGGTGAAAGACCAAGAGGGAAATGATGTGTTGGATCTGCCATGTCACATCCACACAAAGAAAGATGAAAAGGGTAAACTCATTTATCCGAAGCATACCACTCGACAGTGTCGGCTCTTGATCCAGCAGTTCCAAGGGAAACAACCCAAAGATAAGGAAAAGGAGTCAGACAAAGTTGAGGACAAGGAAGATAGTGATGATGGGTATCCCCAGGTCAATTCTACCCTGATGATTTTTGCTGATGTTGAAAGCAAAAGTCGATTGAAAGTTATCAACCGAGAAGTGAATATGGTTGCTCCAGCGACACGCAGTTATTTGAAATGGTCTCAGACTGCCATCACATTCGACCAGTCCGATCACCCGACGCACATGGCCACACCTGGGAGGCAAGCTTCGGTGGTTGGCCCAATTGTTGAAGGCACTCGACTGACCAAGGTTTTGATGGATGGAGGCAGTGGCCTGAATATACTATATGCAGAGACGTTGAAAGGGATGGGCATTCCGATGTCCAGACTCAGTACCAGCAACATGAGCTTCCATGGAGTCATTCCTGGAAAGAAGGCTGTCACTCGCCCAAATTGCTCTTGATGTGGTTTTCGGTGATTCCAAAAATTACCGCAAAGAAAAGTTGACATTTGAAGTTGTGGATTTCCAGAGCACTTATCACGCTATTCTAGGCAGGCCAGCTTATGCACGATTCATGGCTCGACCATGTTATGTGTACCTCAAATTGAAGATGCCTGGTCCCAGAGGTGTGATCACTATTACTGGCAATCGGAAGAAGGCGGAAGAGTGCTTTCAGAAAGGCTCAAAGATCGCTGATGCTTAGATGGCAGTGGTAGAGCTACAGGAATACCAGAAAACTACAGACCCGAGTGATTTACTGCGAGCCAAGAAGCCCGCTACGGAATCAGCGTTTCAGTCGTCCGGTGAGACAAAGCCGATTCACATTCACCCGACCGACCCCAGTGCTGCTCCGACTCATATCTCTACGACACTCGACTCCAAATAGGAAGAAGCGCTCATCCAGTTCCTCCATGAGAACTGGGACATCTTCGCATGGAAGCCTTCTGACATGCCGGGTGTTCCCAGGGGACTGGCTGAGCACCGTCTATGAGTCGACTCAAAAGTGAAACCGGTCAAAGAACATCTTCGACGGTCCGCCATCCAGAAGAGAAAGGCCATTGGCGAGTAGGTGGCTCGGCTCTTAGCAGCAGAGTTTATCCGAGAGATTTACCACTCTGAGTGGCTCGCCAATGTAGTCATGGTCCCCAAGAAGGACAAGTCACTTCGCATGTGCATTGACTTCAAACATATCAATCGGGCCTGCCCGAAAGATCATTTTCCTCTCCCCCACATCGACCAGATAGTCGACTCGACTGCGGGATGCGAGCGCCTGTCTTTTTTGGATGCCTATTCTGGTTACCATCAGATCCGTCTGTATGGTCCCGACGAGATCAAAATGGCTTTCATCACTCCATTCAGGTGCTTCTGTTATGTTACCATGCCATTCTGCCTCAAAAATGCCGGAGCCACGTTCATGAGGATGATTCAGAAGTGTTTGCTCACTCAAATCAGTCGGAATGTGGAAGCATACATGGATGATATTGTGGTCAAGTCACGGAAAGGTTCCGACCTGCTGACTGACCTTGCTGAGACATCTGCCAACCTCAGGAGGTATGATATCAAGCTTAACCCATCAAAGTGCACATTCGGAGTTCCGGGCGGAAAGTTACTCGGTTTTCTCGTTTCTGAACGAGGAATCGACGCCAACCCAGGAAAAGTTGGTAATATACTCCGAATGAAGCGCCCTGTGCGCGTGCACGATGTCCATAAGCTTACTGGTTGCTTGGCCGCTTTAAGTCGATTCATTTCTCGTCTCGGTGAAAAGGCATTCCCTCTTTACTGACTGATGAAGAAGTCAGACAAGTTCTAGTGGACTCCTGAAGCTGATGCAGCGTTTGCAGAGCTAAAAGCCTTGCTCTCCACCCAGCCGGTGCTTGCTGCCCCAATCAGCAAAGAGCATTTGCTGCTTTACATTGCAACCACGGGACAAGTTGTCAGTTCAGTACTTACGGTCGAGCGGGAAGAAGAAGGAAAAACCTTTAAAGTTCAGCGCCCAGTATATTATGTTTCTGAAGTTTTGACCCCATCAAAGCAAAGATATCCTCATTATCAGATGCTTGTATATGGGATTTATATGACCACGAAGAAGGTTGCACATTACTTCTCTAACCATTCCATTACAGTCGTCAGCGACGCTCCATTGTCAGAGATTCTGCACAATAGAGATGCAACTGGTCGAGTGGCAAAATGGGCGATTGAACTCCTTCCCCTAGATATCAAGTTTGAGGCAAAGAAAGCTATCAAGTCCCATGCAATTGCAGATTTCGTCACCGTGTGGATTGAACAGCAACTGCCGACTCAAGTTCACTCGGAGCACTGGACCATGTTCTTCGATGGTTCTAAGATGCTGAATGGTTCCGGTGCTGGGGTAGTATTGGTTTCCCCCCGAGGAGATAAGCTCATATATGTTCTCCAAATCCACTTTGATTCCTCCAATAACGAAGCAGAATATGAAGCACTTTTGTATGGGTTGCGCATGGCCATTTCACTTGGCGTTCATCGCCTCATGGTCTATGGCGACTCAGATTTGGTGGTGAATCAAGTGATGAAGGAGTGGGACTTCAGAAGTCCAGCCATGACTGGTTATTGCAATGAAGTGAGAAAGCTAGAGAAGAAATTCGAGGGGTTAGAGCTGCATCATATACCCCGACTGAAAAATCAAGCAGCTGATGATTTGGCAAAAATAGGTTCCAAGAGAGAAGCCATTCCCAGCAATGTGTTTCTGGAACACATCCACACACCATCAGTTCAAGAGGATCCCTTCACCGAAGAAGCCCCACAGCCAAAAAGTGCCACGGATCTGACTGAAGTTGAGGTTCCAGCAGTGGTCGACCTGATCATGGAAGTTTTTGTCATCACTCCCGACTGGACAGTGCCGTACATCGCGTACATCCTAAGGAAAGAACTCCCAGAGAATGAAGAGGAGGCTCGACAGGTCGTCTGTCGATCTAAGGCCTTTACTGTGATAAAGGGACAGTTGTACAGGGAAAGCGCGACTGGAGTCGGTCAAAAATGTATAACACCAGAAGAAGGTCAAATAATTCTTAACGATATCCACTAGGGGACCTGTGGACATCATGCGTCCTCTCGGACCATCGTGGCTAAAGCATACCGAACGGGATTTTACTGGCCAAAAGCAAATGAGATGGCGAAGGAGATAGTTGACAAATGTGAAGGATGTCAGTTCTATTCCAATATGTCGCACAAACCCGCCTCAGCTTTGAAGACCATTCCACTCGTCTGGCCCTTCGCTGTTTGGGGATTGGATATGGTTGGACCGCTGAGAACTAGCAGGAGCGGCTTCACCCATGTGCTGGTGGCAGTCGACAAATTCACTAAATGGATTGAAGCTAAACCTATCAAGAATCTTGATGCCTGCACCGCTATCAGCTTTATTAGAGAGTTGATATTCAGATATGGAGTTCCGCATAGCATCATCACTGACAATGGGTCAAACTTCGATTCCGACAAGTTCAGAGCTTTTTGCGCCTCTCAAGGCACACGAGTTGACTACGCGTCAATCGCTCACCCCCAGTCGAATGGACAGGCAGAAAGAGCAAATGGTCTAATTCTCAAAGGGCTAAAACCCCGACTGATGCGCGACTTCAAGCATGCAGCAGGCGCATGGGTCGACGAGCTTCCATTAGTTCTTTGGGGATTGAGGACCACCCCTAATCGGTCGACTGGACGAACTCCATTCTTTCTGGTCTATGGGGCTGAAGCAGTTTTGCCGAGTGACTTGCTTCACAATGCACCCCGAGTCGAACTCTACTCTGAAGATGAAGCAGAACAAGCCCGGCAGGACTCAGTCGACCTCCTAGAAGAGGAAAGATAGATGGCCATGATCCGATCGACCATCTATCAACAGGACTTGTGTCGATTCCATGCCAGAAATGTGAAGAGTTGAGCCTTCCAAGAAGGAGACTTGGTCCTCCGAGTGGATCAACAGAAACCACACAAGCTCGCTCCTACTTGGGAAGGTCCTTTCATCGTCACCAGAGTTCTCCACAATGGAGCATGCCATCTTTACAATATCGATCGCCAGATTGATGAGCCACGAGCTTGGAATGCGGAGTTGCTCCGCCCCTTTTATACTTAAGTACTCACTCGGATGAGATGTAATAAGAGATACCTCTGTAGTTTATTTATCAAAAGACAAAAGTGTTATAATTTTCCCAGTGATTGTTGTTGCTTTTGTTTACGTGAGAAATCCCCCAGTGGGTGGCTTAGCTGCGAATCCGCTTCGCCTAGGTTTGTAAAAATCCTACCGAGTGGTGAGCAAGCCTCCCACTCGGGGGCTTAGCTGCGAATCCGTTTCGCCTAAGTTTGTAAAAATCCTACCGAGTGGTGAGCCAGCCTCCCACTCGGGGGCTTAGCTGCAGTCCAAGTACTCGCCTAAGTTTTAAAAAATCCTACCGA
Source organism: Triticum dicoccoides (assembly GCF_002162155.2). Lineage (NCBI taxonomy): Eukaryota > Viridiplantae > Streptophyta > Magnoliopsida > Poales > Poaceae > Triticum > Triticum dicoccoides. Next base: position 96,510,476 of record NC_041388.1, read on the forward strand.
GTGGTGAGCCAGCCTCCCACTCGGGAGCTTAGCTGCAGTCCAAGTACTCGCCTAAGTTTTAAAAAATCCTACCGAGTGGTGAGCCAGCCTCCCACTCGGGGCCTTAGCTGCAGTCCAAGTACTCGCCTAAGTTTTTAAAAATCCTACCGGGTGGCGAGCCAGCCTCCCACTCGGGGGCTTAGCTGCA
>NC_041388.1:96510682-96511065 GCF_002162155.2 Triticum dicoccoides
AGATTTCCAGAGCGCTTATCACGCTATCCTACCGAGTGGTGAGCGATCCTCCCACTCGGAGGCTTAGCTGCAGTCCAAGTACTCGCCTAAGTTTTAAAAATCCTACCGAGTGGTGAGCGATCCTCCCACTCGGAGGCTTAGCTGCAGTCCAAGTACTCGCCTAAGTTTTAAAAATCCTACCGAGTGGTGAGTGATCCTCCCACTCGGAGGCTTAGCTGCAGTCCAAGTACTCGCCTAAGTTTTAAAAATCCTACCGAGTGGTGAGCGATCCTCCCACTCGGAGGCTTAGCTGCAGTCCAAGTACTCGCCTAAGTATTCTCCACCTCAGAGCTGCGTTCCAAGCACAAATAATATTCCGAGCAAAAAACAAATTCCAGTTGAAA
>NC_041388.1:96511141-96604726 GCF_002162155.2 Triticum dicoccoides
CCTAAGTTTCAAAAATCCTACCGAGTGGTGAGCGATCCTCCCACTCGGAGGCTTAGCTGCAGTCCAAGTACTCACCTAAGTTTTAAAAATCCTACCGAGTGGTGAGCGATCCTCCCACTCGGAGGCTTAGCTGCAGTCCAAGTACTCGCCTAAGTTTTAAAAATCCTACCTAGTGGGGAGCGATCCTCCCACTCGGAGGCTTAGCTGCAGTCCAAGTACTCGCCTAAGTTTTAAAAATCCTACCGAGTGGCGAGCGATCCTCCCACTCGGAGGCTTAGCTGCAGTCCAAGTACTTGCCTGAGTTTAAAATTCTACCGAGTGGTGAGCGATCCTCCCACTCGGGGACTTAGCTGCAGTCCAAGTACTCGCCTAAGTATTCTCCACCTCAGAGCTACATTCCAAGCACACAGAATATTCCGAGCAAAAAACAAATTCCAGTTGAAAGCAAACACCAGCATATTCAAAAATAAACCAAGTTCGGAGAAACCCCAAGGTCCCAGACGGTAGATCAAAAATATTCGAGCATCAAGCCTGAAGAAGTTTAATGGTTACACAATCACTCGGCATTCCGAGGCAAATAAAAGTGGAGCATAATGTTTTTAGGTCACGCATCAGGAGAATGACTGGCTGGGTCGCAGAAACTGTCGAGGTCAATGCTGTCTGCAATGCGAGTGGCGGCGTCAAGGAAGGTGTCCATGAAAGACTGAAACGTATGCTTCCTCGTGTTAGCAACCTTGAGCTCCGCCTGCTTGTCTTCTTTGACATCCTTGTAGCGCACTCGAACCAGAGACAGAGCGACATCAGCACCACAGCGAGCAAATGACTTCTTCCATTCTCGCACGCATTCAGGGATTTGATTCAGTCGAGCCATCAAAGACTCGAGGTCTTGAGACAGCTCCGCCTGAGGCCAAAGACCAGCATCAACCTGAGTGATTGCAGCTTTCAAACGTGCCAGATAAGCAACCGCGTTGTCCATGCGAGACTCCAACCGCAGCACGTTCATCGCAACATCATCTTTGACTGGACAGTTGATGGGATCGAGACCCATCTCGACCCGCCCGGTTTCTGCTTCAAAGTCTTGGCAAAGTTCTGCATGATCGAGAGAATTATGAGTCGACGACGCCATTAGACTTGTCAGTCGACAGAAATAAGACGGACTAGTCAATACCTTCAAGTTTCAAGACTAGCTTCGCAGCAAGTTGGCCCAGATAAGACTCTAGCTCGCCATTCTTGGCCTTGAGGCTTCCAAGTTCGTCGGTCAACTTCTCTTTGTTCCTCTTCAGTCGCTCGACCTCCTGATTGGCGTCAGATACGGTAGTCTTCAGCTTGGAGTTTTCTTCTTCTAACTTGCCGACTGAAGCAAGCTTCTTGTCAGCAAGCATTGTCTTCTCGCGCGCCTCCTTCTGTGCTGTGGCAAGATCCAGATCCTTCTTCTCCAAAGCTTCCTTCATTTTCTCTAAAGAAATAACATTCTTCAGACGAGCTTGGAGTTGGCGGTTTTCACTACATACATCTGCTCGAGTGAAGCCACTCGGTTCAAAGATGGAAAGGAAAAGTGCTAGTGTTGGGATATGAAGCGGTCGATTGGTTACCTCCCATGGCAGCTACTTCATCACGAGCAGTCTTGAGGTTCTTCTTGGCCAGTTCCAGATCAAGGTTGAGGCTGATTTGTTGTTTGTTCATGTCAGAAAGTTGAGCCCCAAGATCACAAGATTTCTGCAGTCACAGCCATATCAGTCGACAGAGATAAAAAGAGATGATTATTCTAAGACTACCGCCGAATCAAACATTCAACGGCAGTCTCGGGGACTACACCTAGTGGGTGCACTTAGCATGCCCCCACTGATTTTCAGATCACAGTCGACAGTCGACTAGCTTTAAAAAAAGACAGATCCAAATTCTCAGACCACAGTCAACTGCCCGCAGTCAACTACGGTCTCGGGGACTACACCCAGTGGGTGCACTCAGCGTGCCCCCACTAGTGCAAAGAATCAGTTAGAACTGACACAAAGAGATATACTATTTCCGAACAGCCACACTCCAGTGGGTGGTCAGACAAAAAAATGGTCGATCGAAAAATCAACTAACCTGGACATTGGTTTGCATGGCAGCTCCGGCATTGAAGGCCACCTGACTAGCCTCATGCACCACCTTCAGCTGCCCCATCACAAGGTTCAGTTGAAGAAGAGCTTCTCTGGCAGCAGCCGGTGGATCGTCCGGAGTTTGATATGCAGCAAAAAGTGACGGAGGTAGAGCAATCGAAGCAGCTGCCGGATCTGAAGTATGGAGTGACGTCGGCGCAGCAGGAGCCTGAGCAGCTGATCCCGAGGGACAATCAGCCGACATAGGAACAGCGAAGGTGACGTTGGTTCGAGCCGGGTCTGTCGACCACTCGACCGTCGCCGCAGGCGTCCCAGTCGACCGAAGAACTTGGTCTTCGGTCACCTTCCTGCCCGGCTCCTTGTCCTTCCTCCTCCTTCCTCTCAGCGGTACTTCCTCTTCATCATCTGGGAGCACAACAATGTCTTGTGGAGCTGCAATAAACAAAGAGAGCCATAAAGACAACTGATCAATATTCCAGTCGAGCAAACGAACTTTGAGTCGGGTAAACTTATTGGCTTTGGAGGTGACAGCGTCATCAGCTTCCTCATCGGCAGGGGTCTTGTCAACATCCATATCAGTCGTAGCCGAGGTCGGGCTATACAGGTTCATCATCCGCTCGGTCAGAACAAGAAAACCGATCGGAACGAGAAAATATGAGAAGAACATTTACCCAGAGGCAACAGGGACGTCCATCTTGATCCTGGGCAAGGTCTTCCGAGCCTTCGAAGGATTAGCTTTGGGCTGCTTGGGGACCGTCTCAGTCAACTCTAGAGTCGGAGACCGAGCACCCTGGTGAGATGGAGCACTCGACGCCACAGCTTTGCCACGTCTGCTCACGGGGTCGTGCCGCTGCTTGGATCAATGTTCGAAGCGAGGCGGCGAGTCGGCCACGTCCTCATCGTCAGACTCGTCACTCTCATCATCTTCACCATCAGCTGGGGACTCCCACTCGCCACTCTCCTCGGCGCTGTCCCCGCCCTCTTGGTCTTGCTCCAGGGCTTGTTCACCATTGGGCATCGAATACATCTCCGTGTAGATCTGCAAAACAAGGAACCGATCATAAGTCAGTCGGAACCTCAATCAATCAGAAAATATGTTCAAAAATTCAGTTATGACGACCAGACCTTGTCTGGCAGGTTGCTGTCGCTGAAAGGGTCGACTCTCCTGGCACCCCTGGGGTTGTCTTTGTTCCCAGTAATGCCCATCAGCCAGTCGGCCACGGTTTTGGCCTCCACTTCCTCCGGATGAACCCAAGCGGTGTCACCAGCCCCGGAGTACATCCACATAGAATGATCGCGAGCTTGGAGGGGTTGGATCCGCCGACTGAGGAACACCTCGAGCAGGTCCATACGAGTGACGCCCTGATTGATCAGTTGGACTACTCTCTCAACTAGCATGCTTGTCTCTGCCTTCTCAGCTGCGGTCACTTGCAAGGAAGATGGAGTTTGGACACGATCAAAAGAAAAAGGGGAAGTCCGGTCGACTGGCCTGGGGTCGCGATATCCTGGCAGTAGAACCAGGTCGACTGCCAGCCCCTGACCGATCCAGGAAGAGTCATCGGAGGAAAAAAGCTCCTCTTCCTCTTCTGAATGCCCAGGCCCCCGCACATCTGGATAACATGGGTTTTCTCGTCTTTCGAGTTCGCTTTCTTCACGGTTTGGGATCGGATGGTAAAGATGTGTTTGAAGAGGCCCCAGTGCGGTCGACACCCCAAAAAATTCTCACACATAGAGACGAACGCAGCAAGGTACGTGATGGTATTGGGAGTAAAGTGATGGAGTTGGGCACCGAAAAAGTTTAAGAAGCCCCGAAAGAAAGGATGTGGTGGAAGCAAGAAACCACGGTCGACATGGGTGGCGAGCAAGACACACTCACCCGGTCGCGGCTGCGGCTCCGATTCCCCCTTCGGCAGGCGCGCAGACTCATGGATGATCAGCCCTAACTCGGCCAAATCATCCAAGTCCTCTTGCCGGAGCGAAGATCGGATCCAGTCTCCCTGGATCAAACCTGACGGCAGCCCCGAGCGCGATGAAGACCCCCGATTCATCTTCTTGTTCTTCTCCGCCCCTGTCGCCTTTTTCGCATGCTCTAACGCCGATGTTTTGTCCTTCCCCATGGCGGCAGTACAGCGGTGTTGAGAGTGGTCGTGCTAGGCGAGGTGGAGACGCGAGAGGAATAAGAAGGGGAATGAGCACGCACGGTGCGAATGCCTCGGCTTTGCCGCTTTTAAAGGCCTACTTCCGAGTGGCTGACGCGTGGGCCCAATCAGTCTTGTCAAGTCCCCCCAACAGTTGCGCACGTGATACGTGGCGAAAAAGGTGGCGCGGAAATCAAAACGTCCGATTTATCTACTCCACTTACCGCGGGACGCTCCGCCTGGCGCGCTTCCACTCAAATTTCAAATCCCGTGAGATCCGGGATCCTCTGTAACCGATCTCACCAAAGATTCCAATCAGAGATATCACTCAACAGATGTCACTGAACAAACCAGTCGGCGATTCTTGAATCGATCAAGGCGACTGAAACGAAGTCGAAAGTTTCAACAGCTGTCCTCCACTCGGAGAAGGAGACAAGGAAGATCAAGGGAGAGAACTAGGTCAACTACCGTCCTATTTTTTCACTCAAACCTCGATCCATTCGGGGGCTAATGATGTAGACACATACCTAGGGTAGGGTAATAGGCCTGACCTATACGCCCCACCTAAAGTCTTGTCCTAAGAACAAAGGAGTTCAAGAATCTGAAGCAGAGGACTAACAAAGGTGTCGAAGCGAAGTCCACTCGACCTATCAATCACTCGACATATCAGAAGACCTAAAGCCACTCTGCACAGCAACGGTCAAGCATTCATTCGCATACTTAATGCTCATTTGTAGCACTTTAATATAGGCGTTATATGTAACGCCTCCTCTTAATGTATATTGAACCCTGTGTAACGGAGGGGAGCTGGGGTCTTGGCGCACTCTATATAAGCCACCCCCCTCCTCTGCGACAAGGGTTCGCACCCCCTATAACTCACACACGTATAATCCAGTCGACCGCCTCCGGGCTCCGAGACGTAGGGCTATTACTTCCTCCGAGAAGGGCCTGAACTTGTAAACTGTGTGTGTACAACTCCTCCATAGCTATGACCTTGCCTCCCCATTCCTACCCCCATATTCTACTATCAGACTTAGAACCACGACACCCGACACACCCAATGGGTTGTTGACTCTCCCTCTTCTTGGACACATGAGTCCAAATCCACAATTGACATAGGTTGCTTGCACGTGTCTTTCAAATTCTGGATAAACTGGGCTTTTAACTCGGCCCATGATCCAATGGAGTTGGCAGGCAGCCCTTTCAACCAAGTAAGGGCCGTCCCGTCCAACATCATCGTGAAGTACTTAGCACAGGCAGCATCTCCAACATCCAGCAGCTCCATTGTCATCTCATAACTTTCAACCCAAGCTTCAAGGGGTTGATCTGCCGTGTAGTTAGGCACCTTACGAGGACCCTTGAAATCCTTGGGCAAACGCTCGTTACGCAGAGCCGGCACTAAACATGGCACGCCCAAGGTTCTAGAGGTCACACTTGCCTCCACCGAAGCTGTCGGATAAGCCGGAGAATACTAATGAGTCGTTTGCTGAGCCGGCAGCTCGGCCTTCCGACGCGTTCGGCCCCGATCCACCAGAGCTTGAGCATTAGCACCACCACGCGCCGGGTCATGTCCACGAGGCTGGTTACAGCGCTGCTCATTGCTTGAAACCGCTGGTGATTCAATGTGCCTGCTGTAACTCTAGCTTGGACAAGGGGTTCAGTGAATCCACTTGTGACTGTAGGAATAAGACGCCTGCTGAGCCACGGCTATCTGAAGAAGTTCCCTGGCCTGCCGTGTCTCTATTTTTGTTGGAGACTCGCCTTCCACTGGTAGAGCCGCCAATCATGATGCCGTAGCAATCATATTGTCCAGAGGGCTAGAATAATGACCCGGCGGTGTCGAAACATGCTAAGGTGGGGCATTGTTCACATCTGGAGAGCCCATCATGCGTGGCTGAACCGGCGCTCCTGCCCCAGGTACCTCAATCGTCCGGTTTACCACCGGCATGTCACTGGTCCCTGCTCCAGGTGTGTTGAAGAGGTTCATTGGCTCATAATCCAGGGGAAGATGACTCCGGTGTCTCCTCCTCATGACATCGTTTGAGGCGTTCTGATCCAATGTGATCCGGAAGGAGTCTGCTTGGATCCGCTGCGCCTGAGCCTCCAAGACAGCTCGTTCTATAGTCATCCTAGCGTTTTCAGCCGCCAGCTCTTCCTTGGCTTGAGCTATCTTATCTCGCAGCTTAGCCACATCCACCTTATGTTGTTCCTGGTTGTCCGGGGTTACCTCCACCCCCATTAGAGTCACCCGCGACTCTAACAATTCGGTGAGAACTTGAGCTGGCGGGCACGCAGAGCCATTAGCACCAGCCACCGTCGTAGCCATTGAACTGGAAGTCATAGCTGCAGTAGTTGTTGAACCAAGCGCCGGCTGTGTGCCGGCCATAAAGACCGCCACCCTGTTCGGTGGCTCGTAGGGGTCCGAAATACTGTCACCATCGGAAGAGCCCCCAAGCCGGCCGTCTGGCAGTTGATACAATGAGTTGGTCTCGCCCGTGGACGACTCACCATCAGAAAAGATGGCCATCTCACCACCAGATACAGATCCATCTTCAATTTCTGCCCCATGGATGAAACCAACAAAGGCACGCTTCATGGCGGGTTGAACCCTTTCCACGACGACTCTTGGTCATCCGGCCCTCAGTGTATCCCTTGATCCCTTCAAAGCTACCCTTCAAGAACTCGAAACCACCGTGCGCTGGCCCCATGGTGGGCGCCAACTATCGTGGAATTGTCACGGCAGATGTCCTAGCAGAAGGACTTAGTCGTAGAGCCATCGCAACTAGGTTAGCTTAAAGGGGTTAAACGGGACAAAGGACACAAGGAGTTTATACTCGTTCGGCCCCTTGCGGTGAAGGTAAAGGCCTAATCCAGTTTGACGTGCTATTGCTTATGTTTCGATTACTAGGGAGCGAATACGCTTGATCTAGATTTCGATTTGTTGTCTCTTGTCCTGAACCGCCGCCTAGTCGTCCCTTTATATACACAGGTAGACGCCTGGCGGCTCACAGAGTCCCGTCCGGCTCATACACAACGTGTTCGGCTTGGTGACTAACTATACATACCTTATGATACAAGTCATACATATATGGCGGTTTACACCTGTTGGGCCTTAAGTCGCCTTTGGGTTTTGGGCCTTCAGTAAGCCTGCGTCTTGAACTGCCATCTTCAACATCTTTATGGGCTTTTTCATAACAAACCACCAGGGGGATAACCCGGCCCCTCCTAGGCGGGTCATACCCAATAGTTATATCCCCAACATGATGCATTACAGAACGAGTAAAGAGACTTGTCGGTCGGCCTCCCCCTCCCCTCCTTTATATATGGGGCCAGGGGGCACCCTAGAACACACAAGTTTCTCTTAACCCTGTGCAGTGCCCCCCCCCCCACAGTTACACACCTCGGTCATATCATCGTAGTGCTTAGGCGAAACCTTGAGCCGGTAACTTTGATGTCTACTACACAACCTTCTTCTTGTAGACATTGTTGGGCCTCCAAGTGTAGAGGTTTGTAGGACAGTAGCAAATTTCCCTCAAGTGGATGACCTAAGGTTTATCAATCTGGGGGAGGCGTAGGATGAAGATGGTCTCTCTCAAACAACCCTGCATCCAAATAGCAAGGAGTCTCTTGTGTCCCCTACACACCCAATACAATGATAAATTGTATAGGTGCACTAGTTCGGCGAAGAGATGGTGATACAAGTGCAATACGGATGGTAGATATAGGTTTTTGGAATATGAAAATATAAAAACAGCAAGGTAACAAATGATAAAAGTGAGCGAAAACGGTATTGCAATGCGTTGAGACAAGGCCTAGGGTTCATACTTTCACTAGTGCAAGTTCTCTCAACAATAATAACATAATTAGATCATATAACAATCCCTCAACATGCAACAAAGAGTCACTCCAAAGTCACTAATAGCAGAGAACAAACGAAGAGATTATTGCAGGGTACGAAACCACCTCAAAGTTATTCTTTCCGATCAATCCGTTGGGCTATTCCTATAAGTGTCACAAACAACCCTAGAGTTTGTAGTAAAATAACACCTTAAGACACAAATCAACCAAAACCCTAATGTCACCTACATACTCCAATGTCACCTCAAGTATCCGTGGGTTTGATTATACAACATGCATCACACAATCTCAGATTCATCTATTCAAACCAACACAAAGAACTTCAAAGAGTGCCCCAAAGTTTCTACTGGGGAGTCAAGACGAAAACGTGTGCCAACCCCTATGCATAAGTTCACAAGGTCACAGAACTCACAAGTTGATCACCAAAACATAAATCAAGTGGATCACGTGAATATCCCATTGTCACCACAGATAAGCACATGCAAGACATACATCAAGTGTTCTAAAATCCTTAAAGACTCAATCCGATAAGATAACTTCAAAGGGAAAACTCAATTCATCACAAGGAGATAGAGGGGGAGAAACATCATAAGATCCAACTATAATAGCAAAGCTCGCGGTACATCAAGATCGTGCCATATCAAGAACACGAGAGAGGGAGATCAAACACATAGCTACTGGTACATACCCTTAGCCCCGAGGGTGAACTACTCCCTCCTCATCATGGAGAGTGCCGGGATGATGAAGATGGCCACCGGTGCTGATTCCCCCCTCCGGCAGGGTGCCAGAACAGGGTCCCGATTGGTTTTTGGTGGCTATAGAGGCTTGTGGTGGTGGAACTCCTGATCTAGGTTATTTTCTGGAGGTTTGGGGATTTATAGGAGAGGTTGGCATCGAGAACAAGTCAGGGGGCCCCACGGAGAGTCCAAGAGGCACGGGGGCGTGATACGTCTCCAACGTATCTATAATTTTTTATTATTCCATGCTATATTATATTCTGTTTTGGACATTATTGGGCTTTATTATACACGTTTATATTATTTTTGGGACTAACCTATTAACCGGAGGCCCAGCCCAGAATTGTTGTTTTTTTTGCCTATTTTAGGGTTTCGAAGAAAAGGAATATCAAACGGAGTCCAAACGGAATGAAACCTTCGGGAATGTGATTTTTGGAACGAACATGATCCGAAGGACTTGGACCCTACGTCAAGACATCAACCAGGAGGCCACGAGGTAGGGGCGCGCCTACCCCCCCCCCCAGGCGCGCCCTCCACCCTCATGGGCCCCCTGTTGCTCCACCTATGTACTCCTTCCTCCTGTATATACCTACGTACCCCCAAACTACGAGATACGGAGCCAAAACCCAAATTCCACCGCCGTAACTTTCTGTATCCACGAGATCCCATCTTGGGGCCTTTTCCGGAGCTCCGCCGGAGGGGGCATCGATCATGGAGGGCTTCTACATCAACACCATAGCCTCTCCGATGAAGTGTGAGTAGTTTACTTTAGACCTACGAGTCCATAGTTATTAGCTAGATGGCTTCTTCTCTCTTTTTGGATCTCAATACAAAGTTCTCCCCCTCTCTTGTGGAGATATATTCGATGTAATCTTCTTTTGTGGTGTGTTTGTTGAGACCGATGAATTGTGGGTTCATGATCAAGTTTATCTATGAACAATATTTGAATCTTCTCTAAATTCCTTTATGTATGATTTGTTATCTTTGCAAGTCTCTTCGAATTATTAGTTTGGTTTGGCCTACTAGATTGATCTTTCTTGCAATGGGAGAAGTGCTTAGCTTTGGGTTCAATCTTGCGGTGTCCTTTCCCAATGACAGTAGGGGCAACAAGGCACGTATTGTATTATTGCCATCGAGGATAACAAGATGGGGTTTATATCATATTGCATGAGTTTATCCCTCTACATCATGTCATCTTGCTTAAAGCATTACTTTGTTCTCTTGAACTTAATACTCTAGATGTATGCTGGATAGCAGTCGATGTGTGGAGTAATAGTAGTAGATGCATGCAGGAGTTGGTCTACTTGTCTCGGACGTGATGCCTATATACATGATCATACCTAGATATTCTCATAACTATGCTCAATTCTGTCAATTGCTCAACAGTAATTTGTTTACCCACCGTGAATACTTATGCTCTCGAGAGAAGCCACTAGTGAAACCTATGGCCCCTGGGTCTATCTTCCATCATATTAATCTTCCAATACTTAGTTATTTCCTTTGCCATTTATTTTACTTTGCATCTTTTATTTCTCTTTATCATAAAAATACCAAAAATATTATCTTATCATATCTATCAGATCTCACACTCGTAAGTGACCGTGTAGGATTGACAACCCCTTATCGTGTTGGTTGCGAGGATTTATTTGTTTGTGTAGGTGCGAGGGACTCGTGCGTGGTCTCCTACTGGATTGATACCTTAGTTCTCAAAAACTGAGGGAAATACTTATGCTACTTTGCTGCATCACCCTTTCCTCTTCAAGGGAAAACCAACGCAAGTGCTTAAGAGGTAGCAAGAAGGATTTCTGGCTCCATTGCCTGGGAGGTCTACGCAAAAGTCAACATACCAAGTACCCATCACAAATCCTTATCTCCCGCATTACATTATTTGCCATTTGCCTCTCGTTTTCCTCTCCCCCACTTCACCCTTGTCGTTTTATTCGCCCTCTCTCTCTATCTCTCTGTCCTCCCTCTCTTTTGCTATTCGCCTTCTCTTTTCCGCTCACCTTTCTTCTGCTATGTCGGAATCAAAAAGGGTTGGGGTTCTCTCCTGAGTTTTAGTACTTTGGACAAACCTTCTATTCTCTCTAAACTCATAAATAAAGATGCTATGAAAAGACCTACCGGAGTTATCAATGAGAATCTTAATAATTTTGATGAAGATGATTCCGGAATTTTTCGTTATTTACTTGATGAATCTTTGAAAGATGCTTGGGATAGACTATTAAGGATCAGGGCTAGCTATGTGCCTCAATACCAAATTGAAATATACTTAAAAAGCTTTTATGTTGCCCTACCTTCTTCTTTTAAGCATGTCTTAGATTCTATATTTGAAGAAGGTTTTCTTGAAGGGGATGCCGTAGACACTTATGAAAATAAAACCAACGCAAGTGCTCAAGAGGTAGCAGGGCGCGCCCTCCACTCTCATGGGGACCACGGGACTCCCCTCAAGTAACTTTTGGTTCCAGTATTTTTATATTTTCCAGAAAAAATCCCTGTTGATTTTTAGCGCATTCCAAGAACTTTTATTTCTGCACAACAACAACACCACAGTAGTTCTGTTGAAAACATCATCAGTCCAGGTTAGTTCTAACCAAATCATACTAAAATCATGTAAAAATATTATAACATGGCATGAATACATCAAAAATTATGGATACGATGGAGACGTATCAAACTTCATCATCACCGTCGCCACGCTATCGTTCTGAAGGAACTCTCCCTCATCCTCAATGATAACCCACAAGTATAGGGGATCGCAACAGTTTTCGAGGCTAGAGTATTCAACCCAAATTTATAGATTCGGCACAAGGGGAGCCAAAGAATATTTGAAGGTATTAGCAGCTGAGTTGTCAATTCAACCACACCTGGAGATTAATTATCTATAGCAAAGTGATTAGTAGCAAAGTAGTTTGATAGTTTTGATAACAGTGACAACAGCAATAGTAACAGTAACAATGATAGCAGTAATTTTGTAGCAAGCGTAACAGTGATGATAGCAGTAGTAACTTCGCAGAAACAATATAAGATAAATTCGTAGGCATTGGATACTTGACTTGTTGGATGATATTCATCATGGGATAGTTATAACCTAGGCCTATTCGGTACTAGCTCCAGTTCATCGATATAATGTAGGCATGTATTCCGTAAATAGTCATACATGATTTATTAAAAGAACTTGCATGACATCTTTCGTCCTACCCTCCCATGGCAGCGGGGTCCATATTGGAAACTAAGGAATATTAAGGCCTCCTTTCAATAGAGAACCGGAACAAAGCATTAACACATAATGAATACATGAACTCCTCAAACTACGGTAACCATCGAAAGAAATCCCGGTTATTGTCACTCCGAGGTTACCGGATCATAACACGTAGTAGGTGACTATATCTTACAAGATCGGATCTAGAACGTGGATATAATGATGATAACATAAACGTTTCAGATCTGAAATCATGGCACTCGGGCCCAAACTGACAAGAATTAAGCATGGCAAAGTCATAGCAACATCAATCTAAGAACATAGTGGATACTAGGGATCAAGCCCTAACAAAACTAACTAGATTACATGATGAATCCCATCCAACTCCTCACCGACCAGCGAGCCTACGAAGGAATTACTCACTCCTGGTGGGGAGCATCCTGGAATTGGCGATGGAGAAGGGTTGGTGATGACAAAGAACGAAGATCGCCCTCTTCGGAGCCCCAAACACACTCCAGATCTGCCCTCTCCAGGAAGAATAGGGCTTGGCGGCGGCTACGTCTCGTGGATCGCGATAATTCTTTCTCCCTTATTTTTTCTCCAAAAATAGGAATTTATAGCGTTGATTTCAGGGTCAGCAGGGCCACCAGGTGGGGACAACCCACCTGGGCGCGCCCGGAGAGGGGGCCGCGCCCTCGTGGGTTCTCCCCACCCAGGTGCCCCTCTCTGGCAGGTCTTGGCTCCAGAAATTCTCATTATTGGTATAAAAATCCTCACAAAGTTTCATTCCATTCTAGAACTTTTATTTCTGCACAAAAACAACACCATGGTAGTTCTGCTAAAAACAGCGTCAGTCCGGGGTTAGTTTCATTCAAATCATTCAAATTAGAGTCCAAAACAAGAGGAAAGGCATTAGGAAAAGTAGATACGTTGGAGACGTATCAACTTCCCAAGCTTAAACCTTTGCTTGTCCTCAAGCAATTCAGTTGATAGACTGAAAGTGAAAAAAGAAAAACTTTTACAAACTCTTTTGCTCTTGTTTGCATAAATAAGCTTAAACAACACCCGGGTTTTCTGCCAACATTATAACTAACCATGTTGACAATAACTCTTAAAGATTATAATGATTCATATCAATGACATAATCAGCTAGCGAGCAATAATAAGATATCTCAAATGGCAACACGTTGTCAAAACAACCATCATATAATATGACAATAGTGGTATCTTGCTAGCCCTTTCTAAGACCGCAAAACATAAATGCAGAGCACCTCCAAAGTCCAAGCAGCGACTAAACATTGTAATTTATGGTAGAAAAGATCCAGTCATGATGCACCCAACATTAGCTACACACAATGCATAAATCATGACAAATGTGCTCTTCTTAGTTTCTAGCGCTTGTTTTAGAAGGTGATGACACAACATAAAAGTAAATAGATAGTCCCTTCGCAGAGGGAAGCAGTGATTTGCAGAGGTGCCAGAGCTCAATTTTTAAAATAGAGGTAAATGATATTTTGAGGCATGCACCCTTCTCATTTACTTCACGACCATCAGTTATCAATATCTCCCATGCTAAACAGGCTAGTGGCGGTTCCCAAGCGTTAAAAGTAAAGGTTTACTCCCCCTCCACCAACAATCACATTCCACGGCTTATCCGAAACAACGGGTGTCGTCCAAACCAACAATAGTCCCGAGGGAGTTTTGTTTAATTATTTGCATTTTTTGAGTTTAGGACTGGGAATCCCTATTACCGCCCTTTTCTCGTGTGATGGCGAGTGAATAAACACTCGACCTGAGAATAACCCACTTAGCATGGAAGATACCGACCACCTCCTGTCGTTCCATGAACGATCCAGGCACACAAAATGGATAATTTTTAGAAGTTTTTAGAGGTGGCACATGCAAATTTACTTAGGACGGCAGGGTAATACCGTATATTGGTAGGTATGGTGGACTCATCTGGAATAACTTTGGGTTCAAGGTTTTTGATGTACAAGCAGAATCCCCACTTAGTACAGGCGAAGGCTAGCAATTAGATTGAGAAGCGGCCAGCTAGAGAGCAACAACGATCATAACCATGCATTATGCATAAGTAACATTGGATACTAGCATGAGTAGGATATGAACACCATGAACATAAATATTATAGAGGCTATGTTGGTTTTGATTCAACTACATGCATGAACATGTACCAAGTTAGGCCACTTGAACATTCAGAGGAGGATACCATATCATCAAGCTACATCACAATCATTTTAATGCTATGTTGATATCCAAGATAAATCATTATCAACTCCCAGCTACTTATGCATGGCATGAGAAACTATAATCTCTAATTGTCATTGCAAACATGTTTAATCATAATGGGCTGAATCATGGATACTAGGTTAAACATATTTACACAGACAGAACAAGTTGAGTTTATACCAGTTTCTCTCTGCCACGGCCAGTTCATCGAATATGGTCATTATTGCCTTTCACTTGCACGATTGAATGATGTGAAAATAATAATAGTGCAAGAGTGCCATGGACTAAGCTGGAATCTGCAAACATTTTATTCAATAGGATAAGACAAGGTAAAATGTCCTCTTTATTAGTCCAACAATTATTCAAGTAAGAGTCACTCAACATTTTCATCATGGTCTTCTCCTCGGTACAACTCGAATAAAAGGAAAAGAATTTTAGAGAAATACACTGAAATATTTTTGGAGTTTTCGATTTTCTTGAACAAGCAAATAAGGGAAAAGCAAAAACTAGAAAAACTATTTACACAGGAAAGCTCCCAACAAGCAAAAGAAGAATAAGGAAATCTTTTTGGGTTTTCTTTTTAATATTACTATTGAGCATGCATAGAAAGTAAATTAACTATAACTAATTTTTTTGGTTTTTTATAAAGTTTTTCGAACACACAAGAAGAAAGCAAGAAAATAAATCTAAGCATGGATTATAAAATGAAAAAGTGTGGACACCGACAAATGGAATAAGTGAACATGAATGTAAAGTCGGTGGAAACACATACTCCCCTAAGCTTAGGCTTTTGGCCTAACTTGGTAGTCGATCAGTAGCCTGGAGGGTAGTAGGGGTGCTAAGGAGCGGGCATCCACTCGTCCCACTGCTGGGGCTCCTGCCGTGCCGCTTCTACGGCAGCCTGAGCGTTCCGGTAGGCGATGATATCCGCCGGCATGATCATATATCCACCCCTGGCAGCAGAATCAAACAAAGCAGGTGTAGGCAGTGGAATAATATCATGAGTTTTAACGCTAAAAACCAGGTTATAAGGAATGGGAATGTCAGGATAATCTTGTGCAAGAAAATGATGGTGTTCCATGGCTGCCCGGTCTAGGTAAACCTTGGTCAGAGGGTAATCATGAGGGCGTATCTCAACCTCGAAGTGAGCCGCCAAACGAGTAGCAAAAATCCCACCATGTATTTCACCCTGGGATTTATTAAGATGGAGGCGACGAGCCACAATAGCTCCCAAGCTATGGGTGTTGTCGCCCTCTAGTGCTCGGCATAAAATAGCAAAGTCTCGTGCGCTGAGTGCACCCACTTTCTTTCTAGCAAGCAAGCACTTAGCAACAAATAAAGCAAAATAATGTATGGCAGGAAAGTGTATGCTAGCGGTCGTGGTGGTTGGCACCCCTCTCTCATCTCCCATTGTAAAAGTGCGATAAAAGTCCTCAAACCTAGCCGACCTAGGCTCGGCTAAGCTCCCATTAGAAGGGATCAAGCATATATCACAGAATTCAGTAAGTGGTATCTGATGGTTTTCAGCATATAAATCGAAGCTCACTTCAGGAGGATTATTCCTAGGCAGGAAAGTAAAACTTTGAACAAACATATTTGTGAGGATTTGGTGCTGGTCACACTCATCTGCGATGAACTCGGTGAGGCCGGCATTCGCAACATATTGCGTGATCTCTTGAAGAATTCCCGCCTCTTCCAGGAATGGGGTGTGCGGCCATTCGCACGGCCGTACCTCTGCCAACCTCCGAGGGTGGAGATCACTGTCAGAAGACTCCCTAATAACACCCTTGGAGTTCTTCCTAGAGCCAAACTTCCTGAAGATATTCATGTCTGCGTACAATTTTCTGAGAATAAAAATATTGGGGTGACAAAAAATTGTCAACAAAACTTTATAAGATTGATAGCAACTACTCATAGGGATACATAGATGCCAAAGCAAGCATTCAAACAACTTAGAACACTAAGAATTTAACATGCAAGCACATCTACAGCAGCACCAAGAGTAGCTAATTATTCAAAATATAAACCACTAAAGCAAAAACTATTGGACAAACGGTGGAGTCACATACCAAGTAACAATCCCCCGAAACAGTTTCGGAAACGGAGCTTCGAGCAAAGAGATCGAAATCCACGGGTTTGAGCTCAAGAACACGGGAGAGAGAGCAATGGAGTTTTTTTTCTAGAGGTAAGTGATGATGTGGGATGAAGAGGTAAGTGAGGGGGCCCACATGGGGACCACAACCCACAGATGCGTCCCCAATGTATCTATAATTTTTTATTGCTCCATGCTATTATATTATCTGTTTTGGATGTTAATGGGCTATATTTTACACTTTTATATAATTTCTGGGACTAACCTATTAACTGGAGGCCCAGCCCAAATTGTTGTTTTTTTCCTATTTTAGTGTTTCGCAGAAAAGGAATATCAAACAAAGTCCAAATGGAATGAAACCTTCAGGATGTGATTTTCTCAACAAACGTGATCCAGAAGACTTGGAGTGGGCGTCAAGAAACAATTGAGGAGGCCACAAGGCAGGAGGCGTGCCTACCCCCCTGGGCGCGCCCTCCACCCTCGTGGGCCCCTTGTTGCTCCACCCACCTACTTCTTCCTCCTATATAAGTCCACGCACCCCGCAAACATCTAGGAGCACCACGAAAACCTAATTCCACCGCCGCAACCTTCTATACCTGAGAGATCCCATCTCGGGGCCTTTTCCGAAGCTCCATCGGAGGGGGCATTGATCACGGAGGGCCTCTACATCAACTCCATGTCCTCTCTGGTGATGTGTGAGTAGTTTACTTCAGACCTTCGAGTCCATAGTTATTAGCAAGGTGGCTTCTTATCTCTCTTTGGATCTCAATACAAAGTTCTCCTTGGTTCTCTTAGAGATCTATTCGATGTAATCTTCTTTTGTGGTGTGTTTGTCGAGATCCGATGAATTGTGGGTTTATGATCAACGAATCTTCTCTCAATTCTTTTATGTATGATTGGTTTATCTTTGCAAGTCTCTTCAAATTATCAGTTTGGTTTGGCCTACTAGATTGATCTTTCTTGCAATGCGATAAGTGCTTAGCTTTGGGTTCAATCTTGCGGTGTCCTTTCCCAGTGATAGCAGGGGCAGCAAGGCATGTATTGTATTGTTGCCATCGAGGATAAAAAGATGGGGTTTATATCATATTGCATGAGTTTATCCCTCTACATCATGTCATCTTACTTAAAGCATTACTCTGTTCTTATGAACTTAATACTCTAGATGCATGTTGGATAGCGATCGATGTGTGGAGTAACAGTAGTAGATGCAGAATCGTTTCGGTCTATTTGTCTCGGACGTGATGCCTATATACATGATCATACCTAGATATTCTCAAAACTATGCTCAACTCTATGAATTACTCGACGGTAATTTGTTTACCCACCGTAATACTTATGCTCTTGAGAAAAGCCACTAGTGAAACCTATGGCCCCCGGGTCTATCTTCCATCATATTAATCTTCCAACACTTAGCTATTTCTATTGCCATTTATTTTACTTTACATCTTTATTTCTCTTTATCATAAAAATACCAAAAATATTATCTTATCATATCTATCAGATCTCATTCTCGTAAGTGACCGTGAAGGGATTGACAACCCCTTTATCGCATTGGTTGCGAGGTTCTTATTTGTTTGTGTAGGTGTGTGGGACTTGAGCGTGATCTCCTACTGGATTGATACCTTGGTTCTCAAAAACTGAGGGAAATACTTACGCTACTTTACTGCATCACCCTTTCCTCTTCAAGGGAAAACCAACGCAGTGCTCAAGAGGTAGCAAGAAGGATTTCTGGCGCCGTTGCTGAGGAGATTCACGCCAAGTCAAGTCAAGATTTGACTCCCGACAATGAGCCATTTCTGGCGCCATTGCCGGGGAGTCTACGCACAAGTCAAGACATACCAAGTACCCATCACAAACTCTTATCCCTCGCCTTACATTATTTGCCATTTGCCTCTCGTTTTCCTCTCCCCCACTTCACCCTTGCCATTTTATTCGCCCTCTCTCTTTTCCATTCGCCTCTTTTTCGCTTGCTTTTTGTTTGCTCGTGTGTTGGATCGCTTGCTTATCACGATGGCTCTACCTAGATTTGGTGATCTTCACGTTAAAAGGTTAGAAGAGATCGAAAGCAATGTCAGGAGTTTTATGACTTTACAATTTGCGCATAATAATTTCTTCAGGAACGAGCTTAAGGAACAAAAAAGTTCTATGGGTTATATGAATAACGAGCTCGATGATACGTCTAAAGAATTTTATGGTTTGAAATCTCAGATTGCTCATCTCAAAAAATTAATTGCTGAAGTTTCGGATAAGTAGGCCACCTTAGTTAATAAGATGGCCGCTAAGCCAGATTTTTTTTACGAAAATAAAGATGAAGATCTAAAAGTTATTGATGTGTCTCCTATTAAATCTTTGTTTTGCAATATGAATCTTGATAATTATGGGAGTGGAGATGAGTCGCCTTTACCTAGAAGGCGTTACAAAAATTCGTAGTTTTTAGATCTTGATACAAAAATTGGTAAAAGTGGGATTGAAGAGGTCAAAACTTTAAATATCCATGAACCCACTATCTTGGATTTCAACGAATTTAATTATGATATATGCTCTTTGATAGATTGTATTTCCTTGTTGCAATCCGTGCTAAATTCTCCTCATGCTTATAGTCAAAATAAAGCTTTTACTAAACATATCATTGATGCTTTGATGCAATCTTATGAAGAAAAACTTGAGTTGGAAGTTTCTATCCCTAGAAGACTTTATGATGAGTGGGAACCTACTATTAAAATTAAAATTAAAGATCATGAATGCTATGCTTTGTGTGATTTGGGTGCTAGTGTTTCCACGATTCCGAAAACTTTATGTGATTTGCTATGTTTCCGAGATTTTGATGATTGTTCTTTAAACTTGCACCTTGCGGATTCCACTATTAAGAAACCTATGGGAAGAATTAATGATGTTCTAATTGTTGCAAATAGGAACTATGTGCCCATAGATTTCATTGTTCTTGATATAGATTGCAATCCTTCATGTCCTATTATTCTTGGTAGACCTTTCCTTAGAACGATTGGTGCAATTATTGATATGAAGGAAGGGAATATTAGATTCCAATTTACATTAAGGAAAGGCATGGAACACTTCCCTAGAAATAAAATTAAATTACCATATGAATCTATTATGAGAGCCACTTATGGATTGCCTACCAAAGATGGCAATACCTAGATCTATCCTTGCTTTTATGCCTAGCTAGGGGCGTTAAACGATAGCGCTTGTTGGGAGGCAACCCAATTTTATTTTTATTACTTGATTTCTGCTCCTGTTTAGTAATAAATAATTTATCTAGCCTCTGTTTTGGTTGTGTTTTTTGTGTTTAATTAGTGTTTGTGCCAAGTAGAACCGTTGGGAAGACTTGGGGAAAGTCTTTTTGATCTTGTTGTAAAAAACAGAAACTTTAGCGCTCAGGAGAATTGCTGCCATTTTTATTTGGCAAGCTCTATTTAGTTAATTATTTTTTAAGATGATAAATATATAAATTACTCACGTCCAGAAATTTATTTTATAATTTTTGGGGTACCAGAAGTTTGCGTTAGCTACAGATTACTACAGACTGATCTGTTTTTGACAGATTCTGTTTTTCGCGTGTTGTTTGCTTATTTTGATGAATCTATGGATAGTAAAAGAGTTTATAAACCCTAGAGAAGTTCGAACAAAGTAGTTTTAACACCAATATAAATCAAGAATGTGTTCATTACAGTACCTTGAAGTGGTGTTTTGTTTTCTTTCGCTAACGGAGCTCACGAGATTTTCTATTTAAGTTTTGTGTTGTGAAGTTTTCAAGTTTTGGGTAAAGATTTGATGGACTATGGAACAAGGAGTGGCAATAGCCTAAGCTTGGGCATGCCCATGTCACCCCAAGGTAAAATTCAAGGATACCAAAAATCCTAAGCTTGGGGATGCCCCGGAAGGCATCCCCTCTTTCGTCTTCGTCTATCGGTAACTTTACTTGGAGCTATATTTTTATTCACCACATGATATGTGTTTTGTTTGGAGCGTCTTGTATGATTTGAGTCTTTGCTTTTTAGTTTACCACAATCATCCTTTCTGTACACACCTTTTGAGAGAGACTCACATTATTTGAAATTTATTAGAATCCTCTATGTGCTTCACTTATATCTTTTGAGCCATATAGTTTTTGCTCTAGTGCTTCACTTATACCTTTTAGAGCACGGAGGTGGTTTTATTTTATAGAAATAATTGATCTCTCATGCTTCACTTATATTATTTTTAGAGTCCTTTAGAACAACTTGTAAATTTTCTTTTAGGAATAATATAAAAACTTTCATAGAAGTGCATTGAATACTGTGAGAAGTTTGATACTTGATAATTGTTTTGAGATATGGAGATGGTGATATTAGAGTCATGCTAGTTGAGTAGTTGTGAATTTGAGGAATACTTGTGTTGAAGTTTGTGATTCCCGTAGCATGCATGTATGGTGAACCGTTATGTGACAAAGTCGGAGCATGATTTATTTATTGATTGTCTTCCTTATGAGTGGCGGTCGGGGACGAGCGATGGTCTTTTCCTACCATTCTATCCCCCTAGGAGCATGCACATAATACTTTGTTTCGATAACTAATAGATTTTTGCAAGAAGTATGTGAGTTCTTTATGACTAATGTTGAGTCCATGGATTATACGCACTCTCATCCTTCCAGCATTGCTAGCCTCTCTAATACCACGCACTTTTCGCCGGTATCATACACCCACCATATACCTTCCTCAAAACAGCCACCATACCTACCTACCATGGCATTTCCATAGCCATTCCGAGATATATTGCCATGCAACTTACCACCGTTTCATTCACCATGACATGATTCATCATTGTCCTTATTGCTTGCATGATCATGTAGTCGATGTCGTATTTGTGGCAAAGCCACCGTTCATAATTCTTCATTCATGTCACTCATGCATCATTGCACATCCCGGTACACCGCCGGAGGCATTCACATAGAGTCATATTTTGTTCTAAGTATCGAGTTGTAATTCTTGAGTTGTAAGTAAATAAAGTGTGATGATCATCATTATTAGAGCATTGTCCCAAGTGAGGAAAGGATGATGGAGACTATGATTCCCCCACAAGTCGGGATGAAACTCCGGACTAAAAAAAGAAAGGCCATAAAAAAGGAGAAGGCCCAAAAAATGAGAGAAAAATAGAGAAGGGACAATGCTACTATCCTTTCTCCACACTTGTGCTTCAAAGTAGCACCATGATCTCCATGATAGAGAGTCTCCTATGATATCACTTTCATATACTAGTGGGAATTTTTCATTATAGAACTTGGCTTGTATATTCCAATGATGGGCTTCCTCAAAATGCCCTAGGTCTTCATGAGCAAGCAAGTTGGATGCACACCCACTTAGTTTCTTTTGTTGAGCTTTCATATACTTATAGCTCTAGTGCATTCGTTGCAGGCAATCCCTACTCACTCACATTGATATCTATTAATGGGCATCTCCATAGCCCGTTGATACGCCTAGTTGATGTGAGACTATATTCTCCTTTTTGTCTTCTCCACAACCACCATTCTATTCCACACATATAGTGCTATATCCATGGCTCACGCTCATATATTGCGTGAAGATTGAAAAAGTTTGAGAACATTAAAAGTATGAAACAATTGCTTGGCTTGTCATCGGGGTTGTGCATGATTTAAATATTTTGTGTGGTGAAGACAGAGCATAGCCAGACTATATGATTTTGTAGGGATAACTTTCTTTGGCCATGTTATTTTGAGAAGACATGATTGCTTAGTTAGTATACTTGAAGTATTATTATTTTTATGTCAATATTAAACTTTTATCTTGAATCTTTCGGATCTGAACATTCATGCCACAATAAAGAAAAATTACATTGAGAAATGTGTTAGAAAGCATTCCACATCAAAAATTCTTTTTTATCATTTACCTACTCGAGGACGAGCAGGAATTAAGCTTGGGGATGCTTGATACGTCTCCAACGTATCTATAATTTTTGATTGCTCCATGCTATTATATTATCTATTTTGGATGTTAATGGGCTATATTTTACACTTTTATATCATTTCTGGGACTAACCTATTAACCAGAGGCCAACCCAAATTGTTGTTTTTTGCCTATTTCAGTGGTTCGCAGAAAAGGAATATCAAATGAAGTTCAAACGGAATGAAACCTTCGGGAACGTGTGTCAGGACCCCGACTCAATGCCACATCGATCTAGCATGTAACACCTCATATCACTTTGCAGCCTCACGCACGGTATTCCCACGGGTGTCGCCTTACCTTTGCCCGGGACCGTTTGCGTCTTTTGGCACACGTATATGATAGTGTCGCTAGCATCCATATGGTAAGGAGCCCGGGCTGACATGGCTAGTCGTAATCCCAAAGTGGCACAAACTTACAGGGACAGGCATCCATGACCCAACATCGAACGTGTCGGTCATCAGCGAGTGAATCCAGGCTGTAGCACTGGGCTAGCAGGACTCCGGTGAACCGGGCTGTAGCGGCTAATAGGACTCCGGTATTCATCGCGTGACATTTCCCCGAAGGGACAGACACAGGAACGAAGAAGGACACATGCCGGCCAGCCTAAGTGTTCCGGAGCAGTAGCAAGCTACCATGGCTCGTTGGAAACACTAGGAGACATTTCCCGGTAAGAGAGGCTATCAAGGATAAACAACTAGGTTGTCAGATCCCACACATACCAAGCATTTCAATAACATACACACAATATGCTCGATATGTGCAAATACAACATGGCATCACAACATGACTCTACAACTCAAGTATTTTTATTCAATAGGCTCCGAGGAGCGAGATATTACAAACATGGGTCTCATGACCCAACAATCAGAGCATACCAGTCAAAGCACAAGCGGAAGCTTAACATGTCTCATGACTCGGTGGCTATCCTGAACTACGACTGCAAGTAACTCTTTTGAGGTGGCGCACACAAGTCCACATATTCACCAACCAATACACCACTATGGATTCGCTCCCGTCTCCCTACGAGAACGCCATCCATAGCACTCACGCTTATCTTGCGTATTTTAGAGTATCCACTTTCACTTGTCTATGAACTATGCAAGGGGTCCAAGTTTCCATATCCGAGGAATCCGGCTATTCGAATAGATGATGTTAACCCTGCAGGGGTGTACTTCTTCACACACGCTTTCGCCACTTATCGCCCTGTACACGTCATGTACCTCGGCAACCTTCAAGCAGAAGCCGGGCGAGGGAGTCGGCCACGACCTGACTAACCGAACAAGTCTCTAGTCCAGGTTTATCGCCTATTCGGGTTCCATCCGCAAGGAGATCCGGCCGGGGTGTCGCTCACGGCCCCAAACGATGTGTGCAGGGTTCCCAAGCCCACCTCGACGGGTGGATCTACGCTTGGTACACCGTGCCACTGTGCCTAGTCTGTCCCAAGCCCACCTGTACCGGGTGCCACTTGGTAGACTACTAACACTACCTACAAACACCAGAAACTAGTTGCAACTCCTGGACAGAGATCATGTTGATTAATAAGTCGAGAGAGCTTGGAGCGCCCGGAGCCCAATGTGTGGTAGTAACTGATCATGGATCACAAACACAGAACTCAGTTCCTGAGGACGGCTGCAATGAGACAACCCACCATGTACTCCTACATGGCCTCTCACCGCTACCTTTACCAAATCGTGTTCATACACTTAGCTCACACACAGTGGGACATGTTCACACGCCTCTGATTCATCCCTGATGAATCAGACCTGACTCAACTCTAAGCAGTAGCAGGCATGACAAACAAGCATAAATGAGTAGGCACATCAGGGCTCAAACAACTCCTACTCATGCTAGTGGGTTTCATCTATTTACTGTGGCAATGACAGGTCATGCAAAGGATAAGGGTGTTCAGCTACCGCAGCATGTAACAGTTGAATCGGTGTTGTCCTAATGCAGTAAAAGAGAGCAGGAGCGAGAGAGTGGGATTGTATCGAAATGAACAAGGGGGTTTTGCTTGCCTGGAACTTCTAAAGATAACATTGAGTCTTCATCAGTGTCAACGATCACATCATCGGTACAACGTCTATCGAGGGGGAACAACACCGGCAAACATAGAAGAAACACGATCAATGCAATGCACAATATGATGCATGCTATGACATGGCAATATGAATGTGTTTTGAGCTAATGCAACTAGCAACAGATTAAATGAAGTTGGTTTGAATACAAGATTCAAATTCAAACTCCATATGTGATTATTCAGATGCCATTTAATTGATTTATGCTATACAGCAGCTATAAGTTGTTCTAACATGCATGAAAATGGTACAGATGGATTCCTTGAATTTTTCTGATAATTTTTCATATATAAATTATTTAATTTGGAGTTACGGTTAATTTTCTATGATTTATTGAAGTTTTAGCTATTTTCTGGAATTTCTTGAATATTATAAAACTAAATTCCAGAAAAGGAATATTGCGTCAGCATGACCTCACCCTGACGTCATCAGGTCAACAGGGCGGGTCCAGGTCAAACCTGACGTGTGGGGGCCACACGTCAGTGACACAGGAACTAATCCCGGTCAAACCCAGCGCTGGCTGGGGTTTGACCAGGGGTGGGGCCCACTGTCAGTGTCTGTAGGTTGATTAACCAGCTGGGTTAGCTCCTAATGACGGAGCCACGTCAGCTCCCGCCGGAGTTTTGCCGGCGACGACCAACGGAGCGGCGGAAACGCATCGGGTTCGCGCTACAGGGCACAGTTTAGGGTGCGGTTGGGTTCTACGGCGAGCTGGGACTCGTGCGCATCGAACGGTGGTGGTGGCCGTGCCGGTGATGGCCGGTACCGACGACGGCGAGCTCGTGAGCGGCGGCCGGAGTTCTGGTGGTGGCGGGTTTGGCGCTACGAGCGGTGGTTTGGCGCGCTGAGGGCACTAGGGAGAAGCTCTTGCTCCTCTGCATCCAAAGGAACGCGCGGGAGGCCGCGAGGTGGCCGGAGTTGAGCACGGCGTCAACCTCGGCGGCGGCCGGAGCTCGGGCGAGCTCGGGGTCGGTGTTAGGGAGCACGGCAGGAGGCGTTGTGGGTGTCTACGGGTTCATGCGATCGTGCTAAGCACGATGGTGGGCTCGGGAGCGAGCTGCGGTGGCTGTGGCCACGGCCACGCCATGGCCGGCGGCGAGAAGCTCTCGGCCGAGGTGGGGAAGCTAGCTAGGGGAGGGGAACGACGGGGATTTGTCACACCCTAGCTAGTTATGCATTAGAGTGTTGCATCATGTTTACTCTTTCATCAGAAACTTGAAATGGGGATCTGTGAAACCCTCAGAATCATTTTGAAAATGACCCAAATAAAAATTTCTCCAAAAGGGTCCAAGAAAATGCTCATGTTGATCTCTGAAAATATTGGACAGAGATAAAAATCAAACCAATATTTTTAGTGGCTCATGGACATTTATTTTGGGCATTTGGAATTAATGCATAAATATTTGCTTTGGAAATATATTTCTATATATATTAATATATGTCCAAATATTATGCCAATTATAAAGGAGCTCTGGAATAATATATCTAGCCCCTGAAAAATTTGGCATAAGTTAAATAAATGATTTAATATATTATTTTAAATCAAAACAAATGTCAGAAATTGAAAAACAAAAAAAAATAAAAGGGAGAAGCTTACCTGGGCTCCTCCCTGTGCAGCCCAGCCAGCTGGCCGGCCCAGCCAGCAGGCGGCCCAGCCCGTCTCCCTCCTCTGTCGTCTTCGTCCCGATAGAGGGAGGGGAGTGTGGCCGGCGCGCGCGCGCGCCACCGCCCCACGCCACCTCTCTCCCTGCCTGCCTGCCCTCCCCTCCTCGCCTCGATGCCCCTGGACGACGCCACGCCTTCCCCCTGCTCTCTCTCACTCGCCCTCGGCTCTCCCCTCCTCTCCCTCGCTCTCTCTCTCACACGGCCGAACACCACCGTCGCCGCCGTTCGCCATAGCAGCCGACCCCGGCCACCCCTCGCTCCCCCGACTAGCTCAGGAGCTCCGCCTCGACCTCCTCTTCCTCCCCACCGCTCCACGGGTCTCCGGAAGCCCTGCATCGCCGCCACGTCGCCGTTCCCCTCTTCGGGCTCCGACCACCGTCGCCGTCGATTCGCCGTCTCCAGCGCGTCCCCGAGCCCGCTTCGACGCCCACTGCAACCGCGGTGAGCTACGCCACTGTTTCCCCCTTTTCTCCCCCTCGTTCCCTCACCGTAGCCTCCTCCCCACCACGGCCGAACCTCCGCCGTCGCCGAGCTCGCCGTCGACGCAGCTCCGGTGACCATTTGGTCACCCCGGCGAGTCCAACGAGTTCGTAAGGCTCCATAGAGCATCCCTAGCGCCTCGCTTCGCTCGCCTTCGAGCTCCAACCCCGTTTCCATGCACGACCGAACTCCGGCGGCCGCAGCCGAGCTCGCCGCCGTCGACTCCGGCCACCTCAGGCCCAGCCACCACCACCGTTCGACGCGCGGGAGCAAGGGCTCTCCAACGAGCCCAAGCACAGCCTCGCCCGTGCCCTGTAGCGCGATCCCGCATCACGCCGCCGTCTCGGACCTCGCCGGCGTCATGTCGCCGGTGGGGTTTGACTTGTCCGACCTGGGGTTTGACCCCCCCAGGGTCACTGACGCATGGGCCCCGTCGGCCAGGTGGACATCATTAGCGCTAACCACTGTTAGTTAACCCCCTGACACTGACCAGTGGGCCCCAGCGCCACTAATTAGTAATTAGGATTAAACTAACTCTGTTTAACCCCCCTGTCACTGACGTGTGGGCCCCACACGTCAGGTTTGACCTCAGCCAGCCGCAGTTGACCACTGACGTCATGCTGACGTCATGCTGGCGCAATAATTATATTTCTGGATTTAATTTAAATCAGGAAATTCCAGAATATTATTTAAACTTCAAAAATTCATAACTTTTATTCTGTAACTCCAAATTGGACAAATTATATATGAAAAATGATCAGAAAAATCCAATCTATCCATCTGTACTATTTTCATGCATGATCAAACAAGTTAAATTGATGTTTTAAGCAGAACAAGGAAAAGCACTTTAAAAGGCCATATTTGAATTTGGAATTTGAATCTTTGATTCAAATTTGTTCAAACCCTTCTGGCTTTAGTTGCATTAGCCCAATACACTCATATTGCCATGTTTCATGCATGCATCATATTGTTGCACATTGTTTGGTGATGCTTGTGTATCGATGCCCTTTGCGACAGGTTCTGTCCCCGAGGAGTACCGTGATTACCCTAACGAAGAACCGTATTCGTGCATCGAACCATCAGGCAAGCAACCAACCATTTGATCATATCGATACAATCCCATGTTCTCGCTCCTGCTCTCTTTTACTGCATTAAGACAACGCGTTTCAAACTGCTGTGTGCTACGGTAGTTGAACCCATTTCCTCTGCACGACCTGTCATTGCCACAGTAACTAGATGAAACCCACTAGCATGTGTAGGAGTTGTTTGAGCCATATGTATGTGTTGTTCCTACCTTGCTATGCCTGCTATGCTTAGAGTCGTGTCAGGTCTGGTTCATCTGGGTGATGGGCTAGAGTGAAATGTTTATCTCGGTAATGAGAGTGGTGTGGTGAACACGATTTGGTAAAGGTATCGATGAGAGGCCATGTAGGAGTACATGGTGGGTTGTTTCATTGAAGCCGACCTTAAGCACTGAGATCTGTATGCGTGATTTAAGATACAGCTACTACCATGCATTGGGCCCTGAAATATGACCCCGCTCGACTTCTTATTCACCCTAGCTCTCTGTCCAGGAGTTGCAAGTAGTTTCTGGTGTTTGTAGCCTACTGGAGGCCGTGGACAGCGCTGACCGTAGGGGTGGGCTGTGATGCGGTAGGTACGTGGCACGGTGTACCGAATACCCGTTAGGTATCTCGGGAACCCTGTTCACATCGTTCGGGGCCGTATGGGAAACCTCGACCGGACTCCCTGCGGATGGAACCTGAATAGGCGATAAACCTGGACTAGAGGCTTAAGTGTTTAGGTAGGTCGTGGTCTACACCCATGTCGGCTTTCGCTTGAAATCTGCCGAGCACATTTCGTGTGCAGACGCTAAGTGGTGGAAACATGTATGAAGAGGTACACCCCTGCAGGGTTATCATAATCTATTCGAATAGCCGCGTCCGCGGTAAAGGACTACTTGGTTGCCTATACAGTTCATAGACAAGTAAATGGAAACTGTTAAAAGCCTCAAGATAAGTGTGAGTGCCGAGGATGGCTCTTCCGTAGGAAGACGGAGGTGGATCCTCGGTAGTGTATTGAATTGGTGAGTAGTGGACTCATGTGCGCAAAACCATTTCAAGTTGGAGTATCGTAGGATAGCCTAGCCAAGAGTCAAAGCTGGCTTGCTGCAATAACTCCACCAACCCTTCTTGATACTATGCATGTATGTAGGATCTGATGTAAGTCTTGCTGAGTACCTTTGTACTCATGTTGCTATAATCTACATTTTTACAGAAGACGCTGCAACCCCTTCTGATGGGTTCTATGTAGACGTTGACATCAACGAGTAGGCTAAAGACCCAGGTGGTGACCCTGAGCTTGTGAAGGACCACGTAGTATAGCTAGGCTTTCCAAGCCTCTTTTTTTTTACTAGTTGTCTGTACTCAGACAAGTTACTTCCGCTGCTGGTTTGTATGACTGTATGACTTGTATGTGGGGTCGTGAGACCCGTACCTTTGTGTATGTTATGTATGGCTCACTGAGCCTTAAATAAAGTACTTGTGTCATAGAGTCATGTTGTGATGCTTCGTTGTATTTGCACATATCGAGCATATTGTGTGTATGATTGAAATGCTTGGTATGTGTGGGATCTCACTATCTAGTTGTTTATCTTTAGTAGCCTCTCTTACCAGGAAATGTCTCCTAGTGTTACCGCTGAGCCATGGTAGCTTGCTACTGCTCTGGAACACTTAGGCTGGCCGGCATGTGTCCTTCTTCGTTCCTGTGTCTGTCCCTTCGGGGAAATGTCACGCTTTGAGTACCGGAGTCCTGTTAGCCCGCTACAGCCCGGTTTACCGGAGTCCTGCTAGCCCAGTGCTACAGCCCGGACCCACTTGCTGATGACCGACACGTTCGAAGCTGGGTCATGGATGCCTGTCCCTGTAAGTCTGTGCCACTTTGGGTTTACGACTAGTCATGTCAGCCCGGGCTCTTTATCATATGGATGCTAGCGACACTATCATATACGTGAGCCAAAAGGCGCAAACGGTCCCGGGCAAAGGTAAGGCGACACCCGTGGGGATACCGTGCGTGAGGCCGCAAAGTGATATGAGGTGTTACCGGCTAGATCGATGTGACATCGAGTCGGGGTCCTGACAGCGTTGGCATCAGAGCCAGGTTGCCTGTAGGTTCTCCAAGCCAAACTGGTCGATGTTGAGTCTAGAAATTCTTTAGTTATATGTAGGGGAATTGTTTGTGGGTTGGAACGTAAGGCTCTTTTTACTCCTTATCTTATGACATTCTGATCTGAGTCAGTCCATTCTTCCACCGGGGGTTAAGGAATTAGGACCTATTCTCTCTATCAGGATCACGTGTTACTAATCAGTAGTACCTTATAAGTTTGATGGATACCAGCCTAGTTCAGTTCCACTACCACATTATGTTGTTAGAATGGATTCAGAACTTTGATATGATGATGTTGAGGGTGTACGAAATCCTTTGCCAAATGTCTCAAAATCCTTCTTGAGCATTTACAGCTGTTATGCTGCCGAAATTTTGCTAGAAATTCTAATGCCTTTGCATTATGATTGTGCTTTCAGATGGCCACTCGCGACCTCAATCAAGTGGTTCGCCTGACTCGATGCCTAGATGTACCCGGCCATACTGCCAAGTTGGTCAGGGTAATGACTGAGGCTGGATACCGCTGGTATCCTGAGTACACGGTCGAAGAGCAATTCCGAGACTTTAATCAAAGCCAGTATCTCTGCACTGTCAGGATATTTCCATCTTATCCTGGATCCACCGAGCCTCTTCACTGCTCCTATGGACTCGGGCTTACTATTGAGATGGCTGTGCAGGACGCCGCCTACTCTATGATGACCATTATGCGAGTCAGATCTGGTCTATTTCGGGACTCTGATTTCCGGTATATGCCAGGATCACTTCCGGGAGCACAAGGGTATCTCCAGGCTATCTATGCTGACCCCACTCAGGAGGATTCACGGACTCGCACCACTGCTGAGATGCTCGAGGATAAGGACCGTGAAAATCGGGCCTTGAGGTTAGAGCTCTTCAATACCCGTGCTGACCACTGGGCCACTTTGACTCGGTTCGCACCGGCGGTGCAAGCTGGATATTCAGATATGCGCGATCTCTATCCTGTGAGATCTGCTCTGCCAGACGTGATGGTTTGGCGTGATGTAGGAGGCATCACCCCACCTCGCGGTCCCCGCAGGCCACCGTCTGTTGGTCCAAGGCCTCATCCTAGCCCCTATGGTCCACAAGCTCCGCGAGATCGTCTGTTTCCGGATGATCATGTTGAGCTTCCAGGCTATGGAGGTGACTTTTACGAGGACTACTACGGATCGGTCTGAGTTAGCGGTAGTATCACTAGTTCGCACTAGCTATGTCGTCTATCGTCCCGCGTGACTCGTGGGATATGACCTAGTTTGTACTCTTTCCGGAGGTGTAGAAAAATAATGTATAGGAGCTTGGAATGCCTCCGATGAGATGTAATCCTCTTTTCACCGTAATAGTACTTTGTTTGGTCTTGTACTAAACCCTGTATGGTGTGTATGACGATGGAATAAAAGAAGCAGTTTCTGTATCTACCATGTCATACGGATGATCATCTTGCATTCCGAGTTATTCCTTACATTTTGTATCCTATGTTGGAATTTTATCATCCTGACTAAATCATTGTCTTGTTTACCTAGGATGGTCAACACGCGCGCTAACCCTGCTTCTCAAGAGCAGGCCGAAGGCAGTGAAGGCAGGAACGAAAATCTGCCTCATCCCCCTTCACTAGCCGAGGTTATGATGGAAGCTGAGAGAAACAAGCGGGAGACCAACCGTTTGTTGGAGCGTATTGAACAGAACACGGCACACCATCAGAGGACTAACGTGGTGTCACTCGGTGATTTTATCAAATTGCATCCACCCACGTTCCACCACTCCGTCGAGCCTCTCGACGCTGATGACTGGCTTCACAGTATCTCTCACAAGCTGCGTTCCGCGCTAGTAGCTGAGGCTGACAAGGTCACCTTTGCTGCATATCATCTTGAAGGTCCCGCCAGTCTATGGTGGGAGAATTATGGAGTTATGCGCCCAGCGGGCCATGTCACTACTTGGGCTGAATTCAGCGAGGCTTTCCGTGAACATCACATTCCGGAGGGTCTCACGGACCGTAAACGTGAAGAATTTTGCAGTTTCACCCAAGGCCGGCTTTCTGTGGATGTTTACAGCAGGGAGTTTGGTAATCTCGCCTGATATGCAACTGAGGAAGTGTCTACTGATGCCAAGAAGCAAGCAAGGTTCCGTAAGGGCCTTAGTCCTGAGCTTCGCCGTGACCTCCGTCTGCATGAGTGCACATCTTTTCAGAAACTTGTCAACAAAGCCATCAGTGCTGAAACTGGTCAGACTGACTATGACGCAACACGCAAGCATGGCCGTGATATGGGTTCCTCATCCGGTGCTGGTCCTCAGAAGCGCCGCGTGTGGGTACCCAACACCGCCCTGCCACCCAGGTTCACACCGAGGCCATCCTTCCAGGCGCCTCGCCCCGTTCAGCAGTCTGCACCGGCCAAGCCCTATGGAGGTCCAACCAACAATGCTCCTCCACGTACCAGTTCCGTGACTTGTTTCAAGTGTGGGGAATCTGGCCACTATATGCGTGAGTGTCCCCAGACCAACCCCAACCAGTCTGCTAAAGCTGTTGGCCGTGGCAAGCCGACAGGAAAAGTATTCCACGCCAAGCCGGTCACCGCTACACGTGGCCATGTCAACTGTATCTCTGCCGAAGAAGCTCAAGAGGATCCCAACGTCGTTCTCGGTACGCTTCTTGTTAATTGCCACCCGGCATCTGTTCTTTTCGATACAGGAGCCTCTCATTCTTTTATATCTGAAAACTATGCTCGCTTGCATAACGTCGCATTCGGTGATATGCCAACCTCTATGGTAATTCAAACTCCGGGATCCAAATGGCAAACTTCTAGAGTAAGCCATGGAAATGAAATCCAAGTCGACAGACTTGTTTTCCTTGCCTCTTTGATAGCCCTTAAATTTTCAGATATCAATATCATTCTGGGTATGGACTGGATGTCAGCTCATCAAGCCAAAATTGATTGCTTCTCTAGGACTGTTCAACTCACTCACCCTTCGGGCAAGATAGCCAATGTCTTGACCCGATTAGCCAAGCGACAATTATATTCTCTTAACGCCAGCCCTTTGCCAGACCTTGAGGACGTTCCGGTAGTCCGTGACTTTCCGGATGTTTTCCCAGAGGAATTGCCAGGTGTTCCACCTGACAGGGATGTTGAGTTCGTAATAGACCTCATTCCAGGAACCGTTCCGATTGCTAGAAGACCTTATAAGATGGCACCCCTAGAACTAGCCGAGCTTAAGAAACAACTCGATGAGTCCTTGAAAAGGGGTTTCATCCGACCTAGCTCTTCTCCGTGGGCTTGCCCCGTCCTATTCGTCAAGAAGAAGGATGGTACGGACCGGATGGTTGTAGATTACCGACCTGTCAATTTGGTCACAATCAAGAACAAATATCCACTTCCCAGGATCAACGACCTGTACGATCAGCTCGCTGGATCCTCAGTCTTCTCCAAAATGGATTTGAGGTTGGGCTACCATCAAATCAAAATCAGAAACGGGGACATTCCTAAAACGGCCTTTGTTACTCGTTACGGCCAATACGAGTACACCGTCATGTCCTTCGGTTTAACCAACGCTCCAGCCACCTTTTCTCGGTTAATGAACTCAATCTTCATGGAGTATTTGGATAAATTCGTCGTGGTTTACCTCGATGATATACTCATCTACTCCAAGAACGAGGAAGAACATGCCGAACATCTAAGGCTAGTGTTGCAGAAACTTCGAGAACATCGCCTTTATGCCAAATTTTCTAAATGTGAATTCTGGTTGTCAGAAGTGACCTATCTGGGTCATGTAATATCTGGTAAAGGTATTGCTGTTAACCCTGAGCGAGTTCAAGCCGTCCTTAATTGGACTCCACCTGAATCGGTCAAGCAAGTTCGGAGTTTTCTGGGCTTAGCGAGCTATTGTCGTCGCTTTGTCGAGAACTTCTCCAAGGTTGCCAAACCTCTAACCGAACTCCTCAAGAAAGATAAGAAGTTCGAATGGACTCCACAATGTGAGCACAGCTTTCAGGAACTGAAAAGACGCCTGACCTCTGCTCCCATACTGGTACCGCCAGACTTCTCCAAGGACTTTGTTATCTACTGCGACGCCTCGCGACAAGGACTAGGTTGCATTCTCATGCAAGATCGACATGTAATTGCCTACGCTTCACGGCAATTGCACCCACATGAGGAGAATTATCCTACTCATGATCTAGAGCTTGCAGCCGTAGTCTATGCACTTAAGACCTGGCGACATTACCTCCTCGGTAATCGTTGCGAAATATTCACTGATCACCAAAGTCTGAAGTACATCTTCACCCAACCGGATCTTAATCTCAGGCAAAGACGTTGGGTTGAGTTGATCACAGACTTCGACTTAGGGATAACCTACACCCCAGGGAAAGCCAACGTCATGGTTGATGCGCTAAGTCGTAAATCTTATTGTAATAATCTGATGTTACAACAAAGTCAACCACTTCTCCATGAGGAATTTCGGAAGCTTAACCTTCACATTGTTCCTCAAGGTTTTCTTTCCACCTTGGTGGCAAAACCTACCCTTACGGATCAGATTATCAAGGCACAGAAGGTAGATCCGGGAATCTCCCGCATCAAGAGAAACATTCGGAAAGGAATTGCGAATTGCTTCTCCATTAGTGATCAAGGGGTCGTATACTTCGGGAATCGACTAGTGGTTCCCAAAGTGCGAAACCTGAGGCGTTTGATCCTTAAGGAAGCTCATGAATCTCCTCTCACCATTCATCCCGGTAGCACTAAGATGTATCAGGACCTACGCCAGAGGTTCTGGTGGACTAGGATGAAGAGAGAAATTGCTCAGTATATTGCAAATTGCGACGTCTGTCGTCGTGTAAAAGCAGAGCACCAACGGCCTGCTGGCACCCTTCAACCCTTAGCTATTCCTGAATGGAAATGGGATAAAATTGGTATGGATTTCATTACCGGTTTTCCCAGGACCAAGAGAGGGAATAATGCTATTTTCGTCGTGGTCGATCGTCTTTCAAAGTAGCCCATTTCCTACCTGTTCGAGAGTGTATAACCGCTAGTCAATTGGCAGACTTATACATCTCCTGAATAGTGTCCCTCCATGGTGTTCCTTTGGAAATTAACTCGGATCGAGGAAGTCTTTTCACCTCTCGATTTTGGGAAAGTTTCCAAAATGCTATGGGAACCCGTCTCTCCTTTAGCACCGCCTTCCACCCTCAGTCGAGTGGTCAAGTGGAACGCGTCAACCAGATTCTAGAAGACATGCTTCGAGCCTCTGTTATCTCATTCGGAATGGACTGGGAGAAGTGCCTTCCATTTGCCGAATTCGCTTACAACAACAGCTATCAATCTAGCTTGGGTAAAGCCCCTTTTGAAGTTCTCTATGGACGACGGTGTCGAACACCCCTTAACTGGTCAGAGACCGGGGAAAGACAATTCTTTGGCCCGGATATGATTCAGGAAGCAGAGGAACAAGTTCGCATCGTTCGTGAAAAATTGAAAACAGCCCAATCTCGTCAAAAGAGTCAATATGACCGAAAACATAAGGCTATGACTTTCGAGGTTGACGAGAAGGCTTATCTTCGGGTCACCCCTCTGAAGGGAACCCATCGTTTCGGTATCAAAGGCAAATTGGCTCCTCGTTACATTGGACCTTTTCGCATTCTTGCCAAACGAGGGGAAGTTGCCTACCAGCTGGAACTACCTCCGCATCTCTCCAGAGTCCACGATGTCTTCCACGTTTCTCAACTCAGGCGTTGCTTCTTGGATCCTATCCGTGAAGTGGACCACGAAACGCTTGATCTCCAAGATAATCTTACATATCGAGAGTACCCCGTTCGTATCCTCGATCAGGCCGAACGTATCACCCGACGTCAGAACATCAAATTCCTCAAAGTACAATGGTCGCACCATTCTGAGGATGAAGCAACCTGGGAAAGGGAGGATCGTCTTCGACTCGAGTACCCCGCCTTCTTCCCGGAGGAACCCAAATCTCGGGACGAGATTCTTTTGAGTGGGGGTGAGTTGTCACACCCTAGCTAGTTATGCATTAGAGTGTTGCATCATGTTTACTCTTTCATCAGAAACTTGAAATGGGGATCTGTGAAACCCTCAGAATCATTTTGAAAATGACCCAAATAAAAATTTCTCCAAAAGGGTCCAAGAAAATGCTCATGTTGATCTCTGAAAATATTGGACAGAGATAAAAATCAAACCAATATTTTTAGTGGCTCATGGACATTTATTTTGGGCATTTGGAATTAATGCATAAATATTTGCGTTGGAAATATATTTCTATATATATTAATATATGTCCAAATATTATGCCAATTATAAAGGAGCTCTGGAATAATATATCTAGCCCCTGAAAAATTTGGCATAAGTTAAATAAATGATTTAATATATTATTTTAAATCAAAACAAATGTCAGAAATTGAAAAACAAAAAAAAATAAAAGGGAGAAGCTTACCTGGGCTCCTCCCTGTGCAGCCCAGCCAGCTGGCCGGCCCAGCCAGCAGGCGGCCCAGCCCGTCTCCCTCCTCTGTCGTCTTCGTCCCGACAGAGGGAGGGGAGTGTGGCCGGCGCGCGCGCGCGCCACCGCGCCACGCCACCTCTCTCCCTGCCTGCCTGCCCTCCCCTCCTCGCCTCGATGCCCCTGGACGATGCCACGCCTTCCCCCTGCTCTCTCTCACTCGCCCTCGGCTCTCCCCTCCTCTCCCTCGCTCTCTCTCTCTCTCACACGGCCGAACACCACCGTCGCCGCCGTTCGCCATAGCAGCCGACCCCGGCCACCCCTCGCTCCCCCGACTAGCTCAGGAGCTCCGCCTCGACCTCCTCTTCCTCCCCACCGCTCCACGGGTCTCCGGAAGCCCTGCATCGCCGCCACGTCGCCGTTCCCCTCTTCG
The DNA here is from genome assembly GCF_002162155.2 of Triticum dicoccoides. Taxonomy (NCBI): domain Eukaryota; kingdom Viridiplantae; phylum Streptophyta; class Magnoliopsida; order Poales; family Poaceae; genus Triticum; species Triticum dicoccoides. The sequence continues at coordinate 96,547,731 of NC_041388.1, forward strand.
GGCTCCGACCACCGTCGTCGTCGATTCGCCGTCTCCAGCGCGTCCCTGAGCCCGCTTCGACGCCCACTGCAACCGCGGTGAGCTACGCCACTGTTTCCCCCTTTTCTCCCCCTCGTTCCCTCACCGTAGCCTCCTCCCCACCACGGCCAAACCTCCGCCGTCGCCGAGCTCGCCGTCGACGCAGCTCCGGTGACCATTTGGTCACCCCGGCGAGTCCAACGAGTTCGTAAGGCTCCATAGAGCATCCCTAGCGCCTCGCTTCGCTCGCCTTCGAGCTCCAACCCCGTTTCCGTGCACGACCGAACTCCGGCGGCCGCAGCCGAGCTCGCCGCCGTCGACTCCGGCCACCTCAGGCCCGGCCACCACCACCGTTCGACGCGCGGGAGCAAGGGCTCTCCAACGAGCCCAAGCACAGCCTCGCTCGTGCCCTGTAGCACGATCCCGCATCACGCCGCCGTCTCGGACCTCGCCGGCGTCATGTCGCCGGTGGGGTTTGACTTGTCCGACCTGGGGTTTGACCCCCCCAGGGTCACTAACGCGTGGGCCCCGTCGGCCAGGTGGACATCATTAGCGCTAACCACTGTTAGTTAACCCCCTGACACTGACCAGTGGGCCCCAGCGCCACTAATTAGTAATTAGGATTAAACTAACTCTGTTTAACCCCCCTGTCACTGACGTGTGGGCCCCACACGTCAGGTTTGACCTCAGCCAGCCGCAGTTGACCACTGACGTCATGCTGACGTCATGCTGGCGCAATAATTATATTTCTGGATTTAATTTAAATCAGGAAATTCCAGAATATTATTTAAACTTCAAAAATTCATAACTTTTATTCTGTAACTCCAAATTGGACAAATTATATATGAAAAATGATCAGAAAAATCCAATGTATCCATCTGTACTATTTTCATGCATGATCAAACAAGTTAAATTGATGTTTTAAGCAGAACAAGGAAAAGCACTTTAAAAGGCCATGTTTGAGTTTGAAGTTTGAATCTTTGATTCAAATTTGTTCAAACCCTTCTGGTTTTAGTTGCATTAGCCCAACACACTCATATTTCCATGTTTCATGCATGCATCATATTGTTGCACATTGTTTGGTGATGGTTGTGTATCGGTGTCCTTTGCGACAGGTTCTGCCTCCGAGGAGTACCGTGATTACTCTAACGAAGAACCGTATTAGTGCATCGAACCATCAGGCAAGCAACCAACCATTTGATCATATCGATACAATCCCATGTTCTCGCTCCTGCTCTCTTTTACTGCATTAAGACAACGCGTTTCAAACTGCTGTGTGCTACGGTAGTTGAACCCATTTCCTCTGCATGACCTGTCATTGCCACAGTAACTAGATGAAACCCACTAGCATGTGTAGGAGTTGTTTGAGCCATATGTATGTGTTGTTCCTACCTTGCTATGCCTGCTATGCTTAGAGTCGTGTCAGGTCTGGTTCATCTGGGTGATGGGCTAGAGTGAAATGTTTATGTCGGTAATGAGAGTGGTGTGGTGAACACGATTTGGTAAAGGTATCGATGAGAGGCCATGTAGGAGTACATGGTGGGTTGTTTCATTGAAGCCGACCTTAAGCACTGAGATCTGTATGCGTGATTTAAGATACAGCTACTACCATGCATTGGGCCCTGAAATATGACCCCGCTCGACTTCTTATTCACCCTAGCTCTTTGTCCAGGAGTTGCAAGTAGTTTCTGGTGTTTGTAGCCTACTGGAGGCCGTGGACAGCGCTGACCGTAGGGGTGGGCTGTGATGCGGTAGGTACGTGGAACGGTGTACCGAATACCCGTTAGGTATCTCGGGAACCCTGTTCACATCGTTCGGGGCCGTATGGGAAACCCCGGCCGGACTCCCTGCGGATGGAACCTGAATAGGCGATAAACCTGGACTAGAGGCTTAAGTGTTTAGGTAGGTCGTGGTCTACACCCACGTCGACTTTCGCTTGAAGTCTGCCGAGCACATGTCGTGTGCAGACGCTAAGTGGTGGAAACATGTATGAAGAAGTACACCCCTGCAGGGTTATCATAATCTATTCGAATAGCCGCGTCCGCGGTAAAGGACTACTTGGTTGCCTATACAGTTCATAGACAAGTAAATGGAAACTGTTAAAAGCCTCAAGATAAGTGTGAGTGCCGAGGATGGCTCTTCCGTAGGAAGACGGAGGTGGATCCTCGGTAGTGTATTGAAGTGGTGAGTAGTGGACTCGTGTGCGCAAAACCATTTCAAGTTGGAGTATCGTAGGATAGCCTAGCCAAGAGTCAAAGCTGGCTTGCTGCAATAACTCCACCAACCCTTCTTGATACTATCATGTATGTAGGATCTGATGTAAGTCTTGCTGAGTACCTTTGTACTCATGTTGCTATAATCTACATTTTTACAGAAGACGCTGCAACCCCTTCTGATGGGTTCTATGTAGACGTTGACATCAACGAGTAGGCTAAGGACCCAGGTGGTGACCCTGAGCTTGTGAAGGACCACGTAGTATAGCTAGGCTTTCCAAGCCTCTTTTGTTTTACTAGTTGTATGTACTCAGACAAGTTACTTCCGCTGCTGGTTTGTATGACTGTATGACTTGTATGTGGGGTCGTGAGACCCGTACCTTTGTGTATGTTATGTATGGCTCACTGAGCCTTAAATAAAGTACTTGTGTCGTAGAGTCATGTTGTGATGCTTCGTTGTATTTGCACATATCGAGCATATTGTGTGTATGATTGAAATGCTTGGTATGTGTGGGATCTGACTATCTAGTTGTTTATCTTTAGTAGCCTCTCTTACCGGGAAATGTCTCCTAGTGTTGCCGCTGAGCCATGGTAGCTTGCTACTGCTCTGGAACACTTAGGCTGGCCGGCATGTGTCCTTCTTCGTTCCTGTGTCTGTCCCTTCGGGGAAATGTCACGCTTTGAGTACCGGAGTCCTGTTAGCCCGCTACAGCCCGGTTTACCGGAGTCCTGCTAGCCTAGTGCTACAGCCCGGACCCACTTGCTGATGACCGACACGTTCGAAGCTGGGTCATGGATGCCTGTCCCTGTAAGTCTGTGCCACTTTGGGTTTACGACTAGTCATGTCAGCCCGGGCTCTTTATCATATGGATGCTAGCGACACTATCATATACGTGAGCCAAAAGGCGCAAACGGTCCCGGGCAAAGGTAAGGCGACACCCGTGGGGATACCGTGCGTGAGGCCGCAAAGTGATATGAGGTGTTACCGGCTAGATCGATGTGACATCGAGTCGGGGTCCTGACAGGATTCTAGGGGGAAAAAGAAGAGTGGCTCACGTCGGGACTAGCAGAGTCGACGACGAGGTCGGGGAAGCTCTAGACAACGCGAATTTACGACGGTGATCTCCGGGCACCGGAGATGAAGACGACGACGCTCCGGTCGACTGGGGCCTCCTCTGGTCGCGTGCGTCGGTGTGCAGCTCCATGGGGTCGGGACATAGCTCAGGGGTGTGGAGAGGGAGCGAGGGGGTGGCTGTGGCCACGGCGAACGGCGTCGGTGGCGACGAGCTCCGCTCGGGCAGAGAGGGAGAGAGAGCAGAGGAGAGGATGAGGCGAGGGAGAGAGTGAGAGAGAGCCAGGGCTGCGTGGCGCTCCGTGGCGTCGTCTAGGAGGGGCCGGGGAAGCAGGAGGTGGCCGGAGAAGCAGGAGGTGGCCGGGGCGCGTGGCCGCGCGCGCCGGGCGCGTGCCCGTCCTCCTGGCAAAGGAGGAAGGCGACAGGGGGTAGCGGTGGCGGGCTGGGCCGGCCAGCTGCAGTGCTGGGCCGGTTTGGCTACCAGGTGAGCGCCAGGTAGGCTTTTGCTCTTTTTATTTTTCTCTGTTTTGTTTTATTTAATTTATTTTGCCACTGTTTTGAATTTAAAATAATTCAAACAATGCCAAAAACTCCTCTGAATATTTTATATTGCTAGATGGACTTTTCCAAAAGCTTATAAAATATTTCAGGGGTATTTGAAATTATATTCTAATTATATGAATATAATTCAAATTCAAATAGCTAATGAATTAAATCCAAAGTCCCAAAAATAATTCCTTAAAAATGTTCAATATTTTGGTTGGAACCAGAACCCTTGCCAAGAATTATCAAACATTTAAGAAGAGCATTTTGGAACAATGAATGAGATTTTTAGGGTTTTTGCCCTACTTTTATTTAGGGTTTTGAGGCTTCCAATTTTCCTCAATTCAAGTTTCGAAAATATAGACATGATGCACACATGAAGCTAGCCTAGAGCACTACCAGCAGCTAGGGATGTGACAACTCACCCCTACTAAACAAAAATCTCGTCCCGAGATTCAAGCGTAGGGTAAGATGAAGGGGAAACGCAAACTAGTATAATCTTCACGATCCAGGGAGCACTTCATAAGAGCGTTGATTCGATCACCATCATTGTCTTGATGTCTTGCTTCGAGAACTCCTGCCAACATGACATGGAGAGAAGAAGGAGACTCTAGAAGGGTCGATCTTCTCGAAGATCGAACAACTCACGGAATGAGACATAGAACCATCTCTTGGGTGGAGACACGAGATACACATCAAGAGGGGTGGAAAGAAACGGATGACGAAGGTTCACTAGGTGGACAACAATTCCACACTTAAAAAGGTGGTAAACGATTGTCAATGTAGCGAGGAGTTGAGTTGCCATGATACCACGACGAAACATCCTGGAGGAGGGTGATTCGTAGATTATTACCTTAAATGGCAAAAAGAATTACCTTTGATATAGAGATCATTGAGACTCTCTATATCAGCCTAAGGCAAATCACAGCAATCGATTGGCGGGGGTCGGTAGAATGGCATACTCCGACTTGGATGATGTGGATTACCTTGTTGAAAACAACGTAATGGATGAATTTGCTTACCACCGGAAATGGAAGAGACCCATGGTAGAATGGCACATTGGCGGTGCAAGCTGGGAACAAAATGCAAATGCTGGGAGTGATTCTGGTAACTGGGGAAGAACCCAACAATAGAGAGTGAATTCACTGTTTGAAAAGGTCATAGCATTTCCGAGGAAACTGAGAGCACTATACAGTTAATGCCGACGATCAAACCTGGCACTTGCGCGTGCTCTCAAGAACTTGAGCATTTCCATAATCATCAAGATTTTACCAACATCCGTGTCAAGGATCCTGGCAACACAACGTACTACCATGATGAATGATGATGGATGATGCAGATGCAAAGGAAGATAACACTTTCTCAGATTTCACCCTTGGCGGGGCCAAGGAAATAAAAGCTGGATGATCGACCGAGAGACATTTAGCACTCCGCCTCTAATGTTCTCCTTGATGTGCTAGTGTATCCCATCCCATGGTTTGGTATCTAGAACATCAAGTAAAAGGTCGGACTTCGGAACACAAAAATCACAAGGCACAACTAGGGAGTAAATCCTACGAAGTCCTTATGGGAAGGTGGCCAACTTATTCAATCAAGATACTACAATAATAGGTCCTTCGGCTAGGTGGTGCTGGCCACGACATCCACTTTACCAGTTATCGAGGGATCAGTATCATAGTTCTTGGGAAAATGTTCCAACCATCATATCTGCCTGAGATTCAGATCTGGTTGGTGTCAGGATATTCCAGACTCATCGAGGCTAGGAAGAAAAATGAAAGTTTGCAACACAAATCGACGAGATGATGTTGCGAGATTCTCGAGGGACGAACTGCGATAGCAAGCTCCAAAACATGAGCTGGTTCTGCTACAAACATGTGAACATGTTGTCCCAGACAAGCATGACCACATGGTAGTCTTATAATAAAACACTACCGAGTTCTGGTTGGGAACCATCATCGAGGATATCAAAGTTCTTGATTAAGCCCGGGTTAGCTCTTAAAAAGAACTCCTTCTCCTAGAACAAATCAGTCAGTGGCTTGGGGTGCTACGGAGCACACATGGAGTGGAGGTAATTAATCTACCAAACCATAGTATACTTTGCACCTGCATGACTGACTTGGGACGATTCCAGAGGAAACAAAACAAACCTTGCTCAAACCCACGGCGGCAACTTACATCAAATGCACGTGAATCAAAGAAAGTCACTTCTTTCATCCAGCATATGCTTCATGAGTTAGCATGAACAGATGCTTTCAAAAGTTTCCAACATAGCTTAATGTTCAGCAAAATTATGGAGAAGACCAGGATGTTGTCGATGGGCTCAACAACAATTCATCCGGTTTTCCTTTTAAAAGGGATTCCATAGTTAAGTGAACACGGTGATAGCATTGGTCAGACCCAAAAGATATAATGGTGTATGCTCGAGGGATCAACCACGAGTAAGACAACATTACGAATATCGTTGGTTCTGATTTGATTTGACGATAGCCCACACTCAAATCAAAGGATTGATAAGACAATAGGTCCAGCAACTGATCACAGGGACCAATTGATGGAGATATCATCTTTCTTCAACACACACTACACAAGAATATCCCTTTGGAATGAACTAAGTTAGGCAAGCTTTTATCTTCCAATTCTCCAAGTTGTTGTCTAGTTTAACCAACTAGCTCAGGGGTATCCAACAAGGATTCTTGGAGAATAGTGGTTTACAGGAATAAGCCAAGATCACGAGATCAACATAGCGGTCAGGCGACAACCTGGTGATACTTCCGAGAAGAAATTCGGAATATCATGAACCACCGGTATGTTACTAAGCTCGAGAACAATCTTGCTTTTCAGGGCAAGATGATATGATCAAATGAGCGAGGACTTGACAAAATCCTAACTCAACAATCAAAGAGTGCACCAGGAAATATGGACTAGGTAGCACAATCTATCTTAGAATGGTGATTCAAAACCAACATGCTAAGAATGAGAATATTGTCCATTTACTACCAAGCAACTAGTTGCTGGGAGTATTGATTTCACACATCACAATTCATTTGTCGGTATCCCGGTTGCATCAATCACGAGGGCCGAGGAATGACTAATGACGGTGAGAAGTATCACTATGTCAAAATTCATGAGAATTGGTGCAGTTCTCATGACAATTCTGGCATAAGGGGGTAATACTCCAAGGTAGAACAGAACCAAAAGTTGGATTGGCATTTGATCTGCGGAATACAACTACTTTGACCCAATCCTAGATATGGATGAGGTACTGGAGTTTGTTTCTCCAAGTCATTCAAGACAGAATGGCTTGACGGACCACAAGAGTAATAGGCATCGATAGACGAACGCACGCATACTCTTGACTATCAACTGATAGACGAAGGTCAGTAGACAACTAAGGAGGGACAACTCAAAGGAGCATAAGATTTTCTGAGTTGTGGATGCATGGATTAGCATGTCGAACGAGTTCGACATATTTCTTCCGGACAATCCATGCGGAAAAGTAGAACTGGCAGAGTCACAATGTAGAATGGAGAACCCATCGAGAGCACTCCTGTTGTGATCTTTTGATCCAACAAACTTCTGCCGTAAGTGGTTCATGGTATTTGGAAGAAGGATATACCACGGACCTCGAGGACTATCGCAAAGTTACTAATATCCTAAAGGAACTAGCAAACACTATCAACATGAAGTAAGTAGAGTGAATCTCGGGTTCAAAACCCAGGAATAGAATACCTTCTACTAAGTAGCATCACGGAATGCTTTCGAGAATAAAGGCCAGAATCATCACACTAGGACACAAATCATGGCTAGACCACTAGATAATTCCCCGAGACACCTAGGGTCATAATAATAACTCCAACATATATGTCAAGGCAATGGAATACCTCAACTCAACAATTAGTGTGATTGAGCTGGCATAAAGGAACATTGAAACCAGAGGGAAAGGATTTTGCAAATGCATCAGACTATTTAGAAACCTGGGATGACTCGGACAGCATAACGGCTATAAATGCTCAGAAAAGATTTGAGACATACTACAAAATGGTGGCATAACCACTCAGAAGCACAATATCAAGGTTCCGAGATCAACAATTAACATACGGAAGTAGTAGGAACTGAACTGAGACTTAAATCCAACAATCTTATAAGTCTACTGATTAGTAACACGTGATCCTGATAGAAAGAAGAGATAGCCTAGTTCTTAATCCCCATAGGAAAGATAAGATGACTCAGATCAGAAGGGCATAAGGTATAAGGAGTAAAAGAGCCTTACGTTCCATCCCACAATCAATTCCCTTATATAACTAAAGAATTTCTAGACTCAACTTCGACCAGTTTGGCTTGGTAAACCTACAGGCAGTCAAGCTCTGATACCAACGCTGTCAGGACCCCGACTCAATGCCACATCGATCTAGCATGTAACACCTCATATCACTTTGCGGCCTCACGCACGGTATTCCCACGGGTGTCGCCTTACCTTTGCCCAGGACCGTTTGCGTCTTTTGGCACACGTATATGATAGTGTCGCTAGCATCCATATGGTAAGGAGCCCGGGCTGACATGGCTAGTCGTAAACCCAAAGTGGCACAAACTTACAGGGACAGGCATCCATGACCCAACATCGAACGTGTCGGTCATCAGCGAGTGAATCCAGGCTGTAGCACTGGGCTAGCAGGACTCCGGTGAACCGGGCTGTAGCGGCTAACAGGACTCCGGTATTCATCGCGTGACATTTCCCCGAAGGGACAGACACAGGAACGAAGAAGGACACATGCCGGCCAGCCTAAGTGTTCCGGAGCAGTAGCAAGCTACCATGGCTCGTTGGAAACACTAGGAGACATTTCCCGGTAAGAGAGGCTATCAAGGATAAACAACTAGGTTGTCAGATCCCACACATACCAAGCATTTCAATAACATACACACAATATGCTCGATATGTGCAAATACAACATGGCATCACAACATGACTCTACAACTCAAGTATTTTTATTCAATAGGCTCCGAGGAGCGAGATATTACAAACATGGGTCTCATGACCCAACAATCAGAGCATACCAGTCAAAGCACAAGCGGAAGCTTAACATGTCTGAGTACAGACAACTATAAATGAAAAAGGCTGAGAAGCCTGACTATCTACCAGATCCTGCCGAGGGCACAAGATCGTAGCTGAGGTAACAAGCTAAACGTCGAAGTCCAAGCGGAACTACTAGTGAGACTGAAGTCTCTCTGCAAAACATAAAATAGGCAAACGTGAGTACAAATGTACCCAGCAAGACTTACATCAGATCTATCTACATATGCATCATTATCAACAAAGGGGATGGGGGGGTTTAACTGCAGCAAGCCAGCTTTGACTCGGTGGCTATCCTGAACTACGACTGCAAGTAACTCTTTTGAGGTGGCGCACACGAGTCCACATATTCACCAACCAATACACCACTATGGATTCGCTCCCGTCTCCCTACGAGAACGCCATCCATAGCACTCACGCTTATCTTGTGTATTTTAGAGTATCCACTTTCACTTGTCTATGAACTATGCAAGGGGTCCAAGTTTCCATATCCGAGGAATCCGGCTATTCGAATAGATGATGTTAACCCTGCAGGGGTGTACTTCTTCACACACGCTTTCGCCACTTATCGCCCTGTACACGTCATGTACCTCGGCAACCTTCAAGCGGAAGCCGGGCGAGGGAGTCGGCCACGACCTGACTAACCGAACAAGTCTCTAGTCCAGGTTTATCGCCTATTCGGGTTCCATCCGCAAGGAGATCCGGCCGGGGTGTCGCTCACGGCCCCAAACGATGTGTGCAGGGTTCCCAAGCCCACCTCGACGGGTGGATCTACGCTTGGTACACCGTGCCACTGTGCCTAGTCTGTCCCAAGCCCACCTGTACCGGGTGCCACTTGGTAGACTACTAACACTACCTACAAACACCAGAAACTAGTTGCAACTCCTGGACAGAGATCATGTTGATTAATAAGTCGAGAGAGCTTGGAGCGCCCGGAGCCTAATGTGTGGTAGTAACTGATCATGGATCACAAACACAGAACTCAGTTCCTGAGGACGGCTGCAATGAGACAACCCACCATGTACTCCTACATGGCCTCTCACCGCTACCTTTACCAAATCGTGTTCATACACTTAGCTCACACACAGTGGGACATGTTCACACGCCTCTGATTCATCCCTGATGAATCAGACCTGACTCAACTCTAAGAAGTAGCAGGCATGACAAACAAGCATAAATGAGTAGGCACATCAGGGCTCAAACAACTCCTACTCATGCTAGTGGGTTTCATCTATTTACTGTGGCAATGACAGGTCATGCAAAGGATAAGGGGGTTCAACTACCGCAGCATGTAACAGTTGAATCGGTGTTGTCCTAATGCAGTAAAAGAGAGCAGGAGCGAGAGAGTGGGATTGTATCAAAATGAACAAGGGGGTTTTGCTTGCCTGGCACTTCTGAAGATAACATTGAGTCTTCATCAGTGTCAACGATCACATCATCGGTACAACGTCTATCGAGGGGGAACAACACCGGCAAACACAGAAGAAACACGATCAATGCAATGCACAATATGATGCATGCTATGACATGGCAATATGAATGTGTTTTGAGCTAATGCAACTAGCAACAGATTAAATGAAGTTGGTTTGAATACAAGATTCAAATTCAAACTCCATATGTGATTATTCAAATGCCATTTAATTGATTTGTGCTATACAGCAGCTATAAGTTGTTCTAACATGCATGAAAATGGTACAGATGGATTCCTTGAATTTTTCTGATAATTTTTCATATATAAATTATTTAATTTGGAGTTACGGTTAATTTTCTATGATTTATTGAAGTTTTAGCTATTTTCTGGAATTTCCTGAATATTATAAAATAAACTAAATTCCAGAAAAGGAATATTGCGTCAGCATGACCTCACCCTGACGTCATCAGGTCAATAGGGCGGGTCCAGGTCAAACCTGACGTGTGGGGGCCACACGTCAGTGACACAGGAACTAATCCCGGTCAAACCCAGCGCTGGCTGGGGTTTGACCAGGGGTGGGGCCCACTGTCAGTGTCTGTAGGTTGATTAACCAGCTGGGTTAGCTCCTAATGACGGAGCCACATCAGCTCCCGCCGGAGTTTCGCCGGCGACGACCAACGGAGCGGCGGAAACGCATCGGGTTCGCGCTACAGGGCACAGTTTAGGGTGCGGTTGGGTTCTACGGCGAGCTGGGACTCGTGCGCATCGAACGGTGGGGGTGGCCGTGCCGGTGATGGCCGGTACCGACGACGGCGAGCTCGTGAGCGGTGGCCGGAGTTCGGGTGGTGGCGGGTTTGGCGCTACGAGCGGTGGTTTGGCGCGCTGAGGGCACTAGGGAGAAGCTCTTGCTCCTCTGCATCCAAAGGAATGGGCGGGAGGCCGCGAGGTGGCCGGAGTTGAGCACGGCGTCGACCTCGGCGGCGGCCGGAGCTCGGGCGAGCTCGGGGTCGGTGTTAGGGAGCACGGCAGGAGGCGTTGTGGGTGTCTACGGGTTCATGCGATCGTGCTAAGCACGATGGTGGGCTCGGGAGCAAGCTGCGGTGGCTGTGGCCACGGCCACGCCATGGCCGGCGGCGAGAAGCTCTCGGCCGAGGTGGGGAAGCTAGCTAGGGGAGGGGAACGACGGGGATTCCAGGGGGGAAAAGAAGAGTGGCTCACGTCGGGACTAGCAGAGTCGACGACGAGGTCGGGGAAGCTCTGGACGACGCGAATTTACGGCGGCGATCTCCGGGCACCGGAGATGAAGACGACGACGCTCCGGTCGACTGGGGCCTCCTCTGGTCGCGTGCGTCAGTGTGCAGCTCCATGGGGTCGGGACGGAGCTCAGGGGTGTGGAGAGGGAGCGAGGGAGTGGCTGTGGCCGCGGCGAACGGCGTCGGTGGCGACGAGCTCCGCTCAGGCAGAGAGGGAGAGAGAGCAGAGGAGAGGATGAGGCGAGGGAGAGAGTGAGAGAGAGCCAGGGCTGCGTGGCGCTCCGTGGCGTCGTCTAGGAGGGGCCGGGGAAGCAGGAGGTGGCCGGAGAAGCAGGAGGTGGCCGGGGCGCGTGGCCGCGCGCGCCGGGCGCGTGCCCGTCCTCCTGGCAAAGGAGGAAGGCGACAGGGGGTAGCGGTGGCGGGCTGGGCCGGCCAGCTGCAGTGCTGGGCCGGTTTGGCTACCAGGTGAGCGCCAGGTAGGCTTTTGCTCTTTTTATTTTTCTCTGTTTTGTTTTATTTAATTTATTTTGCCACTGTTTTGAATTTAAAATAATTCAAACAATGCCAAAAACTCCTCTGAATATTTTATATTGCTAGATGGACTTTTCCAAAAGCTTATAAAATATTTCAGGGGTATTTGAAATTATATTCTAATTATATGAATATAATTCAAATTCAAATAGCTAATGAATTAAATCCAAAGTCCCAAAAATAATTCCTTAAAAATGTTCAATATTTTGGTTGGGACCAGAACCCTTGCCAAGAATTATCAAACATTTAAGAAGAGCATTTTGGAACAATGAATGAGATTTTTAGGGTTTTTGCCCTACTTTTATTTAGGGTTTTGAGGCTTCCAATTTTCCTCAATTCAAGTTTCGAAAATATAGACATGATGCACACATGAAGCTAGCCTAGAGCACTACCAGCAGCTAGGGATGTGACAACGTGATTTTCTCAACAAACGTGATCCAGGAGACTTGGAGTGGGCGTCAAGAAACAATCAAGGAGGCCACGAGGCAGGGGGGCGCCTACCCCCCTGGGCGGGGCCTCCACCCTCGTGGGCCCCTTGTTGCTCCACCGACCTACTTCTTCTTCCTATATAAGTCCAGCACCCCGCAAACATCCAGGAGCACCACAAAAACCTAATTCCACCGCCGCAACCTTCTGTACGCGAGAGATCCCATCTCGGGGCCTTTTCCGGAGCTCCACCGGAGGGGGCATTGATCACAAAGAGCCTCTACATCAACTCCATGGCCTCTCCGGTGATGTGTGAGTAGTTTACTTCAGACCTTCGGGTCCATAGTTATTAGCTAGATGGCTTCTTCTCTCTCTTTGGATCTCAATACGAAGTTCTCCTTGATTCTCTTGGAGATCTATTCGATGTAATCTTCTTTTCGGTGTGTTTGTCGAGATTCGATGAATTGTGGGTTTATGATCAAGTTTATCTATGAACAATATTTGAGTCTTCTCTGAATTCTTTTATGTATGATTGGTTTATCTTTGCAAGTCTCTTCGAATTATCAGTTTTGTTTGGCCTACTAGATTGATCTTTCTTGCAATGGGAGAAGTGCTTAGCTTTGGGTTCAATCTTGCGGTGTCCTTTCCCAGTGATAGCAGGGGCAGCAAGGCACGTATTGTATTGTTGCCATCGAGGATAAAAAGATGGGGTTTATATCATATTTCATGAGTTTATCCCTCTACATCATGTCATCTTACTTAAAGCATTACTCTGTTCTTATGAACTTAATACTCTAGATGCATGCTGGATAGAGGTCGATGTGTGGAGTAATAGTAGTAGATGCAGAATCGTTTCGGTCTACTTGTCTCGGACGTGATTCCTATATACATGATCATACCTAGATATTCTCATAACCATGCTCAATTCTATCAATTGCACGACAGTAATTCGTTCACCCATCGTAATACTTATGTTCTTGAGAGAAGCCACTAGTGAAACATATGGCCCCCGGGTCTATCTTCCATGATATTAATCTTCCAACAATTAGTTATTTCTATTGCCGTTTATTTTACTCTACATCTTTATTTCTCTTTATCATAAAATACCAAAAATAGTATCTTATCATATCTATCAGATCTCACTCTCGTAAGTGATCATGAAGGGATTGACAACCCCTTTATCGCATTGGTTGCGAGGTTCTTATTTGTTTGTGTAGGTGCATGGGACTTGAGCGTGATCTCCTACTGGATTGATACCTTGGTTCTCAAAAACTGAGGGAAATACTTACGCTACTTTACTGCATCACCCTTTCCTCTTCAAGGGAAAACCAACACTGTGCTCAAGAGGTAGCACCCACCAGGGTGCGCCCAGGTGGGTTGTGCCCACCTGGTGCAACCCCCCCCCCCCTCTGATGTTTAATGCACCAAAAATTCTTAAATATTCAGAAAAAATCATGTAAAATTTTGAGGGCATTCTGAGAACTTTATTTTTGGGTCATTTTTTATTTCATGGGAAATTCAGAAAACAGACAAAACATGGCATTTTATTTTATTTAACTAATAAAAAACAAAGAATAAAAAGTAGGGTCAAAAGGTAGTGCTTACTAAATTCATCAACTTCATACCATTCAAAAATGATCCACTAATAAGGTTGATCAAGTCTTATTAACAACCACTTTCGATTAGCATGAAATCGAAGAACTTTCATAAATCACTAAGTTACCTCAATGGGGATATGAATGTCCCCAACAATAAGCATTTCATATTTCTTTTTGACAGTAGGTAGAGGTATTTGAAAACTTCCAATGGTGATTGTTGGAGATTTTTCAATAACATTAATACCGTTCACTTGGAATTGTTTCTTCGGAAAGTGCACTGTATGCTCATTACCATTGATATGAAAAGTGGCCTTGCTTTTATTGCAATCAATAACAGCCCCTGCAGTATTCAAGAAGGGTCTACCAAGGATAATCGACATATTGTCGTCCTCGGGCATCTCAAGTATAACAAAGTCAGTCAAAATTGTAACATTAGCAACAACAACGGGCACATCCTCACAGATACCGATAGGTATGGCAGTTGACTTGTCAGCCATTTGCAAAGATATTTCAGTAGGTGTGAGTTTATTCAAGTCAAGTCTTTTATTTTAAGAGAAAGGCATAACACTAACACCTGCTCCTAAATCACACAAAGCAGTTTTCACATAATTCATTTTGATAGAGCAAGGTATAGTTGGTATTACCGGATCTCCAAGTTTTTTAGGAACTCCGTCTTTAAAAGTGTAATTAGCAAGCATAGTGGAGATTTTAGCTTCCGGTATTTTTCTCTTATTTGTGATGATGTCTTTCATATACTTTGCATAAGGAGGCATTTTCAAGATATCAGTCAAGCGAGTACGCAAAAAGACTGGCCTCAGCATTTCAGCAAAGCGTTCAAATTCTTCATCATCATTCTTTTTAGTTGACTTAGGTGGAAAAGGCATAGGTTTTGAACCTACGGTTCTCTTTCTTTATCGTGTTTTCTAGCCACAAAGTCTCTTTTATCATACCTTTTATTCTTAGGTTGTGGGTTATCAAGATCAACAGGTGGTTCTATCTCAACATCATTGTCTGGTTCTTTATTATTTGGTTGAGAGTCTTCATGAGCATTAGCATTATCTTTTTCATTATCACTAGGTGAGTGTTCATTACTAGACTGAGTTTCAGCATCAAAGATAGAAACTTCATTATCTATGTCAGGAGGTTTCTCTATTTCAGGTTCACTAGGAGCATGCGAAGTCCTATCATTCTTCTTTTTCTTTTTCTTTTTATAAGAACTAGGTGCACTAGTGTTAGCTCTTTGTGAATCTTGTTCAATCCTTTTTGGGTGTCCCTCAGGATAATGCGGTTCCTGAGTCATTTTACCTCCTCTACTTGCAACTCTAACAACAAAGTCATGCATATTATTATTCATTTCATCAAGCAACTCTCTTTGAGATTTAGCAACTTGTTATAACTGAGTTTGAACCATAGAAGCATGATTTCCAACACCTCTAACATCATTTGAGATTCTAAATAACAAGTCACTCAAGCAAGCAATCATATCAGAATTATATTTCAATTGTTTCATAACATTTGCATTGAAGTGATCTTGTTTTCTAATATAACTTTCAAACTCATAAAGGCATTGACTAGGATGCATATTGTGAGGATTGTCATTATCATTAAACTTCATAAGAGAATTTACCTCTACCACCTTAGGCAGTGGTGGTGTATTTATCCCATGTATTTCTTCAATTGGAGGTAAATTTTTGACATCCTTAGCTTTAATACCTTTTTCCTTCATAGATTTCTTTGCCTCTTGCATATCTTCACGACTGCGATATAATATACCCCTCTTCTTCGGAGTGGGTTTAGGCGGTGGTTCAGGAATAGTCCAATCATCATAATTTTTCAATATGTTATTCAATAATTCCTCAGCTTGTCCAACAGCTCGTTCCCTGAAAACACAACCAGCACAACTATCTAGGAAGCCCCTAGAAGCATCGGTTAGTCCATTATAGAAGATATCAAGTATTTCATTTTCTTAAGAGGATGATCAGGCAAAGCCTCCCCCAAGCTTGTGGGAGACTCTCTTCTTTAGTTTGAGCAAAGTTAAATATTTCCTGTAAGGCGGCTTGTTTCTTATGAGGAGGAAAATATTTTTCAGAGAAGTAATAAATCATATCATGGGGACTACGCACACAACCAGGATCACGAGTATTGTACCAAGCTTTAGAATCACCCTTTAATGAGAAAGGAAATAATTTGAGAATAAAATAGTACCGAGTTTCCTCATCATGAGTAAAAAGGGTGGCTATATCATTCAACTTAGTAAGATGTGCCACAACAGTTTCAGTTTATAACCATGGAAAGGATCAGATTCAAACAAAGTAATTAACTCTAGGTTGATAGAGAATTCATAATCCTTATCATCAATAAAGATAGGTGAAGTGGCAAACTTAGGATCACACTTCATTCTAGCATTCAGAGATTTTCCTTTATACTTGTGTAGTAATTTCTCTAGATCATCTCTATCATTACAAGAAAGAATATCTCTGGTTGTTTCCTCACTCATAACGTAACCTTTCAGTACCTTAGGAAATTCATATCTAGGAAGGCTAGTTCTAGCAGGTGTTTCAGGAGTTTCAGTTTCAAGCTCATCATCAGATTGAACAACATCATGTTGTATAACTCTAGCAATTTGTTTATCAATAAATTCACCAAGTGGCACATCATCATTATCAAGCAAGGTACTAGCATCATTCATAGTAGAAGTAGCATCATCAATAACTTGCGACATATCATAATTAATAGCATGTGGTGGTGGTGCAAGTTTATTCATAAGAGAAGGTGAATCTAAAGTAGAACTGGATGGCAGTTCCTTACCTCCCCTCGTCCTTGAGGGAAATACCTTAGTCTTAGGATCCTTCAGATTCTTCATAGTGATAAATTGATAATAATCCCAAGTGACTCAACAAATATAGCTATGCTCCCCGGCAACGGCGCCAGAAAAAGGTCTTGATAACCCACAAGTATAGGGGATCGCAACAGCTTTCGAGGGTAGAGTATTCAACCCAAATTTATAGATTCGACACAAGGGGAGCCAAACAATATTTGAAGGCATTAGCAGCTAAGTTGTAAATTCAACCACACCTGGAGATTAATTATCTGTAGTGAAGTGATCAGTAGCAAGTTTTGATAATAGTGACAGTAGCAATAGTAACAGTAACAGTGATAGCAGTAATTTTGTAGCACGCGTAATAGTGATGATAGCAGTAGTAACTTAGCACAAACAATATAAGATAAATTCGTAGGCATTGGATCGGTGACTTGTTGGATGATATTCATCATGTGACAGTTATAACCTACGGCTATTCGGTACTAGCTCCAGTTCATCGATATAATGTAGGCATGTATTCCGTAAATAGTCATACATGCTTTATTAAAAGAACTTGCATGACATCTTTTGTCCTACCCTCCCATGGCAGCGGGGTCCATATTGGAAACTAAGGAATATTAAGGCCTCCTTTCAATAGAGAACTAGAACAAAGCATTAACACATAGTGAATACATGAACTCCTCAAACTACGGTAATCACCGGAAGAAGTCTCAGTTATTGTCACTCCGGGGTTACCGGATCATAACACGTAGTAGGCGACTATAACTTGCAAGATCAGATCTAGAACCTGGATATAATGATGATAACATAAACGGTTCAGATCTTAAATCATGGCACCTGAGCCCAAAGTGACAAGCATTAAACATGGCAAAGTCATAGTAACATCAATCTAATAACATAGTGGATACTAGGGATCACGCCATAACAAAACTAACTCAATTACATGATGAATCTCATCCAACTCCTCACCGACCAACGAGCCTACGAAGGAATTACTCACTCTCGGTGGGGAGCGTCATGGAATTGGCGATGGAGAAGGGTTGGTGATGACGAAGAATGAAGATCCCCCTCTTCAAAGCCCCAAACGGACTCCAGATCTGCCCTCCCAAGGAAGAATAGGGCTTGGCGGCAGCTTCATCTGGTGTATCGCGATAATTCTTTCTCCCTTATTTTTTCTCCAAAAATAGGAATTTATAGTGTTGGTTTCAGGGTCAGCGGGGCCACCAGGTGGGGCCAACCCACCTGCACGCGCCAGGAGAGGGGGGAGCGCCCTGGTGGGTTGTGCCCACCCAGGTGCCCCTCTCCGGCAAGTATTGGCTATAGAAATTATTGATATAAAAAATCCTCGCAAAGTTTCATTCCATTCCGAGAACTTTTATTTCTGCACAAAAACAACACCATGGTAGTTCTGCTGAAAACAGCGTCAGTCCGGGGTTAGTTTCATTCAAATCATGCAAATTAGAGTCCAAAACAAGAGGAAAAGCATTAGGAAAAGTAGATACGTTGGAGACGTATCACTCAACTGTATCAAGAGATTGAGGGACGTCATCAAGCTGAACGTGTGCTCAACGCGGAGGTGCCATACGTTCGGTTCTTGGATAGGTTGGATCACGAAGACGTTCGACTACATCAACTGCGTTAGTAAACGCTTCCTCTTTCGGTCTACGAGGGTACATGGACACACGCTCCCTGCTTGTTGCTATGCTTCTCCTAGATAGATCTTGTGTGATCATTGGAAAGCTTTTGAAATACTACGTTCCACAACACTTGATACGTCCGGACATGTCCACAGACATTTCGCGTGTCCGATTTGATGCACAACATTACAAATGCCCTTAACCATCGACATTCTCTTGTGTATCTCTAAACCCTATGCACAAGAATGATAAGTCATATTCCTTTCACACTTCTCAAGCCCAATATCATTCCTCCGACTTGGACTTTCATGCTAGAATTAAAAACCCATCTAAACAACAATGGTGTATCATGCGGGCCCTATGTCTATTGGTGGTCTCAAACTCTTATTAGAGTGAGGCACATCTCGATCAATACATCTCGAATCTAAAGAGAGAATGTTATTTTTAGGATGCCCCCACTCTGAAGTACGATTGACCATATCATCCAGTGAGTGATCTTAAGTGCTCAAGGCATCCATAATGAACTTGAACGTGTGTGCTTCGGAAGAGAAGTAATGCAAACTACTAGTAATTGTTATGTTGGCTCAGCCCGATCAAGACTTCTATCCCTCAGAGATTGTCTCGCGTCTTATCCGTGTTTGTGGATGAGGAAATTGGACTTCGTATTCTTCCCGGGTCAGGCTCGTGGGCCGATGTCGTATTATGTTGTAATTAGGGCGTGAGTAGTCTAAGTACAAGCCCTAACATCCCCTTCCTTGAGAAAGCAATTGACCCCAAGCTGGCGTATACGGAAAACGAGTCTTTAGGTCAATGAGGTCCTCTGAAGTATTGTCCAGAGCCCTCTACTCAGACCAACATACCAAGTCGTGTTCCCGGACTTGATCTCCCTTTATTACTTATATACTAATGCCTCACCAAAAATTACATAGGGATAGAATGATCGTAATACTTATATGGTAATAAGCGGATACCTGAGATGGTGGCGGGGGAGAAACACGTCGAAGATT
Organism: Triticum dicoccoides; assembly: GCF_002162155.2. Classification (NCBI taxonomy): domain Eukaryota; kingdom Viridiplantae; phylum Streptophyta; class Magnoliopsida; order Poales; family Poaceae; genus Triticum; species Triticum dicoccoides. The sequence continues at coordinate 96,567,329 of NC_041388.1, forward strand.
AGAGACGTGCAGTTGATAAGGTGAAGGTAGCTCTAGGTATTAATATGGAACAACCCCGACATGTTGAAGCTTGCATTTTTATCTGTTGGTTATTTCAGGTTATCAGTCACCTCCGTGGGCGACACGGGCGGCGGCCCTTGTGCTCGTCCCAACTCCCTCCCCTCCTCTCTTTTTCCTCCATGCCACTACTAGGGGACGCCGATGTCAAAGCGCACGCAGCTGACGGCGATGGGGGTGGCTGGGTCCTTTCATCAATGTGCATGGAATGCAGGTTCTAGCTCGACAACGACTCTTGGCATGCTACAGCAATGGCGGGATAGCGGTAGCGCACATGGCTGATGTTGGCTATGACCATGGTTGGCAGTGACGGATGACCATTGATTCCCCGATCCAGAACTAAAGCGGCCCAGACTGGCATGGATAAGGCGGATGCTCCCGATGGTCGTCTCCTTGTCAAGCTGGTGGCATGGCGTCCATTCCCGGCTACATGGCCCTGCTCGGGAGCCGCGCCTAGTGGCAGCGGTGTCCCCTTCCGAAGATGGTGGCGGATGGTTGGTCCCGATGAACTACCTTCAGCTTATCAGACGGTGGCGGGTCCGGCTGGCTGCTTGCATCCCGATCGGACCAGGGTTTCTCTGTCTTTGTTGTGGAGGGTAGTCTGCAAGTCACTGTTGAGCAACAACGTGAACTGACAACATTGCAGGATGCACCTAGAAGGCTCCTATGTTAGTTCTGGCGACTCTCACTTCGACCAGTTTACCTTCAACAGTGACATGTAATCTATGAAGGAAATATGCCATAGAGGCAATAATAAAGTTGTTATTTTATATTTCCTTATATCGTGATAAATGTTTATTATTCATGCTAGAATTGTATTGACCGGAAACTTGATGCATGTGTGGATACATAGACAAAACACTTTGTCCCTAGTAAGCCTCTACTAGACTAGCTCGTTAATCAAAGATGGTTAAGTTTACTAACCATAGACATGTGTTGTCATTTCATGAATGAGATCACATCCTTAGGAGAATGATGTCATGGACAAGACCCATCCGTCAGCTTAGCATGTTGATCGTTCAGTTTTATTGCTATTGCTTTCTTCATGTCAAATACATATTCCTTCGACTATGAGATTATGCAACTCCTGCATACCATAGGAATACCTTTTGTGCTATCAAACGTCACAACGTAACAGGGTGATTATAAAGATGCTCTAAAGGTATCTACAAAGGTGTTTGTTGGGTTCGCATAGATCGAGATTAGGATTTGTCACTTCGAGTATCGGAGACATATCTCTGGGCCCTCTCGGTAATGCACATCATAATAAGCCTTGCAAGCAATGTGACTAATGAGTTAGTTGCGGGATGATACATTATGGAACGATTAAACAGACTTGCCGATAACGAGATTGAACTAGGTATGGAGATACCGACGATGGAATCTCGGGCAAGTAACATACCGATGACAAAGGGAGTAACGTATGTTGTCATAACGGTTTGACTGATAAAGATCTTCGTAGAATATGTGGGAGCCAATATGAGCATCTAGGTTCCGCTATTGGTTATTGACCAGAGAGGTGTCTCGGTCATGTCTACATAGTTCTCGAACCCGTAGGGTCCACACGCTTAACGTGCGATGACGATTTATATTATATGAGTTATGTGATTTGGTGACCTAATGTTGTTTAGAGTCCCGGATGAGATCAAGGACATGACGAGGAGTCTCGAAATTGTTGAGAGGTAAAGATTCATATATAGGATGATAGTATTTGGACACCGGAAGTGTTCCGGGGGTACCGGGTACATATCGGGTCACCGGAAGGGGTTCCGTGCAACCCCCGCTAAACTATATGGGCCTTAAGGGGCCAAGAGGGGGACAGACCAGCCCCTCCCATATGGGCTGTCCAAATTGGAGAAGAAAAGGGGAAGGAGGAAAGGGAAAAGGTAATAGGATTCCCCCTTCCCCCTCTTCCCTTCCTACTCCGAATAGGAATAGGAAAGGGGGGAGGCTGAATTGGGAGGACCCCAAGTAGGATTCCTCCTACTTGGGGTGCCCCCTTGGCTGCCTATCCTCCCCTCCAACCTATATATATGAGGGGTGCACCGCTAGAAAATGCAAGAACAATTGTTAGCTGTGTGCGGCGCCCCCCTCCATAGTTTACGCCTCTGGTCATATCTTCATAGTGCTTAGGCGAAGCCCTGCGCGGATCACTTCACCATCACCAGAGCCACGCCATCATGCTAACAGAACTCATCTACTCCCTTGACACTTTGCTGGATTAAGAGTTAGAGGGACTTCATTAAGCTGAACGTGTGCAGAACTCAGAGGTGTCGTATGTTCGGTGCTTGATCGGTCGGAACGAGAAGAAGTTTGACTACATCAACCGCGTTGTCAAGCGCTTCCGCTTTCGTTCTACGAGGGTACATGGACACACTCACCCCTTCTCATTGTTATGCATCTCCTAGATAGATCTTGCGTGAGCGTAGGAATTTTTTTGAAATTGCATGCTATGTTTCCCAACAGTGGCATCCGAGCCAGGTCTATGCGTAGATGATATGCACGAGTAGAACACAAAGAGTTGTGGGCGATGATAGTCATACTGCTTACCACCAACGTCTTATTTCGATTCGGCGGTATTGTTGGATGAAGCGGCCCGGACCAACCTTACATGACCACATTCATGAGACCGGTTCCACCGACAGACATGCAACTTGTTTTGCATAAAGGTGGATGGTGGGTGTCTATTTCTCCAACTTTAGTAGAATCAAATTTGACTACGGCCGGTCCTTGTTGAAGGTTAAAATAGCAAACTTGACGAAACATCGTTGTGGTTTTGATATGTAGGTAATAACGGTTCTTACTTGAAGCTTGTAGAAGCCATGTAAAACTTGCAACAACAAAGTAGAGGACGTCTAACTTGTTTTTGCAAGGCATGTTGTGATGTGATATGGTCAAGACATGATGTGATATACGTTATTGTATGAGATGATCATGTTTTGTAAAGTTATCGACAACTTGCAGGAGCCTTAGGGTTGTACCTTTATTGTGTGAAATGCAATCGCTATGTAATTGCTTTACTTTATCACTATGCGCTAGCGATAGTTGTAGAAGCAATAGTTGGCGAGACGACAACGACGCTACGATGGAGATCAAGGTGTCAATCCGGTGACGACGGAAATCATGACGGTGCTTTGGAGATGGAGATCAAAGGCACAAGATGATGATGGCCATATCATGTCACATATTTTGATTGCATGTGATGTTTATCTTTTATGCATCTTATTTTGCTTAGTACGGCGGTAGCATTATAAGATGATCCCTCACTAAAATTTCAAGGTATAAGTGTTCTCCCTGAGTATGCACTGTTGAGACAGTTCGTCGTGCCGAGACACCACGTATTGATTGGGTGTGATAAGCTCTACGTTCACATACAATGGGTGTAAGACAGTTCTGCACGTGCGGAATACTAGGGTTAAACTTGACGAGCCTAGCATGTACAAACATGGCCTCAGAACATTGGAGACCGAAAGGTCGAACGTGAATCATATAGTAGATATGATCAACATAGAGATGTTCACCATTGAAGACTACTCCATCTCACGTGATGATCGGACATGGTTTAGGTTATTTGGATCACGTAATCATTTAGATGACTCAAGGGATGTCTATCTAAGTGGGAGTTCTTAAGTAATATGATTAACTGAACTTAATTTATCATGAACTTAGTCCTGATAGTATTTGCATATCTATGTTGTAGATCAATAGCTCGTGTATAGCTCCCCTGTTTTATTTTTGATATGTTCCTAGAGAAAACTAACTTGAAAGATGATAGTAGCAATGATGCAGACTCGGTCCGTGATCTGAGGATTATCCTCATTGCTGCACATAAGAATTATGTCCTTGATGCGCCGCTAGTTGACAGACCTGTTGCAGGAGCTAGTGCAGACATTATGAACATTTGACAAGCTCGGTATGATGACTACTTGATAGTTTAGTGTGCCATACTTTACGGCTTAGAACCAGGACTTCAAAAACATTTTGAATGCCACGAAGCATATGAGATGTTCCAAGAGCTGAAATTGGTATTTCAGACTCATGCCAGTGTTAAGAGGTATGAGAACTCTGACAAGTACTTTGCCTACAAGATGGAGGAGAATAGCTCAGCTAGTGAGCATGTGCTCAGAATGTCTGAGTACTATGATCACTTGAATCAAGTGGGGGTTAATCTTTTAGATAAGATAGTGATTGACAGAGTTCTCTAGTCACTATCACCAAGTTACTAGAACTTCGTGATGCACTATAATATGCAAGAGATAACGGAAACGATTCCCAAGCTCTTCGTGATGCTGAAATCGGCGAAGGTGGAAATCAAGAAAAAGCATCAAGTGTTGATGGTTGACAAGATCACTAGTTTCAAGTAAAAGGGCACGGGAAAGAAAGGGAACTTCAAGAAGAATGGGAATCAAGTTGCCACTCCCGTGAAGAAGCCCAAAGCTACTAAGCCTGACACTGAGTGCTTCTACTACAAAGGGAATGGTCACTGGAAGTGGAACTACCCCAAATACTTGGTGGATAAGAAGGATGGCAAAGTGAACAAAAGTATATTTGATATACATGTTATTGATGTTTACTATACTAATGTTCATAGTAACCCCAGGGTATTTGATATCGGTTCAGTTGCTATCATTAGTAACTCGAAATAGGAGTTGCAAAATGAACAGAGACTAGTTAAGGGCAAGGTGGCGATGTGTGTTGGAAATGATTCCAAGGTTAATAAGATCACCATCGCACACTCCTTCTACCTTAAGGATTAGTGCCGAACCTAAAATAAATGTTATTTGGTGTTTGCGTTGAGCATGAATATGATTGGATCATGTTTATTGCAATACGGTTATTCATTTAAGTCAAAGAATAATTGTTGTTCTGTTTACATGAATAAAACCTTCTATGGTCATACACTTAATATAAATGATTTATTGAATCTCGATCGTAGTGATACAACTATTCATAATATTGATGCCAAAATATGCAAAGTTAATAATGATAGTGCAACATACTTGTGGCACTACCGTTTAGGTCATATTGGTGGAAAGTGCATGAAGAAACTCCATGCGGATGAACTTTTGGAATCACTTGATTATGAATCATGTGATGCTTGCGAACCATGCCTCATGGGCAAGATGACTAAGAATTCATTCTCCGGAACAATGGACCGAGCCACTGACTTATTGGAAATAATACATACCAATGTATGTGGTCCGATGAGTGTTGAGGCTCACGACGGGTATCGTTATTTTCTAACCTTCATAGATGATTTGAGCAGATATGGGTATATCTACTTAATGAAACACAAGTCTGGAACATTTGAAAAAGTTCAAAGAATTTCAGAGTGAAGTGGAGAATCATCGTAACAAGAACATAAAGTTTCTACGATCTGATCATGGAGGCGAATATTTGAGTTACGAGTATGGCTTCATTTAAAACAACGTGGAATAGTTTCACAACTCACGCCACCTGGAACACCACAGCGTAATGGTGTGTCCGAACGCCGTAATCGTACTTTATTAGATATGGTGCGAACTATGATGTCTCTTGCCGATTTACCACTATCGTTTTGGGGTTATGCATTAGAGACAGCTGCATTCACGTTAAAGAGGGCACCATCTAAATGTGTTGAGACGACACCGTATGAACTATGGTTTGGTCGTCGTTTCTTAAAGCTTCATCCTAATAAGCTCGAACCCAAATAGGAGAAGTGCATCTTCATAGGATACCCAAAAGAAACTGTTGGATATACCTTCTATCACAGATCTGAAGGCAAGATCTTTGTTGCTAAGAATGGATCCTTTCTAGAGAAGGAGTTTCTCTTGAAAGAAGTGAGTGGGAGGAAAGTAGAACTTGATGAGGTAATTGTACCTTCTCTCGAATTGGAAAGTAGTTCATCACAGAAATCAGTTCCAATGATGCCAACACCAACTAGAGAGGAAGCTAATGATAATGATCATGAAAACTTCAGATCAAGTTACTACCGAACCTCGTAGGTCAACTAGAGCACGTTCTGCACCAGAGTGGTACAATAATCCTGTTCTGGAAGTCATGTTACTAGACCATGACAAACCTACGAACTATGAGGAAGCGATGATGAGCCTAGGTTTCGATAAATGGCTTGAGGCCAAGAAATCTGAGATAGGATCCAAGTATGAGAACAAAGTGTGGACTTTGGTGGACTTGCCCGATGATCAGCAAGCCATTGAGTATAAATGGATCTTCAAGAGGAAGACGGACGCTGATGGTAGGGTTACTATCTACAAAGCTTGACTTGTTGCAAAAGGTTTTTCGACAAGTTCAAGGGGTTGACTACGATGAGACTTTCTCACCCGTAGCGATGCTTAAATCTGTCTGAATCATGTAAGCAATTGCCGCATTTTATGAAATCTGACAAATGAATGTAAAAATTGCATTCCTTAATGGATGTCTCAAAGAAGAGTTGTATATGATGCAACCAGAAAGTTTTGTTGATCCTAAAGGTGCTAACAAAGTGTGCAAGCTCCAGCGATCCATTTATGGACTGGTGCAAGCATCTCGGAGTTGGAATATAAGCTTGATGAGGTGATCAAAGCATATGGTTTTATACAGACTTTCAGAGAAGCCTGTATTTACAAGAAAGTGAGTGGGAGCTCTGTAGCATTTCTGATATTATATGTGGATGACATATTGTTGATTGAGAATGATATAGAATTTTTGGATAGCATAAAAGGATAATTGAATAAGACTTTTTCAATAAAAGACCTCGGTTAAGCTGCTTATATATTGAGCATCAAGATCTATAGAGATAGATCAAGACGCTTGATAGGACTTTCACAAAGTACATACCTTAACAATATTTGAAGGAGTTCAAAATGGATCAGTCAAAGAAAGGGTTCTTACCTGTGTTAGAAGGTGTGAAGTTGAGTAAGACTCAAAACGCGACCATGGTAGAATATAGAGAGAGAATGAAAGTCATTCCCTATGCCTCATCCATAGGTTCTATAAATTATGCTATGTTGTGTACCAGACCTATTGTGTACCTTACCATGATTTTGGCAAGGGGGTACGATAATGATCCAGGAGTGGATCGCTGGACAGCGGTCAAAGTTATCCTTAGTTACCTAAGAGGACTAAGGAAATATTTCTCGATTATGAAGGTGATAAAGAGTTCGTCATAAAGAGTTATGTCGATGCAAGCTTTGACACTAATCCATATGACTATGAGTCTCGATCTGGATACATATTGAAAGTGGGAGCAATTAGCTAGAGTAGCTCCGTGCAGAGTATTGTAGACATAGAAATTTGCAAAATACATATGGATCTGAATGTGGCAGACCTGTTGAATAAAATTCTCTCACAAGCAAAACATGATCACACCTTAGTACTCTTTAGGTGTTAATCACATAGCGATGTGAACTAGATTATTGACTCTAGTAAACCCTTTGAGTGTTGGTCACATGGAGATGTGAACTATGGGTGTTAATCACATAAAGATGTGAACTATTGGTGTTAAATCACATGGCCATGTGAACTAGATTATTGACTCTAGTGCAAGTGGGAGTCTGAACGAAATATGCCCTAGAGGCAATAATAAAGTTGTTATTTTATATTTCCTTATATCGTGATAAATGTTTATTATTCATGCTAGAATTGTATTAACCGGAAACTTGATACATGTGTGGATACATAGACAAAACATTGTGTCCCTAGTAAGCCTCTACTAGACTAGCTAGCTAATCAAAGATGGTTAAGTTTCCTAACCATATACATGTGTTGTCATTTTATGAACGGGATCACATCATTAGGATAATGATGTGATGGACAAGACCCATCCGTCAGCTTAGCATGTTGATCGTTCAGTTTTATTGCTATTGCTTTCTTCATGTCAAATACATATTCCTTCGACCATGAGATTATGCAACTCCCGGATACCAGAGGAATACCTTGTGTGCTATCAAATGTCACAACGTAACTAGGTGATTATAAATATGCTCAACAGGTATCTCCGAAGGTGTTTGTTGGGTTGGCATAGATCGACATTAGGATTTTCACTCCGTGTATCGGAGAGGTATCTCTAGGCCCTCTCGGTAATAATCATCACTATAAGCCTTGCAAGCAATGTGACTAATGAGTTAGTTGCGGGATGATACATTACGGAATGAGTAAAGAGACTTGTTTGTAATGAGATTGAACTAGGTACGGAGATACCAACGATTGGATCTTTGGCAAGTAACATACCGATGACAAATGGAATAACGTATGTTGTCATAGCGGTTTGACCGATAAAGATCTTCGTAGAATATGTGGGAGCCAACATGAGCATCCAGGTTCTGCTATTGGTTATTGACTAGAGAGGTGTATCGGTCATGTCTATATAGTTCTCTAACCCGTAGGGTCCGCACGCTTAACGTTCGATGACGATGTGTATTATATGAGTTATGTGATTTGGTAACCGAATGTTGTTCGGAATCCCGGATGAGATCACAGACATGACGAGGAGTCTCGAAATGGTTTAGAGGTAAAGATTCATATATAGGAGGATAGTATTTGGACACCAGAAGTGTTCCGGGGGTACCGGGTACGTATCGGGTCACCGGAAGGGGTTTCGGGCACCCCCGGCAAACTATATGGGCCTTAATGGGCCAAGAGGGGGACAGACCAGCCCCTAAGGGGCTGGTGCGCCCCTCCCGTATGGGCTGGCGAAATTGGGGTAGAAAAGGGGAAGGCGGAAAGGGAAAAGGGAATAGGACCCCCCTCTTCCCTTCCTACACCGAATAGGAATAGGAAAGGGGGGAGGCCGAATTGGGAGGACCCCAAGTAGGATTCCTCCTACTTGGGGTGCCCCCTTGGCTGCCTCTCCTCCCCTCCAACCTATATATATATATATATATATATATATATATATATATATATATATATATATATATATATATATATATATATATATATATATATATATATATATGAGGGGGGCATCGCTAGAAAACACACGAACTATTGTTAGCCGTGTGCGGTAGGGAGTCCTAGATTAAGGGGTCCTCGGGCGTCCGTCCTGTGTGACGTGGGCCGGACTACTGGGCCATGAAGATACAAGATAGAAGACTTCCTCCCGTGTCCGGATGGGACTCTCCTTTGCGTGGAAGGCAATCTAGGTGGTCGGATTTATTATTTCCTTTATATGTAACCGACTTTGTACAACCCTAGGCCCCTCCAGTGTCTATATAAACCGAAGGGTTTAGTCTGTAGAGGCAATCATAATCATACTGGCTAGACTTCTAGGGTTTTAGCCAATACGATCTCGTGGTAGATCAACTCTTGTAATGCTCATACTCATCAATATCAATCAAGCAGGACATAGGGTATTACCTCCATCATGAGGGCCCGAACCTGGGTAAAACATCGTGTCCCCTGCCTCCTGTTACCATCGACCTTAGACGCACAGTTCGGGACCCCCTACCCGAGATCCGCCGGTTTTGACACCGACATTGGTCTTTCATTGAGAGTTTTGATGACCCACGAGTATAGGGGATCTATCGTAGTCCTTTCGATAAGTAAGAGTGTCGAACCCAACGAGGAGCAGAAGGAAATGATAAACAGTTTTCAGCAATGTATTCTCTGCAAGTACTGAAATAAGTGGTAACAGATAGTTTTGTGATGAGATAATTTGTAACGAGCAACAAGTAACAAAAGTAAATAAAGTGCAGCAAGGTGGCCCAATCCTTTTGTAGCAAAGGACAAGCCTGGACAAACTCTTATATAAGGAAAAGCGCTCCCGAGGACACATGGGAATATCGTCAAGCTAGTTTTCATCACGTTCATATGATTCGCATTCGGTACTTTGATAATTTGATATGTGGGTGGACCGATGCTTGGGTGCTATTCTTACTTGAACAAGCATCCCACTTATGATTAACCTCTATTGCAAGCATCCACAACTACAACAAAATTATGAAGGTAAACCTAACCATAGCATGAAACATATGGATCCAAATCAGCCCCTTAGAAGCAACGCATAAACTAGGGTTTAAGCTTCTATCACTCTAGCAACCCATCATCTACTTATTACTTCCCAATGCCTTCCTCTAGGCCCAAATAATGGTGGAGTGTTATGTAGTCAATGTTCACATAACACCACTAGAGGCTAGACAACATACATCTCATCAAAATATTGAACAAATACCAAATTCACATGACTACTAATAGCAAGACTTCTCCCTTGTCCTCAGGAACAAACGTAACTACTCACAAAGCATATTCATGTTCATAATCACAGGGGTAATAATATGCATAAAGGATCTGAACATATGATCTTCCACCAATTAAACCAACTAGCATCAACTACAAGGAGTAATTAACACTACTAGCAACCTACTAGCACCAATCCCGGACTTGGAGACAAGAATTGGTTACAAGAGATGAACTATGGTTTTGAGATGAGATGGTGCTGATGAAGATGTTGATGGAGATTGCCCTCTCCCGATGAGAGGAGCGTTGGTGATGACGATGGCGATGATTTCCCCCTCTGGGATGGAAGTTTCCCTGGCAGAACAGCTCTGCCGGAGCTCTAGATTGGATCCGCCAAGGTTCCGCCTCGTGGCGGCGGAGTTTCATCCCGAAAGGTTTCTTCTTATTTTTTTTCTCAATGAAAGACTTCATATAGGAGAAGATGGTCATCGGAGAGCCACCAGGGGGCCCACGAGGTAGGGGGCGCGCCCTAGGGGGCGCGCCCCCCAGCCTCGTGAGCAGGGTGTGGGCCCCCTGGTCTTCATCTTTGGCGAGGATGTTTCATTATTTATTATAAGGTGTTCCGTGGAGTTTCGGGACTTTTGGAGTTGTGCAGAATAGGTCTCTAATATTTGCTCCTTTTCCAGCCCAGAATTCCAGCTGCCGACATTCTCCCTCCTTATATAAACCTTGTAAAATAAGAGAGAATAGCCATAAGTATTGTGACATAATGTGAAATAACAACCCATAATGCAATAGATATCGATATAAAAGCATGATGCAAAATGGACGTATCAACTCCCCCAAGCTTAGACCTCGCTTGTCCTCAAGCGAAAAGCCGAAATCAAAAAATATGTCCACGCGTTTAGAGATGAAGATGTCGATAAAAATAAAATACGGACATGAGGGCATCATGATCATTCTTAGAACAACAACTTATATAATTCTTGTCATATGATCTCTAATGCTAGAGTAATAATTCAATCACAATATCAAGTATGAATCGTAAACTTCATTGAAAACTAACAAACTATAATCTCGGTCATTGAAACAATTGCAATTTATCATAACATAGAAAAGAGTCAATGTATAAGAGCTTTTCAGCAAGTCCACTGTAACACCCACGATGTGGCTATATCTCCCACATGTCGGAGCACGACTTAGAGGCATAACCGCATTGTAGGCAATGTCGCAAGAGGGGTAATCTTTACACATCCCATGTACTGAATAAGAAAGAGGTACTGTAGCGACCAGACCTCAAACAGTCTGATCTCTCTGCTCCGGTGTCATCCCTGGATTAGTAATGCTGACACCACACAGTACTCGGAGGATTTATAGCAGAGTAGCAATCACACACTTATTACATCGAGTGTCTCCATAGAGAACTTATTACAATAAATAAGGCTGAAGGCCATCTAATAACGATAATAGCGGAAGGCTTGGAAGATAAGTGAGTCCATCAACTCCAACGACATCACTGAGTATAGAACCACGACCTAAAAACTCCTTAATCGTCGTCTGAAAAGTCCGCAACATTAACGTTGCAGCCCGAAAACGGGTCAGCACATGGAATATGCTGGCAAGGTAACACATAGAGAGTAATGGAATGAAATAGCTATACTATATGCATATTTGGCTGGTGGAAAGCTCTATGGTTACAGTTTTGCGTAAAGCCAATTTTTCCCTACTTCAAAGGAATAAAATTTAATTACTATCATGGTGGTTGTTAAACATTGAGAATGGTTGACAGCATTCTCAATCCCAATTAAGCATCATCATTAAACACAACCCAACAAAATTAATTTAGAGTAACATGTTGAGATTCACATGAAAATCCAAGTACTAGATACTCAAGACGTCCATAACCGGGGACACGGCTAACCATGATTAGTTTATTACACTCTACAGAGGTTTGCGCACTTTTCCCCACAAGACTCGATCGCCTCCGTTTGGTTTCTCGCACTACATGGTTTTTGAGAAGACGGATGACCGAGACATAGTCTTTCAGAAGCGCTAGCACTTTACGATCGGGTAGATCGTACCACCTACATCCCCTACATCTTCTAGTCTACCACTGTAAGAGTTCGCACAACTTAGTCAACTATGCTAGAGCCCATAATAGCTTGTGGCTGCACATGGAAGTTTCTAGTATGAATAGTCTCATGATCCCTTTGAGCCTAGGTGGCGGTCCAAAAGAAAACAGGCAAGTCCTGGAATACCCAGGTGCATCAATCCACCCAGATGTGTGTTTAAGTTGCCACCTTAGATAAACCATTAATTAACAATCTCACATCTGTCATGGATTTCACTCACCCAATCCACGTCTACTAGCATAGCATGGCATAATAAGCAAACGTAGAAGTAACTCCCAAAGGTTTGATAATAACCAGTAATAGGTACTACCTCATCTACTTCCCATCCCACAATTTAATTAGATCCTAATCATGCAATGTGTGAGGATTGATCTAATGCAATAAAACTGGGTAGTAGGAAAGGTATGATCAAAGTGTTACTTGCCTTGCTGATGATCCGAGAAATCTAACGATTCGAAGTAACAGGCGACGCACTCCGGGTATTCTATCGCAGACAAACAAACAAGCATACAATAAGTACTCATCTAATGTACAGGTAAAACTCAAATAAGAGATCTAACCAGAAGTTTCAACTTAAGAACTCTGGTTGGCAAAAAGAAATCAAATCGAACGAAGCAACGAAAGTCAAACGGCGAAAGAAAACAACTTCGTTCTAGTAATCCAGATCTAGGGCAAATTTTACAGTAGCAAAATCTTGTTTAAGTTGGTTAAACGGATAGAGGGTTTCAAGACGAATCCCTAGGCGCTTGAATCGCCTAATTCTGATAAATGAGCGAAAAGTTAAACTAAAACGAAAATCGGATCAGGAATCGCCTAATTGCGGATTTAATCCGAGAAAAAGAAAAACGACGAACGCCGAATTTTTTTTCTCTCTTTTTTCGGCATGGAAAACGAGGCGCGACGAACCTTGGGCGGCGGGATCGTCGGCGGCGGCGGCTCCGGCGTCGCGCGCGGATCGAGGCGGGGCTGATGGGCTGGGGCGACTCGGGGCGGCGCTATTTAAAGGTTGCCCCCGGGCGGTGTCCCGCTCGGGTACGGCCCGAAGTCGGTTCGTTTTTTTAATTATCCCGCTCGGAAGAAAAATTAAAATAAATACTAAACGGACACCAAAAATTCCGAAATAAATTTTCACGGGCTCCTAAAATCAAGCCGCACAAGGTGAACATTTATTTGGGCCCTAAATGCAATTTTGAAAGACGCACATTTTTCCTAAATTCAAATAAAACACCGAAAAACTCTGAAATAAAAATTTATTTGATTTTATTATTAAATACTCAATATTTCTTTATTTTGGGAAAGTCATTTTATTCCCTCTCTCATATTTTTGTAGTAGAAATAATTGATGATAAAATAAATAAAATCAAATGATCCTATTCTCAAAATTTGAGAGAACTCAAATATGAAAATAACGAAATCCCCAACTCTCTCCGTGGGTCATTGAGTTGCGTAGAATTTCTAGGATCAACCAAAATGCAAAATAAAATATGATATGCATGATGATCTAATGTATAACAGTCCAAATTGAAAATTTGGGATGTTACAAACCTACCCCCCTTAAGATGAATCTCGCCCTCGAGATTTGGGTTGGATAGAAAATAGGTGAGGGTGGTCTTTGAGCAAATGTTCCTCTCGTTCCCAGGTGGCTTCATCCTCCGTGTGGTGGCTCCACTGAACTTTGCAAAACTTGTTAACCTTGCTGCGAGTAACTCGGCTGGCAAACTCGAGGATCTTAATTGGTTTCTCCTCGTAGGTCAAATCGTTATCCAACTGAATAGTTTCCAAAGGCACTGTGTCTCTTAACGGTATGTCAGCCATCTCCGCGTGACATTTCTTTAACTGGGAAACGTGGAACACATCATGTACTCCTGATAATCCTTCGGGCAATTCCAACTTGTAGGCCACTTCTCCCATACGCTCCAAAACTCGATATGGTCCTACAAATCGTGGCGCTAACTTCCCTTTAACTCCAAAACACTTTGTTCCCTGAAGTGGAGATACTCGAAGATAAGCTCTGTCTCCGACTTCGTAAACTGTCTCCTTGCGTTTAGAATCCACATAACTTTTCTATCTGGACTGGGCTACCTTGAGCCTATCGCGAATCAGCTTCACCTTCTGTTCAGACCTTTAATCAAGTCAGGACCAAACAACTGGCGGTCTCCAACTTCGTCCCATGACAGCGCTGTCCTGCACCTCCTTCCGTACAAGGCTTCGAAAGGGGCCATCTTTAAACTGGTTTGGTGACTGTTGTTGTAAGAGAACTCTGCATATGGCAAATTATCGTCCCAACTAGATCCGTAATCTAGCGCACAAGCTCTCAGCATATCCTCCAAAATCTGATTGACTCTCTCGGTCTATCCATCTGTCTGTGGATGAAAAGCTGTACTGAATTCTAGCCTGGTACCCAAAGTTTCATGCAACTGCTTCCAGAACTTTGAGGTAAATTGGGTTCCTCTATCTGATACGATACTCCTCGGAACTCCATGCAAACATACGATCCTGGTCATGTATATCTTTGCCAACTTAGCACTGGTATAAGTGGTCCTTACTGGGATGAAATGAGCTACCTTCGTCAATCGATCAACTATAACCCAAATCGAGTCATAGCCGGAACGAGTCCTGGGTAATCCCGTGATAAAATCCATGCCTAACTTATCCCACTTCCATTCGGGTATCGGCAATGGTTGTAACAATCCTGCTGGCTTCTGATGCTCTGCCTTTACTCTCTGACATACATCACAAACTGCTACATACTCCGCTATATCCTTCTTCATTCCGGTCCACCAGAAAATATCCTTCAAATCCATATACATCTTGGTATTTCCTAGGTGAATTGAATACGGTGAGTCGTGTGCCTCTTGCAAAATCAACTTCCTGATCTCCGGGTCATTGGGCACATAAACGCGGTCTTCAAACCATAGGGTGTCGTGTTCATCCTCACGAAATCCTTTAGCTTTTCCTTTGCTCAGTTTCTCCTTTATAGCGGCAATCTCTTTGTCAGCTTTCTGAGCTTCCCTGATTTTATCCATCAAGGTTGACTGAATCTCCATTGCTGCTACATAACCTCTCAGAACTATTTCCAAACATAGTTCACGAAGATTTTCGGCTAACTCCCTTGGTATTCCTCCCATCACTAACGTATTAACATGGCTCTTACGGCTTAATGCGTCAGCTACTACATTAGCCTTTCTGGGGTGATAATGCAATTTCATATCATAATTCTTGATAAGCTCCAACCATCTCCTTTGTCTGAGGTTTAACTCCTTCTGTGTGAATATGTATTTCAAACTCTTATGATCCGTGTACACCTCACAATGGTTTACAATGAGAAAATGTCTCCATGTCTTCAATGCATGCACTACGGATGCTAACTCCAAATTATGCGTGGCATAATTCAACTCGTGAGGCTTCAGTTGTCTTGAGGCATATGAAACAACTCTCCCTTCCTGCATAAGCACTGCTCCAAGTCCTTGACGTGAAGCGTCGCAATACACCTCATAATCATTGGTCTGGTCTGGCAAAATCAACACTGGTGAGGTAACCAAACGTTTCTTCAACTCCTGGAAACTAGCCTCACATTCCTCTGTCCATATGAACTTGGTATCTTTCTTCAACAACTCCGTCATAGGCTTCGCAATCTTTGAGAAATTCTCAATAAATCTCCGGTAGTATCCTGCGAGTCCAAGAAAACTCCGGATCTCTCCAACTGTTGTTGGGGCTTCCCACTTGGTCACGGTTTCAACTTTAGCGGGATCTACTGCTATACCTTCTCCAGATATAACATGTCTGAGGAATCCTACTTCCTTCAACCAAAACTCACATTTGCTGAACTTGGCATATAATTGATGTTCTCTGAGCCTTCCAAGTACCAAACGCAAATGCTCCTTATGTTCCTCTTCATTCTTCGAATAAACCAGGATATCATCAATGAACACTACGACGAACTTATCCAAAAACTCCACAGACACTTTGTTCATCATGTTCATAAAATAGGCAGGTGCGTTAGTCAAACCAAATGACATAACGGTATACTCATATAGCCCATACCTGGTGGTAAAAGTTGTCTTCGGAATATCCTGTTCTCGAATCTTCAACTGGTGGTATCCTGATCGCAGATCGATCTTGGAAAATACCTTAGCTCCTTGCAATCGATCAAATAGAACGTTGATCATTGGTAGTGGGTACTTGTTCTTGATCATTACTTCATTCAATCCTCGATAATCAACAACCATCCTTAACGATCCATCTTTTTTCTCCACTAGAAGTACCGGCGATCCCCAAGGCGAAGAACTTGGGCGAATATATCCCTTATCCAGTAATTCCTTAATCTACTTCTTAATTTCCACCAAATCTTTTGCTGGCATCCTATATGGTCTCTTTGATATTGGACCTGTGCCTGGCAATAGCTCAATCAAAAACTCAATATCTCTATCCGGTGGCATGCCTGGCAACTCCTCTGGAAATACATCAGGGAAATCCCTTACCACTGGTACTTCCTCCTGCACAACTCCTGTTAGGCAATTTACTTCAGTCCTCTTTGGCACGTACCGGGATACATACTTGATCCTTCTCCCTTCTGGGGTGGTAAGCAAAATTGACTTACTAGCACATTCAATATTCCCTTCATACTTTGATAACCAATCCATGCCTAATATCACATCTAATCCTTGAGATTCCAATACTATTAGGTCTGAGGGAAAAACATAGTTACCAATCCTTAATGGTAACCGATCACACCATAGACTAGCCACATACTCTGCTCCGGGCGAGGTTACTAACATGGGTGACCTAAGGGCTTGGGTTGGTAGGTTATACTTATCCACAAATCCCCTTGAGATGTATGAATGCGGTGCGCCAGTATCAAAAAGAACGAGTGCAGTAACTGACTTAACCAAAAACTTACCTATTACTGCATCGGGCTGAGCTTCAACCTCCTCCACGCTAACGTGGTTCACATGTCCCCTGTTGAAAGGGTTCGGCTTCTTCCCAGAACTTCCATTGCCATTTTGGCCTTCAGGACATTCATTGGCATAATGTCCTGTCTTCGAACACTTAAAGCAAGTGACTTGGCTTAGGTCCTTCTTGGCTGGGGTTGAGGGGTTGGTGCGGTTCTGGCCGTTGCTTCCTCCATTGCCATTTCCATTCTTGGTGCCATTGTGATTGTGCGAGCTACCTACTCCATGGGTATGCTGAAAATGTCCTCCCGGTCTAGGGGTAAAACGTGGCTTCTGCTGAGCTCCTGAATTGTACTTTCCTTGTCCATACTTCCTCTTGTGATTCTCAATCTGCTGCTGCTTCCCTTCAATCATAAGAGCACGATCTACCAACTCCTGGTAGTTGTTGAAGGTTGCTACCATCAACTGCATGCTCAACTCATCATTCAGTCCTTCTAGAAACTTCTCCTGCTTTGCTGCATCCGTAGTGACGTCATCTGGTGCATAACGTGCTAACTTACTAAATTCCTCCACATACTAGCCAACTGTCCTTCCTCCTTGGCGCAAGTTGTGAAACTCACGCTTCTTCATGCCCATGGCTCCTGCTGAAACATGGGCAGTATGAAAAGCCTGGTGAAACTGGTCCCATGTGATAGTGTCTACTGGGAAAGTGGCTGTGAAATTCTCCCACCATGATGCTGCGGGTCCTTCTAATTGATGTGCGGCAAACTTCACCTTCTCCGCATCTGTGCATCCTGCTGTAGTCAACTCCCTAGCTGTCTTGCGGAGCCAATCATCTGCTACTATCGGCTCGGTGCTACTGGAAAACACCGGCAGATTCAGCCTAAGAAAATGGGCTAAGTGGTCAACAGGTGGTGGTGGTGGTGGTGGGTTGTTGTTGTTGTTCCCCTGGTTTTGATTCTGGACTAGCAACTGCATCAATGTGTTCTGCTGCTAGATCAACTGGGTGAGCTCCGGTGGAAAGGTAAATCCGGGGTCACGTCTCGGAGGCATCTGAGGGTTTAGAAAAGATGAGATATAAGAATAGAGGGGGTCTAAAGAGAAAACACTACCCATATGCACATGAGGCAAAAGGAAACAATTCACTTCAATCAATCAAACAAAGGCATACAATCGATCTAACTATCGCAAAAGTGCTCGGACTACTATATTTACATGGTGGACTACTACTACTGATGAGGTGGTCTACTAGAAATATTCTATGGTCGTTGACTCCATGATATCTGCTCCAGCTTCATCAACATAGTCATCATCGCTACTATCTGCTTCCGAGTCAGTGCCGTCGATAATGATGTAGTCTTCTGGGCTAATCTCCTGAGGTTCTTCGTCTTCATCTACTGGCGTAGGGTCTCCCATAAATATTCCAATCTTCTTGATCAGGTCATCATTCTTCTCCACCAATACTTCAATTTCCTCTTCATAATCTTCACGTGTAGCCTTGAGTTCTTCCTCCAATTCCTTGATTCTAGTCTTAGCCTTCTTCAGATCTATCATGTCGGTCCACATCTGGTTCTCCTGTCGTTGAATGTGCTGGTTTAGCTCCTGGATAAAAGCTGCAATTGATCTATCCTTCCTGGTGTTGATCATCTCCCAGTGCTCATCTCGGCGCCCACAAATATGGTAGATAGTATCCTTGAGATCCTTGCGGTAGACTTCTCCAATGCGTCCCATGGCGATGTGAGATGCCATGCTCTTTCCTAGACTCCAAGTTGGTGCATCAAACGAAAATTCTATGGGCTCAGTGAATGGCATGAACGTTCTTCCTGGTACTTGAACTTGAATCATCCAACGCTCTTCTTCAGGTAAAGTGGCGTTGTAGGTTCCTATGAAGCTTGGTACTCCTATGTTCAGGTATCTAGTGACACTAAGTCACAAACCGGATACGTGTATATGTTGAATGGTGGAGCAGTAAGCTGGTGCAGCTGCAAGCAGAGCGTCGTGGCGGGATCTACATGTGAAGCGGAGTACATGGCAGCCTCGGAGGCAGCGCATGAAGCTATTTGGGTGAAGGAGTTCATCACCGACCTAGGAGTCATACCCAATGCGTCGGGGCCAATCAAACTCTTCTGTGACAACACTGGAGCTATTGCCCTTGCTAAGGAGCCCAGGTTTCACAAGAAGACCAGGCACATCAAGCGTCGTTTCAACTCCATCCGTGAAAATGTTCAAGATGGAGACATAGAAATTTGCAAAGTACACACGGATCTGAATGTCGCTGATCCGTTGACTAAACCTCTCTCGCGAGCTAAACATGATCAACACCAAAACTCTATGGGTGTTCGATTCATAACAATGTAACTAGATTAGTGACTCTAGTGCAAGTGGGAGACTGTTGGAAATATGCCCTAGAGGCAATAATAAAAGTATTATTATATTTCTATGTTCATGATAATTGTCTTTTATTCATGCTATAACTGTATTATTCGGAAATCGTAATACACGTGTGAATACAAAGACCACAATATGTCCCTAGTGAGCCTCTAGTTGACTAGCTCGTTGTGATCAACAGATAGTCATGGTTTCCTGGCTATGGACATTGGATGTCGTTGATGACGGGATCACATCATTAGGAGAATGATGTGATGGACAAGACCCAATCCTAAGCATAGCACAAAGATCGTGTAGTTCGTTTGCTAGAGCTTTGCCAATGTCAAGTATCTCTTCCTTTGACCATGAGAGCGTGTAACTCCTGGATACCGTAGGAGTGCTTTGGGTGTATCAAACGTCACAACGTAACTGGGTGACTATAAAGGTGCACTACAGGTATCTCCGAAAGTATCTATTGTTTTATGCGGATCGAGACTGGGATTTGTCACTTCGTATGACGGAGAGGTATCTCTGGGCCCACTCGGTAATGCATCATCATAATGAGCTCAAGGTGACCAATGTGTTGGCCACGGGATCATGCATTACGGTACGAGTAAAGTGACTTGCCGGTAACGAGACTGAACAAGGTATTGGGATACCGACGATCGAGTCTCGGGCAAGTAACGTACCGATTGACAAAGGGAATTGTATATAGGGTTTGATCGAATCCTCGACATCGTGGTTCAACCGATGAAATCATCGAGGAGCGTGTGGGAGCCAAGATGGGTATCCAGACCCCGCTGTTGGTTATTGCCCGAGAGTGGTCTCGGTCATGTCTGCATGTCTCCCGAGCCCGTAGGGTCTACACACTTAAGGTTCGGTGACGCTAGGGTTATTAGGAAGACTAGTATGTGACTACCGAATGTTGTTCGGAGTCCCGGATGAGATCCCGGACGTCACGAGGAGTTCCGTAATGGTCCGGAGGTAAAGTTTTATATATGGGAAGTTGTTAAACGGGCACCGGAAAGTTTCGGGGTTATACCGGTATTGTACCGGGACCACCGGAAGGGTTCCGGGGGTCCACCGGGAGGGGCCACCCCTCCCGGGGGGCCACTTGGGCTGCGTGGGTATAGCAGCCAGCCCCTAGTGGGCTTGGCGTGCCCCCCCTCCTTGGGCCCATGCGCCTAGGGGTGGGGGGGAAACCCTAAAGGGGGCGCACCCCCTTTGCTTGGGGGGCAAGCCCCCCACCCCTTGGCCGCCGCCCCCCCCCCCCTAGGGTTTTCCCTAGAGGGACGCCCCCCCTTGCCCTTTCCCCTATATATAGAGGGGTGAGGGGAGGGCTGCAATACACCATAACTCAAGGCGCAGCCCCTCCCCTCCCCAACACATCTCCTCCTCCGTACGTGCTTGGCGAAGCCCTGTCGGAATACTGCCGCGTGAACTGCACCACGCCGTCGTGCTGCCGTTGGAGCTGCCTTCCTCAACCTCTCCTTCCTCCTTGCTGGATCAAGACGGAGGAGACGTCTCCCGTCCCGTACGTGTGTTGAACGCGGAGGTGCTGTCCGTTCAGCACTAGGACATCGGTGATCTGAATCACGTTCGAGTACGACTCCATCATCACCATCTCCTTGGCAAGCTTCCGCTCGTGATCTACAAGTGGTATGTAGATGCAAACTCTCTCCCTTGACTCGTTGCTTAGATGAACTCATAGATGGATCTTGGTGAAACCGTAGGAAAAATTTTAATTTTCTGCAACGTTCCCCAACAGTGGCATCATGAGCTAGGTCTATGCGTAGTTCTCTTTGCACGAGTAGAACACAATTTTGTTGTGGGCGTGGATCTTGTCATCTTACTTGCCTCTACTAGTCTTTTCTTGCTTCGGCGGTATTGTGGGATGAAGCGGCATGGACCAACCTTACACGTACGCTTACGTGAGACCGGTTCCACCGACTAACATGCACTAGTTGCATAAGGTGGCTGGCGGGTGTCTGTCTCTCCCACTTTAGTTGGAGCGGATTCGATGAAAAGGGCCCTTATGAAGGGTAAATAGAAGTTGACAAAATCACGTTGTGGTTATTCGTAGGTAAAAAAACGTTCTTGCTAGAACCCAATTGCAGCCACGTAAAAGATGCAACAACAATTAGAGGACGTCTAACTTGTTTTTGCAGCGATTGATCAAGTGATGTGATATTGCCAGAAGTTGTGATGAATGATGAATTGTGATGTATGAGATCATGTTCTTTGTAATAGGATTCACGACTTGCATGTCGATGAGTATGACAACCGGCAGGAGCCATAGGAGTTGTCTTTATTTTTTGTATGACCTGCGTGTCATTGAAGAACGCCATGTAACTTACTTTACTTCATTGCTAAACGCGTTAGTCATATAAGTAGAAGTAGTCGTTGGCGTGACAACTTCATGAAGACACGATGATGGAGATCATGATGATGGAGATCATGGTGTCAAGCCGGTGACAAGATGATCATGGAGCCCCGAAGATGGAGATCAATGGAGCTATATGATATTGGCCATATCATGTCACAACTATATAATTGCATGTGATGTTTATTATGTTTATGCATCTTGTTTACTTAGGACGACGGTAGTAAATAAGATGATCCCTTACAAAATTTCAAGAAGTGTTCTCCCCTAACTGTGCACCGTTGCTACAGTTCGTCGCTTCTAAGCACCACGTGATGATCGGGTGTGATGGATTCTTACGTTCACATACAACGGGTGTAAGACAGTTTTACACAGCAAAAACACTTAGGGTTAACTTGACGAGCCTAGCATGTGCAGACATGGCCTCGGAACACGGAGACCGAAAGGTCGAACACGAGTCGTATGAAAGATACGATCAACATGAGAATGTTCACCGATGATGACTAGTCCGTCTCACGTGATGATCGGACATGGGCTAGTCGACTCGGATCGTGTAACACTTAGATGACTAGAGGGATGTCTAATCTAAGTGGGAGTTCATAATTTGATTAGAACTTTATTATCATGAACTTAGTCTAAAACCTTTGCAAATATGTCTTGTAGATCAATGGCCAACGCTAATGTCAACGTGAACTTCAACGCGTTCCTAGAGAAAACCAAGCTGAAAGATGATGGCAGCAACTATACGGACTGGGTCCGGAATCTGAGGATCATCCTCATAGCTGCCAGGAAACAATATGTCCTAGAAGGACCGCTAGGTGACGCTCCCGTCCCAGAGAACCAAGACATTATGAATGCTTGGCAGTCTCGTGCTGATGATTACTCCCTCGTTCAGTGCGGCATGCTTTACAGCTTAGAACCGGGGCTCCAAAAGCGTTTTGAGCATCACGGAGCATATGAGATGTTCGAAGAACTGAAACTAGTTTTTCAAGCTCACGCCCGGGTCGAGAGATATGATGTCTCCGACAAGTTCTACAGTTGTAAGATGGAGGAAAATAGTTCTGTCAGTGAGCACATACTCAAGATGTCTGGGTTGCACAACCGTATGACCCAGCTGAATATTAACCTCCCAGATGAGGCGGTCATTGACAGAATCCTCTAGTCGCTCCCACCAAGCTACAAGAGCTTTGTGATGAACTACAATATGCAGGGGATGGTAAAGACCATTCCTGAAGTATTTTCTATGTTGAAGTCAGCAGAGGTTGAAATCAAGAAAGAACATCAAGTGTTGATGGTCAATAAGACCACTAAGTTCAAGAAGGGCAAGGGTAAGAAGAACTTCAAGAAGGACGGCAAGGAGGTTGCCGCGCCTGGTAAGCCATTTACCGGGAAGAAGTCAAAGAATGGACCCAAGCCAGAGACTGAGTTCTTTTATTGCAAGGGGAAGGGTCACTGGAAGCGGAACTGCCCCAAATACTTAGCGGATAAGAAGGCCGGCAACACCAAAGGTATATTTGATATACATGTAATTGATGTGTACCTTACCAGTACTCGTAGTAACTCCTGGGTATTTGATACCGGTGCCGTTGCTCATATTTGTAACTCACAGCAGGAGCTGCGGAATAAACGGAGACTGGCGAAGGACGAGGTGACGATGCGCGTCGGGAATGGTTCCAGAGTCGATGTGATCACCGTCGGCACGCTGCCTCTACATTTACCTATGGGATTAGTTTTGAACCTTAATAATTGTTATTTAGTGCCAAGTTTGAGCATGAACATTGTATCTGGATCTCGTTTAATACGAGATGGCTACTCATTTAAGTCCGAGAATAATGGTTGT
The DNA here is from genome assembly GCF_002162155.2 of Triticum dicoccoides. Classification (NCBI taxonomy): domain Eukaryota; kingdom Viridiplantae; phylum Streptophyta; class Magnoliopsida; order Poales; family Poaceae; genus Triticum; species Triticum dicoccoides. Next base: position 96,591,155 of record NC_041388.1, read on the forward strand.
TCAATTTATATGAGAGATATGTTTTATGGTCATGCTCCGATGGTCAATGGTTTATTCTTAATGAATCTCGAGCGTATTATTACACATGTTCATAGTGTAGATGCCAAAAGATGTAAAGTTGATAACGATAGTCCCACATACTTGTGGCACTGCCGCCTTGGTCACATTGGTGTCAAGCGCATGAAGAAGCTCCATGCTGATGGACTTTTGGAGTCTCTTGATTATGAATCGTTTGACACGTGCGAACCATGCCTCATGGGCAAAATGACCAAGACTCCGTTCTCCGGAACAATGGAGCGAGCAACCAACTTGTTGGAAATCATACATACCGATGTGTGCGGTCCAATGAGCGTTGAGGCTCGCGGAGGATATCGTTATGTTCTCACTCTCACTGATGACTTAAGTAGATATGGGTATGTCTACTTAATGAAACACAAGTCTGAGACCTTTGAAAAGTTCAAGGAATTTCAGAATGAGGTGGAGAATCAACGTGACCGAAAGATAAAGTTCCTACGATGAGATCGTGGAGGAGAATATTTAAGTCACGAATTTGGCACACACTTAAGGAAATGTGGAATCGTTTCACAACTCACGCCGCCTGGAACACCTCAGCGAAACGGTGTGTCCGAACGTCGTAATCGCACTCTATTGGATATGGTGCGGTCTATGATGTCTCTTACCGATTTACCGCTGTCATTTTGGGGATACGCTCTAGAGACAGCTACATTCACTTTAAATAGGGCACCGTCTAAATCCGTTGAGACGACACCGTATGAATTATGGTTTGGGAAGAAACCTAAGCTGTCGTTTCTAAAAGTTTGGGGATGCGATGCTTATGTCAAGAAACTTCAACCTGAAAAGCTCGAACCCAAGTCGGAAAAATGCGTCTTCATAGGATACCCTAAGGAAACTGTCGGGTATACCTTCTACTTAAGATCCGAGGGCAAAATCTTTGTTGCCAAGAACGGATGCTTTCTGGAAAAAGAGTTTCTCTCGAAAGAAGTAAGTGGGAGGAAAGTAGAACTCGATGAAGTACTACCTCTCGAACGGGATAGTGGTGCAGCTCAGGAAAATGTTCCTGTGATGCCCACACCAACTGAAGAGGAAACCAATGATGATGATCAAGGTACTTCGGATCAAGTTGCTACTGAACTTTGTAGGTCCACAAGGACACGTTCCGCACCAGAGTGGTACGGCAACCCTGTCCTGGAAATCATGTTGTTAGACAACGGTGAACCTTCGAACTATGAAGAAGCGATGGCGGGCCCAGATTCCAACAAATGGCTAGAAGCCATGAAATCCGAGATAGAATCCATGTATGAAAACAAAGTATGGACTTTGACTGACTTGCCCGATGATCGGCGAGCAATAGAAAACAAATGGATCTTTAAGAAGAAGACGGACGCGGATGGAAATGTTACCATCTATAAAGCTCGACTTGTCGCTAAGGGTTATCGACAAGTTCAAGGGATTGACTACGACGAGACATTCTCTCCCGCAGCGAAGCTTAAGTCCGTCCGAATCATGTTAGCAATTGCCGCATACTATGATTATGAGATATGGCAGATGGACGTCAAAACGGCATTCCTTAACGGGCATCTTAAGGAAGAGCTGTATATGATGCAGCCAGAAGGTTTTGTCGATCCTAAGAACGCTAACAAAGTATGCAAGCTCCAGCGATCCATTTATGGGCTGGTGCAAGCATCTCGGAGTTGGAATATTCACTTTGATGAGATGATCAAAGCGTTTGGGTTTATGCAGACTTATGGAGAAGCCTGCGTTTACAAGAAAGTGAGTGGGAGCTCTGTAGCATTTCTCATATTATATGTGGATGACATACTCTTGATGGGAAATAATATAGAATTTCTGGATAGCATTAAGGCCTACTTGAACAAATGTTTTTCAATGAAGGACCTTGGAGAAGCTGCTTATATATTAGGCATCAAGATCTATAGAGATAGATCGAGAAGCCTCATAGGTCTTTCACAAAGCACATACCTTGATAAGATTTTGAAGAGATTCAAAATGGATCAGTCCAAGAAGGGGTTCTTGCCTATGTTACAAGGTGTGAGACTGAGCTCGGCTCAGTCACCGACCACGGCAAAAGATAAAGAAGAGATGAGTGTCATCCCCTATGCTTCAGCCATAGGATCTATTATGTATGCCATGTTGTGTACCAGACCTGATGTAAACCTTGCCGTAAGTTTGGTAGCAAGATACCATAGTAATCCCGGCAAGGAACACTGGACAGCGGTCAAGAATATCCTGAAGTACCTGAAAAGGACAAAGGACATGTTTCTCGTTTATGGAAGTGACGAAGAGCTCGTCGTAAAGGGTTACGTCGACGCTAGCTTCGACACAGATCTGGATGACTCTAAGTCACAAACCGGATACGTGTATATGTTGAATGGCGGAGCAGTAAGCTGGTGCAGCTGCAAGCAGAGCGTCGTGGCGGGATCTACATGTGAAGCGGAGTACATGGCAGCCTCGGAGGCAGCGCATGAAGCTATTTGGGTGAAGGAGTTCATCACCGACCTAGGAGTCATACCCAATGCGTCGGGGCCAATCAAACTCTTCTGTGACAACACTGGAGCTATTGCCCTTGCTAAGGAGCCCAGGTTTCACAAGAAGACCAGGCACATCAAGCGTCGTTTCAACTCCATCCGTGAAAATGTTCAAGATGGAGACATAGAAATTTGCAAAGTACACACGGATCTGAATGTCGCTGATCCGTTGACTAAACCTCTCTCGCGAGCTAAACATGATCAACACCAAAACTCTATGGGTGTTCGATTCATAACAATGTAACTAGATTAGTGACTCTAGTGCAAGTGGGAGACTGTTGGAAATATGCCCTAGAGGCAATAATAAAAGTATTATTATATTTCTATGTTCATGATAATTGTCTTTTATTCATGCTATAACTGTATTATCCGGAAATCGTAATACACGTGTGAATACAAAGACCACAATATGTCCCTAGTGAGCCTCTAGTTGACTAGCTCGTTGTGATCAACAGATAGTCATGGTTTCCTGGCTATGGACATTGGATGTCGTTGATGACGGGATCACATCATTAGGAGAATGATGTGATGGACAAGACCCAATCCTAAGCATAGCACAAAGATCGTGTAGTTCGTTTGCTAGAGCTTTGCCAATGTCAAGTATCTCTTCCTTTGACCATGAGAGCGTGTAACTCCTGGATACCGTAGGAGTGCTTTGGGTGTATCAAACGTCACAACGTAACTGGGTGACTATAAAGGTGCACTACAGGTATCTCCGAAAGTATCTATTGTTTTATGCGGATCGAGACTGGGATTTGTCACTCCGTATGACGGAGAGGTATCTCTGGGCCCACTCGGTAATGCATCATCATAATGAGCTCAAGGTGACCAATGTGTTGGCCACGGGATCATGCATTACGGTACGAGTAAAGTGACTTGCCGGTAACGAGACTGAACAAGGTATTGGGATACCGACGATCAAGTCTCGGGCAAGTAACGTACCGATTGACAAAGGGAATTGTATACAGGGTTTGATCGAATCCTCGACATCGTGGTTCAACCGATGAAATCATCGAGGAGCGTGTGGGAGCCAACATGGGTATCCAGACCCCGCTATTGGTTATTGCCCGAGAGTGGTCTCGGTCATGTCTGCATGTCTCCCGAGCCCGTAGGGTCTACACACTTAAGGTTCGGTGACGCTAGGGTTATTAGGAAGACTAGTATGTGACTACCGAATGTTGTTCGGAGTCCCGGATGAGATCTCGGACGTCACGAGGAGTTCCGGAATGGTCCGGAGGTAAAGTTTTATATATGGGAAGTTGTTAAACGGGCACCGGAAAGTTTCGGGGTTATACCGGTATTGTACCGGGACCACCGGAAGGGTTCCGGGGGTCCACCGGGAGGGGCCACCCCTCCCGGGGGGCCACTTGGGCTGCGTGGGTATAGCAGCCAGCCCCTAGTGGGCTTGGCGCGCCCCCCTCCTTGGGCCCATGCGCCTAGGGGTGGGGGGGAAACCCTAAAGGGGGCGCACCCCCTTTGCTTGGGGGGCAAGCCCCCCACCCCTTGGCCGCCGCCCCCCCCCCTAGGGTTTTCCCTAGAGGGCCGGCCCCTCTTGCCCTTTCCCCTATATATAGAGGGGTGAGGGGAGGGCTGCAATACACCATAACTCAAGGCGCGGCCCCTCCCCTCCCCAACACATCTCCTCCTCCGTACGTGCTTGGCGAAGCCCTGTCGGAATACTGCCGCGTCAACTGCACCACGCCGTCGTGGTGCCGTTGGAGCTGCCTTCCTCAACCTCTCCTTCCTCCTTGCTGGATCAAGACGGAGGAGACGTCTCCCGTCCCGTACGTGTGTTGAACGCGGAGGTGCTGTCCGTTCAGCACTAGGACATCGGTGATCTGAATCACGTTCGAGTACGACTCCATCATCACCATCTCCTTGGCAAGCTTCCGCTCATGATCTACAAGTGGTATGTAGATGCAAACTCTCTCCCTTGACTCGTTGCTTAGATGAACTCATAGATGGATCTTGGTGAAACCGTAGGAAAAATTTTAATTTTCTGCAACGTTCCCCAACAGTCCTCCCTCCTCTCCATCAGCGGCGGGTGTTGGACGATTTCCTCCGCCAGGGGCAATGGGGTGTCAGGGGCCACGGCTCGGAGGGGAATGGCGAGCAGCGGAGGCTGGTTACGCGAACCCTCCGCTTCCGTTTCCGCGGTCGCCGCCTCCGCCTGGTCCTTGGCTGCCGCGTCGGCCTGCTCCCTCGCCGCCTGGGCGGCCGCTTTTTCCGCCGCCTCACGCTCCTCCCGCGCCTCACGGGCGTTCCGCTCTGTGGCCTCCCTGAGGTCGGTGCGGGGGTCCACGCGGCGGGAGCCTGAAGACCCTCCAGTCGGCCCAACTACGAAGCCGCCCGGACCCCGCTCAAGGGAAAGCGACGCCCTGTCCAGCGAGCGGGACAAGGTTAGGAAGAATGTTCGAACAAGAGAGAACGATGAAAAGCATGCGACCAGGCAATCGACGACTTACGCTGAGACCGCCTGAGGCTGCTTCACTGCCTTGCAGAAGCGGGCCGCTTTCGCAGCTGCCTCATCTCGTTTGGTCGCCGCGATGGAGGCTTTGGACTTCTTCGGCCGACTGCAGAAGAGGGTTGACGCGGCCCGGCGCTTCTGTGCGCCGCCGCTGGCAGCCGGTGCCGTGGACAAGCCCGCGCCCTGATGGTCGGCCGCCAGCTGGCGACGCGGGGCGACTTCGGCTTCGGCATCATCCGGCCAGTCCTCGAAGCTGGCGGTAAGCCCTGTGCCTCCGGGCTCGGTGTCGTCCCCCATGACGGCGTCTTCCATGGCGGCCACCCCCAAATCCGGGTCGTCGACGTCGTCCACCGTGCGCTTGGGGACGTACTGGCGTTCTATCCCTGCTGCCCTGGTCGTCGGCGGAAGAAGGGGGTTCTGCTAAGAAGAACCGACTGATCAGAAGCGGGCCATCATAAAGCCGGCTACCAACAAAAAGAAGAAAGAGAGGAAAGCTCACCACAGGCGGAGGGTTGGCGCGAGAATACGGCACCTTGCCGTATTGCCAGTCCTCGGCGAGCTTGCAATTGGAGATATGATTTACCATGTACGACACCTCCGCATGAGGCATCTCCCTGGTGCTCAGCCGGCTTGGGTCAAAGCGGCCGCTCATCTGACACATCATGTGGGGCCGGCTTTGGAGAGGAAGTATCCGGCGCTCCACGAAGGCGGCCACCAAGTCGGCCCCGCTCAGGCCTTCCGACTGGATCATCACCCGAAGCCGGGAGACGGCAGCGTTCCCGGCCTGAGACAGTGACTTGGACCGGAAACTCCATGAGGGCTGCCTCCCAGCCGGAGGGCCGGCTACGTAAGCCGGCAGGTTGACGTGGTCTCCTTGCTGGGCGACGTTCTTCACGTAGAAGTACGACTTCTGCCAAATCTTCACCGACTGGATCAGGGGGATGGACGGGAACGGGTTGTTCTCGCCCGACCTCCTCATGGCGATGTAGGCCCCGCAGGGGGCGGGCACGCCTGTGATGACGGTGCCAAGTTTGCTCTGGAAGAATTCCCCCTAGAGCTCCAGCGTGGGGAGCAGCCCCAAGAAACCTTCACAGAGAGAGACGAAGGCCGACAACAGCATCACCGCGTTGGGCGTGAGGTGATGCGGCTAAGATTGTAGAACTCGAGGAAGGAGCGCAGGAATCCGCTCGCCGGAAGGCCGAAGCCGCGCAGGATGTGCGAGCAGAAGGCGACCCGCTCGCCCTCCTCCGGTGCCGGCGAGATCTCCGTCTCTGGCGCCAGGCGGACCCGCACGAGGTTGGCGTCGGGCAGGCGCCGAGTCTGGCTGAGGAACTCAACATGGTCCTCCTGGACGTTGGAGCCGTCCCACGAGCTCGACAGCGCCATGGGAGCAAGACGATGTGGCGGCGCGGCGGCGCTGAGATGGGAGGATGCGGCGGCAACGAGAGGAAGAAAGGAGGACGAGAAGGGGCGGAGCGAGAGAGAGCGTGCGAACCTCTGTCTCTCCCCTCCTCCCCCTACTTATAGGCTCGCGTGGAGGAGCCGAGGAGGCGCGGTGTGGGGAAACGTGGGGATCGATCATGCCCACTCCCCCACGTTCCGCATTTATTGCGCCCTGACGGCGAAATAAAATCGCCACGGGAAGGCGAGCGGTCCACCTGGGCCGCAGAAGATCAGCGTTCGGGCCGAGGCCTAGGAGTGGCGGGCCCGGGCCTGCGGCGGCGTCCCGTCGCGCGCGCGCGCTGGCAGGGTCTCGCTGCCACGTGGCCCGCGGGAGGGCCCGCGGTCAGCACGCGGGTCGACCACTTTCCCGCCTGCAAGACGCAGGGCTCCCCGAACTCGGCATACACCAGCAAAGCCGGCTCTTCAGGGTAGGAAGCTGACCAGGCTTCTCGTCCCTTTGTCCGCCTCGAAGCTCGATCAGCTTCGGGGACTACTGTCGGAGTAAATAGCCATGGGTAGCCTAGCCGGCTTCCCCTGGCCCTTCTGAAAAAATTACGAGCCCGTCCGGCTCTCAAGAATCCAAGATATGGGGCCGCCTTCCCCTTGCTGGCTGTCACCCAGGCCGGCTTTCGGAAGGTGGCCCGACTTTAGCCCTCATGAAGAAAGCCATGGGAGGGCCGACTTCGAGAAGCCGGCCGCGAGGAGGCCGACTCCAAGAAGCCGGCTCCCATAAAGCGGTCGAGACCGTACCCTCAAAGTTTGCATCCACCTAGCGGCGATGAGACGGGACGTGGCTACAGTAAAGCCTGCCACCCCAAATCCCGGAGCACGATCGGCACAGTGCGTCGTACGGGTGACCATGACCCGCCCGCCGCAACACTGTTGCTATGCCAACCCTGACGCCATCCACGATGGACTACCAGCGCGGCCCACGGGCGGTGGGCCCCTTCGGGCAGAGAGACACCCGAAGGCGGCCACGCCTCCCCCAGTCGGCCCAAGACAGAGCCGGCTCCCCGCAGCCGGCTTGCCGCCTCCCTCGAAGGAGACGCCCCATTAAGGAGACAAGAGGCGGTGAGGCTACAGCGATCGCTCGCCGGGCGGCGGCACTATAGCCACGCCTACCTCGACGAAGCCCACGTCACCAAGATAGAGCAACAGTAACCAGCCGCCGACCAGGTCCTGGACAGTGGGGCCTGCCTGTATACCAAGGGGCCGGCAGCCGGCGGGACCCACCAGTCGGCGGGCCCCAGCAGCCGGCGCAGAAGCCGGCGAGCGCAGTCATAGGTGGCTGGGCGCCCAGTCGGATTACCATTGTACCCCCGGGGGGTAGGCCTATATAAACCCCCCGGGGCACCCATGCAAAGGGTTGGACCCCCAGCTAGTTTTAGACACCACACAAGGAGAAGAAGCAGGCTAGCCGTGCCCTTCTTCCTCCTCCCACCGAACAGCTCAAGGAGCATTATGTAGCTACTTGTCCATCTAGTAATCATGCGGAGACCCCGCAGAGCAGCAGTAGGGGTGTTATCTCCACGGAGAGCCCCGAAGCTGGGTAAGATTCGCCGGCGTGCATGTCTTCGCCTCATCCCGTTTCCAGGCACCGGCGACGACTTACTGGCTCCCACAATGATAAGCCACCCGTTGGCATATGTCGCACCTACCACCCGACAAATTTGATATGATACACGCCCAAAACGGAGCTACAGATGCAAAGATATGACACGATGAACAATGCTAAAAATATTAGGGACTTTGGCAGAAAACAGGGTCAACCTCTAGGGTTACTGTAGCCAGATCTAGATCCCGCGGGCACACGAACCGAGAATGGCCGGGGAGCTTGCAAGAGTAGCGGGATGAGGTGGTCGGAGTCGAAGGAGCTTGCCGGAGGGATGGGACTTGCCGGATCCGGAAGAGAAGGAGGGCGCGGCGGCGAGTGGCGCTGCTCCGGTGGCCGTGGCGGCACTCCAGATGGACGGAGTCGGCGGGCGGCGATGGCCGGACGGCGTGGCGGAGGCCGGGCGGCGCGGCGGAGGCGGCGAGCTGGGCGGCGGAGGCGGCTGTCTTCGGGCGCGAGGAGGCGGGCGAGCTGGGCGGCGGGGTCGAACCGGGCCGGGAGGGCCTCCCGCGGGCTCGGGTGGGCCGGGGGTGATGTGGGCGCGGCTTGCCCACATGGTGGCTCGTAGTTGGTCCTGGCGAGGCGGGGCGGACGCGTCCGGCCGTCTCGAACGTGTCCGGCGGCGGCAGGGGGAAGAGGAGCTAGGGTTAGGGGTGGATTGATCCGAGATTTTTGGGGGAGATGCCTATTTATACATAGAAGGAGCTAGGAGGCTCCAAATGAGGTGCGGTTTTCGGCCACGCGATCGTGATCGAACAACCGAGATGATGGAGGGGGTTTAGCTGGGCTTTGGGCCACTTTGGAGAGGTGTTGGGGTGCAACACACACGAGGGCTTTACGGTTCCTCGGTTAACCATTGGAGTATCAAACGAAGTCCAAATGGCACGAAACTTGACAGGCGGTCTACCGGTAGTATACCAAGGCCGCTTGGCAAGTCTCGGTCGAATCCGAGAAAGTTTAACACCCGCACACGAAAAGAGGCAAAAGGGGACACCGGAGGGCGTAGGAGTGCCGAAATGCAAAACGGACAACGGGGAAAATGCTCGGATGCATGAGACGAACACGTATGCAAATGCAATGCACATGATGACATGATATGAGATGCATGACAAAGAAAAAAGCAAAACGAAGACAAAACCCAACCACGAGGGAATATCATAACTTAGTGCCGAAAATGGCAAGAGTTGGAATACAAATATGGCAGGTTACATACGGTGCGTTACAACACTCCACCACTACGAATGGATCTCGTCCCAAGATATAGGACTAGAAAAACTCTAGATATTCGGAGCAGAGGTGGTCCTCGCATTCCCAGGTGGCTTCACGGTCGGAATGATGTGACCACTTCACTTTCAGGAATTTGATAGACTTGTTGCGAGTCTTGCGCTCAGTTTCTTCAAGAATAGCAACGGGATGCTCATGATAAGACATGTCTTCTTGGAGATCAATCTCTTCGAAGTCGATGATGCGATCAGGAGTCTTGAAACACTTGTGGAGCTGAGACACGTGAAACACGTCGTGCACATTTGCAAAGTTGGATGGAAGCTCAAGTTGATAGGCGAGATTGCCTCTTTTGCCAATGATCTTGAAAGGACCCACGTATCTAGGGGCAAGCTTCCCTTTGATACTCAAGCGACGAGTACCTTTCATTGGAGAGACGTGGAGGTAGACATGGTCTCCGATCTCGAAAGCCAAGTCACGATGCTTGCTATCATAGTAACTCTTCTGGCGCGATTGCACGGCTTTGAGATTTTCACGAATGACTTTGCACATTTCTTCAACCTCTGTGATCAAGTCATTGCCAAGAAGTTGGCGTTCACCAGTCTCTAACCAGTAGGAGTACGACACTTTCTGCCATAGAGAATCTCGAATGGGGCCTTGCCCGAACTCGCTTGGAAGCTGTTGTTGTAGGAGAACTCGGCATATGGAAGAACAATCTTCCCACTTCATACCGAAATAAATGACACATGCCCTAAGCATATCTTCAAGAATTTGATTGACTCGCTCGACTTGTCCACTAGTTTGAGGATGAAAGGATGTGCTGAATCGAATGTTGGTGCCCATAGCCTTCTGAAAGGAGTCCCAGAACTTAGAGGTAAAGATGCTACCATGATCTGAAGATATCAACTGCGGAATGTCGTGCAGGGAGACAATCATGGAGGTATATAGCCACTTAGATAGAGGTAGATGAATAAAACAACAAGGTACGGACATGAACAAATACTTGCTAAGGATTACCCAATCACAAACCAAATATCCGCGGAAGAAATACTAGAGCTACAAGAATTCCCACCTATGAAACTCCCAAAATTTTCCGGTTATGCAATCAGGTGTTGGGGATACAGGGGAAGCATAATATCTCACCCAAAACTAGCAAATCCTACATCCAGCTGTATCCATCCTTCAACACATAACCAAGAAACCTTCGGAAATCATTTACCTCAACCTTCGAAAAGCATCCGTTATACGAGTTATGGCAATACTCCCAAACTCCCGCCCCAGTATTGGGTGGCATCGAGGTTATCTCACCAAGAACTGCATAAAAGAGATTTTCGATGTCGGTGAAACTCAGGTATTCCAGAACTGCAACGATAAAACTATGACGACAACACCTCGGAGCTCAACTCCCCGGGACACTGCCACAACCCCTAAATGTCTGGAGGCACCAAGAACAATGTTCTCGTCACAAAACCATCGGAACAATTCCAGGATACCTGCATGATCCTAAAAAAGTAGTGAAATTTGAGAAGAGGAGAGTCAAAACTCTATGTCAGGATGCCTCACCAGAGCGATGAAGGGACTGAGGAGTAAAAATAATCCATAACTGCGGGCACGGCTTTCGAAAGTTCAAATCCCTGCAGGGGTGTCCCAACTTAGCCCATCACAAGCTCTCACGGTCAACGAAGGATATTCCTTCTCCCAGGACGGCCCGATCAGACTCGGAATCCCGGTTACAAGACATCTCAACAATGGTAAAACTAAACCAGCAAAGCCACCCGAATGTGCCGACAAATCCTGATAGGAGCTTCACATATCTCGTTCTCAGGGCACACTAGATAAGAAATCCATACAACTAAAACCAACCCTCGAGTTACCTCGAGGTGGTGCTGCAAGGGGCTCTAGTTTGGACCAACACTCATAGGAGCACTGGTCTGGGGGTTTAAAATGAAGATGACCCTTGAGTCTGCAGAACCCAAGGGAAAAAAGGCTAGGTGGCAAATGGTAAAACCAAGGTTGGGCCTTGCTGGAGGAGTTTTATTCAAGGAGAACTATCAAGGGGTTCCCATTATAACCCAACCGCGTAAGGAACGCAAAATCAAGGAACATAACACCGGTATGACGGAAACTAGGGCGGCAAGAGTGGAACAAAACACTAGGCATAAGGCCGAGCCTTCCACCATTTACCAAGTATATAGATGCATTAAGTAAACAAGATATAATAGTGATAACCCAACAATAATCATGTTCCAACAAGGAACAAACTCCAAACTTCACCTGCAACTAACAACGCTATAAGTGGGGCCGAGCAAAGCGGTAACATAGCCAAACAACGGTTTGCTAGGACAAGGTGGGTTAGAGGTTTGACATAGCAATATGGGAGGCATGATATGCAAGTGGTAGGTATTGTAGCATAGGCATAGCAATAGAGCGAGCAACTAGCAAGCAAAGATAGAAGTGATTTCGAGGGTATGGTCATCTTGCCTGCAAAGTTCTCCGAGTTGACGTAAGCTTCATCGTCGTAAACGTACTCAGAGGGTTCCTCGATCACGTACTCGTCTCCCAGCTCTAACCCAAGGCAAGAACACAAGCAAGGGAAACACAATCAACCACGGTGCAATGCGCAAGCAACATGATGCAAAACATGGCATGATATGCGGGATGTGATATGCAATGCATATGCATGCTTTGGAAAGGAAAGATTGAACCAGGCCTTAACTTGGGAAACCAAGAGTGCCACTAGAAAGATGAGTTGATTTCGGTCGAAATCGATATAAAGATCACCGGAATCGGATGCACGGTTTGCAAATGGCAAGCAAAACAATAATGGCACCAATCTGTGATTAGCAGCACGATGCCATCTAAATGCATCAAGAAAAATAAGCTACTGCACTCTAACATAGCAAAAAAGCACATGGCAGTGATCCACTCAAGATGCTTGACAAAAGATGAACACTGAGCTATGGCTAAATCACACAATAGAAGGTTCAAACAAGCAAGGCAAAAGTGCAAAAGATATCAGGTTCTCAGACTTAGTGAAAATAACAACATGACAGGATTTAACATCAGGAAGCAATGTTTAGAGCAAGATAACAACATGCTCCAGGAACATAACATGGCAAAGCAAGGCATGGCATGAAACTACTCAAAGCATATAACAAAAGTCCCTTACTGACCATAAGCCAAACGGGATCAGAAAATACAATGGCACCCATGTAAACTTAGCAAGTTTCGCTAACAGGTTCAGACTTAGCAGAAAACTGGGCATGGCAAAAACAGAGTTACGTAGGCATGTTTGCGAGCTCGATGCACTCACCACAAGGCATTGCATGACAAACTAAGCATACACCTAGCAAGAAGACATGATCAATAAGCTAACCATGGCAAGAACACCCTCATAGCATGCATGGATCAACTACAACAACCTCGGGAAAATTGATTAACACGTAAACAATCTGCTAGGAACATTTTATAGCAAACCTAGAGCAAGATTGAGTCATGCTAGGGTACTCCATAATTGCAAACAAAGGCATGGGTGGATAGAACATAACAATATCTCAAAATCATCCTTGCTGAACATGCTCAAAAGAGGCATGGATCACTCTGTAGCAACAAGAATACATGGCATAAAAATATCATCAAGGAAATGACTTAGAAGAATTCTAAGTCCCTGAAATCAGCAACATCACGAGAGCTACGTTGCATGCTTGTGCTAATCACCACATTGATCACAAAAAATACATGGCATACAACCATGTAAAGATGGCATGGCATAGCCCAAAACACATGTAGGGCGCAAGTTCATAGGAGGCACACATTAAACATGGCAAAAATGACAAATGTCAATAATCTGTTAAGAAACAGAAACTAACATTACATAGCACTCTTGCAACAGCATTTAGTGCATCAAGATGAACTCAAATGAACATGGTGCAATGGAATGAAATGAATTGCACATCCAGACGAACAATTTGATATGCTACACGCCCAAAACGGAGCTACAGATGCAAAGATATGACATGATGAACAATGCTAAAAATATTAGGGACTTAGGTAGAAAACAGGGTCAACCTCTAGGGTTACTATAGCCAGATCTAGATCCCGCGGGCACACGAACCGAGAATGGCCGGGGAGCTCGCCGGAGTAGCGGGATGAGGTGGCCGTTGTCGAAGGAGCTCGCCGGAGGGATGGGACTTGCCGGATCCGGAAGAGAAGGAGGGCGCGGCGGCGAGTGGCGCTGCTCCGGCGGCCGTGGCGGCGCTCCAGAT